>NC_061510.1:27450902-27510817 GCF_022539505.1 Lolium rigidum | reverse complement strand
TAGAAGGCATCATTCCGATCTAATGATAGCCAACTCTTAAGTCCAATTTGGCAAAAAAATGGAGACCTAGATAATTCATCAAGCAGCTCATCAATCATGGGCATGGGAAAGTTTTTCCCACAATCAACTCATTTAGTCTTTTATAATCCACACAAACCCGCCAAGATCCATCCTTCTTTTGGACCAGCAATACTAGAGATGCATAGGTGACATATTATGCACAATAATGCCAGCTTCTAACATGCCTTTTACTTGCTTTTCACTTTCATCTTTGTGGTGCTGGAGAGTATCTGTATGGCCTGCTGTTAAAGGGTCTTGAGAGAGATGGCATGGTCATTATGCCTCTTAGGTGGTAATTTTGTGGGAGTGGTAAACACATTAGGGAACTTGCTCAACACTGATTGGATCTCTGATGGTATAGAGGAGCTAACATAGGAAGAACGATTCAGAACACTGCCGGTTCCATGCCAATTTGTTAGCTCTCACCACACTTTTAGCTGCATCTGGTTTGTGCACTGCCGGTTCAGAACGATTGACATTGTTGTGCTTATGAGCCCACGGCTTCGCTTCAGTCATCACTTCCTCTTGTACTCTTGCCAAGAGTATTGCTCGATCAACCGTGCCCAAAATCTGAGCTTCCATAGTCCCACTCAGTTCCGATTCCAAGAAACTGATGAATTGGTACATCAAGAATTGTTCATCATAATGAGAAGTCTAAATGAAAATGTGATATGACACTGCCTCGGACTGCAACTAATACTCTTCAACTGAAGTTGTTTGCTTGAGAGCTAAGAGTTGTTTCATGTACGGTGTACCATCGATAGTCATCTGCACAGAACTTCTCCATGACTGCTGCCATCAACATAGGCCAGGTAGAAATTTCATGTCACGGGCGATACGCTTACAACCAGTGCTGTGCTGCCGACCATGTGTAGAGTTACCGAAACCAGCCATAAAGAAGGGTTGATGTTGAACAGTTAAGTGATCTATCCTTCGAGATGCGAGGGTTCTCACCATCGAAGTGCGGAATAGACATATTCGGGTTGTGGCGAGATGTTGAATCTACCTCCGCCAACGCCTCGCGATCCACCATCACCAGCGCCACCCTGTCTACCGTCAGCGACGCCTCCCAATCCACCTCCACCTACAACACGACAGTTACCGCCCAAAAGACCATCTCCATCTCCATACCTTGTCATTGTTTGTCCGCGAACTAGCTGAGCACTTTCTTAACAAATAGGGTTCGGTCTTTCCCCAAATTTTTAGATAGTGCTACAAGGGAGAGTCGTTCTATAAGCATGAATAACCTAAACAAATTCACATCAAGTTGTTCAGTAATTTGCTCTCTCATCTCACGGGCAGGGTTTCAGAGTTCAATGCCACATTACAGAACCACAGATAAAGGATCCATGGCATGACTGAGAGCTACGGCTCCGCTTCCGACTGAGCGGACCAGATGGACCGTCATCGTGAGGCTCGTACTGTTCCTGCTTGACACCTCGAAGAGGCAGATGTCTCTCACCTTCAGCTGGTTTTCCTCAACGAATTCCTTCCAGCCATTGTGAAGCCGCCTCTGGTTGCGAGACGAGACGCTCAACATGGCGTGCCACTGCTTCTTCCTATCCTCCAGCTGAAGCAGGACAGGCTGTGTCTTGTCCGGGAGACATGCAGAAGCATACACCATGCCGAAACCCTATCCAAAAAAAGTGTCAGGACAGTTGATCAATTCTTGAAATCCATACTAATGGTAGATAAATTCACTGGAAATGTAACGCCGACGCCAGCCTCAAGATTTCATTACAGAATCAACAAAAAAATTAAAATAAGAGGACCCCATCCATATTTGCAGCTGTAGATAAAGTATTTAGCCTCACCATTTCACCCGGGGTGTGGCTGCCACCATCAATATTTGTAGTGGTCATCTCTTTCACAAAAATAGGAAGTTCAGATCCAATTGCATGGACTTTCTCCTCAACTTTCCGCTTCACTTGCATAGGTAGAGTTGTCTGCCGGGCTACAATGTAGGGCCGTCGGAAAGGCCCCTGGAGGTTGTTGGACAAAGGTTCAGAACTGACTTCAAGCTTCACAGATGCCCGATCATGCGGCTTGCGAGCTCCGTATCCTGGAAACAGTACCATACTCTCTTAGGGTGAGCGTAAAATGAGCAAAATTCATTTGAAAGCATAGGCAGCAAGAATAAGATTACCTGATTTAGTAGAAGGGGATGATGTTGAAGCCATCTTCTGAGTTTTTGCAGTACTGCGTTTCACCCGATTTTGCACCCTGCAAGATTTTCTCACGCCTTCTCTCACGATGTCATCGTCATCAGAATTGGTCAAGTCAATGATATGAGGTGGGGGTGAACAAACAATTTGCGCTGAATCATCAGGCATTTCCTGGGCACTGGAAGAACGATTTCCCATGGCAGAACATGAAGAGATTTTCCCACGACCGCTTGGGTCAAGGATGAAAACTTCCAGGCAAGTTTTCTCCTTACTTCTGAAAATGAGGATGTCATTCTCTTGTATGCACTGAGAAGCTACGAAAGTATTCCACCCAGATTTTAGGACTATTAGATCATCACTGTGCTTCTTTGCTCCCACAACGCATACAGGTTTGTCAGGGTCTTGAAGTTGAACAGTATATATAGCAATCTCCTCTTTGAAATTATCCACAAGTCTCAGTGGTATGTACTACCGGAACCAAAAAAAAAGGATAAGAATAAGAAGATGAAATCTTGACCATCAATAGTAGGTCCTGTGAATTGGAATAACTAACATAACCAAGAAATGACCTGGGGAAAGATGCAACTTACAACATAGCAGTTCTTCAAGCAGACATTGCTCTTGTTCATGACTGCCACATACAGAGGAACTTCAGACCTGATGGTGTGAGCCATTTGTACTACTTTCTCATCTTGTGCCATTGTTAGACGGCACTCAGGTAAAATGGTATAGTCAAAGTCAGTGGAGGTCTGAGCATGTCCTACATTAGGCACCACTTGTTCTACACATCAAATATATTGTTAGAATCATCACAAAAGCATAGCAAAATCATTAATTCGACTTCAAGATTCTGGTTCACTCTACCATTCAGAACATGATGATCACAAGGAGCATGAGGAGGAACTGCTCCAAATATCCCAGATGGTGGTTTAGAACAGGACAAGTACTTCTCATGACCGACTGAATTGAATACGTGAACCTTAAAGCTGGAGTTCCCACGGTACACAAACAGAATGGAGTTATTTTCTTCTATGTGATGCGCATTCACAAATCCATTCCATCCAGACCTAAGAACTATAGCTCCGAGCTCCCTACTAACTTCAACGGGGTATACACTGCCATTGGGATCTTCTAGTTTGACAAGCTCAGATTCAGGGATCATTTTCCTCAGATGGCTTCCAACCTCCTGCGGTATGCGCTGTTTGGAGGTCAAGGAAGAAGAGACACATTGGTTAGAGTCATGAGTTTCACCGTTTCTAGCAAGTGAGCTTCATGAAATTTGCACGAAATGTAGACACAATTCAGATTACATGACTACCAAAGGAATTGGAAACAAACAATCATATGTTTAGAACACATATTATGGGTTGAAGAAAAAAAAATTGGGCTGAAATGACAAGAGTTACCAAATACCATTTTTGGGAACATTAATAACACACTCACGGTAATACTCATTATCTCCATAGAGAGTTTCATAAGCATTAATTTTCCCACCAGCAAAGTGTTTTCCTGCTACCTCTTTGTATGTTCTGAAGCAATTCTTTATAAGAAAAATACCCTGAAACAAATCTGTCATCTACGTGCTAAACATCCTCGGATAATATAGGTACTATACTGTACGACATTGCTAAGAATGAAATAAAAATTGCAATAAGAAACGAAGACAGCCCTTTAATCTAATCAATAAGGCTAGGCTAACAATCTTGGTGTTGTACAGTATGAAACAGCATCTCTCCTTTTTTAATGAAACTTGATCAACCCTAAAGCCTCAGGACACACATAATGTGCTGAACAGAAGAATTTTAGGCTTAAATGACACGAGTCATTTTCGTGAATATTAATAGGGAGTAGCACACTTATGGTAGTACACAAGCAGTGTTCCAATTATGTCCTTGAGAGTTTCATACACATTTATTTCCTCCAACAAAGTGTTTTTTCCTGCTACATCTGTACGCTCTAAAGCAATTCTGTCTAAGAACAATATCCTGAAACAAATATCATCTACAGTATATGCCAACTATCCTACACAAATATAAATGTATGAGTACTATATCCAGCAGCGTAGCTAAGACTGCAATTAACATTGCAAAGAAAAACTAAGCATTTTTTGGGCTAGAATCAAGAAGGGTTGGCAAACTATCCTGGTGCCGTAACATCTGAAGCTGCATCTCTCAGTATTTTCAGTAAAATTAACATTTACTTTTCTTGAAGCAACAGGAAACAAACTTGAAGTTAATTCTGAACTGCCCGACATCCTAATAACAATTTATCTAGAAGCAACATCAGAATCAACGTTGGAGGTTCACAGAACCTGAATCAAACAATGTGAGGGGAAAAAATTTCTAGGCAAGTATAAGTAATGTATTGCGCAACATAGCTAAGAATGAACTTAATGTAGAAATGGAAAACAAAGCACAACCATTTATTCTAATCAAGAAGGGCTGGCTAACCATCTTGGTGCTGTAGCATCTGAAACAGCATCTCTCTGTTTTTCTTCAGTGACATGGATAAGAATAGCACACTCATGATAGTACACCAGCAGTGTACTAATTATCTCCATGAAGAGTTACATACACATTTTCCCCTCTAACACGTGGTTTGCTGCTACCCCTTTTGTATGGTCCCAAGCAATTCTTTGTAGGAAACATATCCAGAAACAACTTTGTTAATGGCACCTATGTTGGCAAATATAAATACTTCATCGCGTAACGTAGCTAATATTGCAACTAACATTCCAATAAAAAATTAGGTACTGTTATATATACTACAATCTTTTTCTTGTAACTAAAATAACCTGTGTAAGCATTGAGTTGCAACTTGCTGTAGCAACTATACTCTAGTAAGCTGAGGCTGATAAGGTGCACTGTACTGTAGTGCATGATGCCAAAGTGTTCAGGTGTCAGTATCCAAGAAAGCAGAGAGCTGCTGAAAAAGGAAAACTTAAGGCTACCCAAAGCTAAAGGGGTGCAGGAAAAAATATGCGTGTTTTTTCTTTCTCTTCGTGTGTGTTTGTGACAGAATTGAGAGTTACTGTGTTCGATCCTCACACTAGGAGACGAGAGAAGTGCGCTGGCTAACAGGCACATCCCAGCAATCTAATTAAGAAGGGCTGGCTACTGGCTAGCAATCTTGGCGTCGTCAGTTAAATTTTGAACACTTTATTTAAAACCCCCATAACATCTTCTTTTCTAGAAGCAACAACATCGGAATCAAAGCCAGCGGTTGACAAAACCTGAATCAGACAATGCGAGGGAAGAAACGGCCATTCGGTTAACAGATCTCACCATGCTGTGCCTGAAATCGTCGGAAGCCACGACAAGGAACTGCTTCTTGTTGTCGCTCGTGTGGTTCCAGTAGTGCTCCCTCCATATAGCGCAGCTCTCGCAGTCGCCGCCGCCCCCGCCACCCATCTCGCAGCAGCTTCCGCCGGCGCCGCCGGCGCTCCGGCCTGGCAAACGGACCAGAAATCGTTTCAAGAAAGGGCATCTACGAAATAGTGGATTTTTTCCAGAAAAGGAAACATTTAGCAGAACCAAGATATACACCGCTGCTGCCTCCGTTGGCCAGGAAGCAAGAACAATCGGAATGTGGCTGGTTACCTGGGGTGAACCCGTTCATCGATTGCTGCCTCGCCGGTCCCCCACCCCCGCCTGCGTCGCCGTGGAGAGCGGAGACGAGGAGAAACCGCGAGAGCAGCACCCCTTTGATCGTTTTGGGCAAAGATGGTGGGTAAAGTTGCTACAGCAGTACAACACGCAGTATCCGGAGACGGAAATGAGAGTTGTGGCTAGTGAATGCCTGATCGACACGTGGGCTCTTCAAGACTGCAAAGCTATACTCTCTCTACTGTCTTCAGTTTTCATCTCCACTCGTCCTTTCCATATGGTATCCAACGCAGCTGTTTTAGGGACGGTATGAGGAGTGTCGGCGTAAAATAAAAAATGGGAAAATGTCGACGTCCAGCCGTGTATCTCATATGACATCCAATACAATTTCATATATAATTTAAATTTAAATAACAAATAAACTGTGATAATTTATTACAACTTATACAAATATTGGACATAATTCAACAAGCTCAATATAGCACACAAATAATTTAGGTTCATCAAACCACACAAATTTAAAACTTTAAATCACAATGGCAAAGAAATAAACAAACTAGACGCCGTCTTTGAGAATCCACAAATGCTCCACCAGATCATCTTACAGTTGGTGATGAGTGTTGTAGTCTCAGACTTCTTGACGTCTAGCGAGAAAAGCAACAAATGCAGGAGGCATATTGTGATCAACATCTGCAAGAGGATCCATCCGTTCATATGGTTCAGTGTAAAACACTGGAAATTCCCACTCTCTCTCGATGATCATGTTTTGTAGTATGACACAACATATCATTACCTCCCACATCTTCTCTTTGGACCATGTAAGAGCGGGGTATCAGAAAATGTCAAAGCGAGCTCGCGTCACCCCAAATGCCCTCTCCACATCCTTTCTGGCAGCCTCCCGCATTTGAGCAAACCAAACTTTCTTCCCTCCAGGTACATGGTTCGAGATTGTCTTCACAAATGTGACCATCTTGGATAGATGCTATCTGCAAGATAGTAGCCCTTGTCATATTCGTGGCCATTGATCTCAAACTGCACCGGAGGGGCATTGCCTTCGACAAGCTTCTTGAACACGTCGGAGCACTGCAGCACAGTGATATCATTGTGTGATCCTGCCATGCCGAAGAACACATGCCAAATCCACAGGTCCTGGTCAGCCACTGCCTCAAGCACCACACTGCATGCACCCTTGTGTCCCTTATACATGCCATGTTGTGCAAATGGACAGTTATTCCATGCCAGTGCATACAGTCGATGCTGCCAAGCATCCCAGGAAAACCTCTCTCTGCATTTTGTGCCAATATCCAAGCTCTGTCTGCCGCATTGAGTGTGCGTGGATAGGTCTTTCCAAACACCTCCACAATTGCCCTGTAGAATCTATACATGCAATCAATGGTCGTGGACTCTGCCATGCGCAGATAGTCATCATGTGTATCACCTGCAATTCCATAGGCAAGCATCCGAAGAACCACCGTGCATTTTTGAATTGTCGAGAAACCAAGTTCGCCGACGACATCTCTCTTCAATTTGAAGTAGTCGATCTCCCTCAAATTCTCGACTATATTCAGGAAGAGCTTCCTACTCATCCGAAAACAATGTAGGAATACGGTATCGCCGTGCAATGGATCATTGGTGAAGTAGTCGGCGTAGAGCATGCAGTAGCCTTCCATCTTCTGCCTTGGCTTGCTCTTGCGACGCCCCGACACAAAGCCACCAATGGTCGGCTTGTCCTCCTCGGCGATCATGGCCAAGAGGGAGATGAGGATCACCAGATGTTCGTTGTCTCCAGCGGCATCCCTGGTAGCAGCCGCGACAGCGAGCTCCTCGTCCATGAGCGCGGCCATGACGTCCTCATCGTCCGAGTCCATTGCATTGGAAAATAGCCGAACACCTCGCGTGCAAGGTGAGAGCGCGGTGGGGATGGAGATAGCAGTGGTGGTGGGAACGGGTGAATGGCGATGGTGGGAAAGGCCGGCGAGGTGGCGAGGGTTGCGGTGGATTGTATGCGGTGGTGGAGTGGGTTCCTACCGGCGGCAATGGACCATCGGGGCGAAGCGTGGTTGCGGCGGCGACAGTGGTCACGAGGCATTATTTTTGGACTCACATCGGCACGTCTTAAAAATAGCCAACATGTTTTCTGTCCTAATAAAATTGTTGGCAATTCCCCGCAGGCCCCCCCAGACAAGGTTTGAATTGGGGCGCCCACGCCCGGTGACACGTCGGATTTTGTCCGTGGGCCCGCTTGATAGTTACTAGCCCCAAAACCCTACTTATATTTCCCAATTTCCTTCCACTCTCGTCCGCCGCTTCATTTCTCCCGCCCTGCCATCCAGCTCCTGCCCTCCTCTCCAGCGCATGTTCCAGCGTCACCGTTTCGGACATGCCCCGAGGAAGAAGGCGGTTGTGAAGGGGTCGGCGAAGCTGCGCAAGGTTACATTGAAGGAGAAGCCGGCGTCGATGTTGGTGGAGGAGTGGTCTGCCCCACTGCTTCGTCGTGACGGCGAACTGAAAAATGTGTCGCGATGCCGCCAGCTGATCAAGGCTGCGGCGCAAGTATGCCTCAGCCTCGACGGGACGCAACAGTCTGAAGTTGGGAGCAGGTACTAGGCCACACTACCTTTGTCAATATAATTGTGGATCCAATTACACCATTTAGGGTCAAATCCTTTCATCCTTAATGCATGTTGCAAAAAAATCTTATTCACCCTATCATATGCCTTTCTAAAATCAATTTTAAAGAAAATCGCATCTACCTTTCTCTATGAATTTCATGGATGGTCGCATAGAGTATAACACACCTTCAAGTATGTGTCTACCCGACATGACAACCGTTTGAGTCGGTTGTATCACATTATCAACAATATTAGCTGTTCGGTTTGTCCCAGCTTTGATGAATACTTTAAAGCTTACATTTAAAAGAGGTATGGATGGTACTGCTGAATTTGAATAGTATTCTCTTTCACAGGAAGTAGTAGAATCATCACAAAGTTCAAATGGAAAAGAGGTAGCTCCCCTCTTTGGAAAACTTCGAACATAGCCATCAATTTTTTTTATCACCTCCCAAATGTTTTGGTAGAACTTAGCAGGAACCGAGCCAGTCCTGGAGCTTTGTTTTTCTGTTCATTGTTCAGAGGTAGGAGAATGCCTATTTATAGTGTTCTTCGAAATATGGCCGTTGGTCACTTGCCACCTCAGCTTTTTCCTCGAGAATCCCGGTTGACCGGGCCACAGACCGGACAGCCCGGTGGTGAGCCCGGTCGGACCGGACCAGCGACCGGCCACCCTTTGCATCGTCCTGGAGCTCCTCCGGTTGGCGCCCGGTTGGCGACCGGTCGACCGGGCCGTGCGCCGGACCCGCCGGTCTGTAGGCCGGTTGACCGGTCGGCAACCGAATTTGCTATGTTCTCGTGTGGAGCCCGGTTGGCGGCCGGTCGACCGGGTCGTGCGCCGGACTTGCCCCGTTTGGCGACCGGTGGACCGAGTTGTGCGCCGGACTGGCCGGTTGCTGGCCCGGTTGGACCGGGCTGCAGACCGGATTTCTGCTGTAGACCCCTTTTCGATTGTTGTTGAAGTGGGGGGTCTCCTTTAGCCTTCTTGTTCCTTTGATACACCATTTATGCCTCATTGCCTAATACCTGAGATTATCCTTACAAACATATTAGACCAAATACTCTAGCACGGTGTCATTGTTACCAAAATAATGGATAAGGGTAAAATACCCTTACAATAAACCTCTTTCTCTGAAAATCATCTATCAAAATTGCATTTTCTTCCGATCCCGTGTCATGAATTCTATCACAGTGCAATTACTGGGTATAGGTGGGCCGAATAGGTTCTTTAGTTCTCAGATATGTAAGTTTTCAAATTTTCTTGGCCAACAATAGTTCCTTCCTCTTGTCTAATTGGAAGATATTTTTCCTCATTGCAATTATGTGAAATTATTTTGTGTTATCTCCCCCTTATCTTTTAAATCCACAACACCTAATCCCCCTTATCTTTTGGCTTGCATACCACTTCCCAAGCGGCTAGGGAAATGTTTCTCTTATTCAGGTCTTTGTTTCTCCATAAACAATACCTTTGGTATTTAATTATCTTCTTGCTCCAACAGCCTAACATATATTGTGAGAGAACTTACAAAGAAAGTTGGTAAAGAGGACAGAACATAGTTTTTTACAAACCATGCAGGAGAAATGCATGTATATATATTAAGGATAAAGAAGAAGACCGATTACCGTACATAAATGTCAGACATGTCTTATATGGCAACGAAGAGGTTCTTCTTTTCACACGGATCTTTCTCTAGGGATGTGTCGGAAATTCGTTCATGGGAGGATAAATGGCTAGGTAATGCCACGCTCCGAGAATAATATCCGGTGTTGTATAATATTGTGCGTCACAAAGGCGACACTCTCTCTAAGGTGTTGGAAACTTTCCCACCGAACGTGGTGTTCACAAGAAGTCTCATTAGACCTAGATAAGAATCATGGAATGACTTGTTGCAACGTATAGATTCGGTACATCTAACGTAGGGGTCTGATGAGTTTCATTGGAATCTTACTAGGAGTGGTTCATTCTCGGTGGCTTGCATGTGCAATGCTTTAATCCAACCTGATATTCTTATCAATAATAATTCAAAATTTGGAAGATGAAGACACCTCTTAAAACAAAGATATTTGTGTGGTATCTTCGTCGTGGTGTGATTCTCACCAAGGATAAGCCAAACGCAATTGGCATGGAAGTAAAAAACATGTGTTTTTGTCGTCATGATGAGATCATAAAACACTTATTCTTCCAGTGTAATTGCTAGATCTATATGGTTAGCCATCCAGATAGGTTCTACGTACCTTGTACCCACCACGTCGTGTTGCGAATATTTTTGGCAACTAGCTTAATGGTGTCAATACCAGTTTAAGCGTCTTATTAGGATGCGAGCGATTGCCATTATTTGATCGCTATGGCTATGTAGAAATGACAAGGTTTGTAACAATGCATATTCTTCTCTTATGCAGGTTATCTACCGGTGCACAGCTACACTCTGTTTATGGTTTCCTCTTCAGCGAGTGGAGCATTGCGGCCTCTTTACTGATGTATCTACATGATTGGAGGATGAAACGAGGGATTTTTTTCAAACATGGGTGGCAGCGTGACTTCCGACTAGGCCCTCCTGCTTAATATTTTTTCTTTCACTTCATTCATTTTTGTGTACTTTGTCGAGAACTTTGTTGGTTTTTTAGTTATAATGACTCTACTGGTACAGCTATGTGCATCATAACTATGCAGATACCGGATATATTGCTTCTAAAGTAATAAAATGCCTATTATCGAAAAAATGGCAGGCTTAAAGGGGACGACCAAAGAAAAAACGAACTACAACCTATAAGCTATAGCGGCAGACAACGGGCGACCCTAAATAGCGGTCAGCCGCTAGCTTCTCTTGGTGTCATAATGGAAGCGTAAACATATTTGTATCATAAAATAATTTGGTAAAGACAAACATAAACATGTCCCAAACTGTAAAAGAACCCATAAAAGTTATCCACCCTCCGCGGATTATTTATCAATGGTAAAAAAATAAGAAGTAACTAATCCTAAAAGTTTATTTTATTTGAAATTTATTTGACTAATTTTTTAGGTCATAATTTATTAACACTCTGCCTCATTATTTATCAACGGTAAACGTGAACAATGACGGATCTAAAAGCTAGTTTCATTTTCAATATTTTGACGAAGTTTTTAGCTTCCAATTTATCAGCGGTAATGTGAACAATTATGTACTCGAAAAGCTAACTTTATTTTGAATCTTTTTGTGACTCTCTTTAGCTTACAATTTATCAACCATCTACCCCTTTATTTATCAATTATAATGGAAAAAATTAGTGACCCGAAAAGGTAAATAAAATTCGAATACTTTAATAATTTTATTAGCTCACAATTAATCTACCCTCCACCCCGTTATGTATCAACAACAAATGTAAACAATTACCTAACCCACAATCTAATTTCATTTTGAATATTTTATCGACTTTTGTAGCTCACAGTTTATCAAACCTTTGCCCCCTTATATATCAACAATAACTATAAATAGTTACTGACCCAAAAAGCTAATTATATTTTGAATATTTTGGAATTTTTAGCTCAAATTTATCAACCCTCTACCCCATTATTTATCAATAGTAAATGCGAAAAGTTACCGACCCAAAAATCCAATTTCATTTAGTGTATTTTGGGGATTTTCTTAGCTCATAATTTATCAAAGCATCTTCCAGTTATTTATCAACAGTAAATGTGAAAAGTTACCTACCCGAGAATCTAATTTATTTTCAACATTTTGGCAATCTTTTTAGCTCAAAATTTATCAACCCTCTTCTCCATTATTATCAATGGTAAATGTGAAAAGTTACCAACCTGAAAAGGCAAATTTAAATTCGAATATGTTGTGTACTTTTTAGCTCATAATTTATCAAACCATATGCCCTTTATTTATCAACGGTAAATTTGAAGAATTACCCACCCTAGAAGTTAATTTTATTTTCAATATTTTGGCAATATTTTAACTCACAATTTATTAACCCTCTGGTAATGTGACAAGTTACACACCCAAAAAAGCCAATTTTGTTTAGAATATTATGGGTACTTTTTTAGCTCATAATTTATCAAACCATCTACCCGTTATTTATCAATGGTAAATATGAAAATTTACCAACCCAAAATGGTAATTTTATTTAGAATTTTTTGGGGATTTGTTAGCTCATAAGTTATCAACCGTCTATATTATTCATCAACGCTAAAATATGAATAGTTACCGACTCCAAATTGTAAACCCTATGCTCGTTATTTCCCCAAGAACATGAGAAACAACCTTGATGAAAACAATACTTAATGTGAGTAGCAAGTGGTAGTTCATTTGAGTTGCAAGTGATGTTCCCACCCGTTATCCCCCCCCCTAAAAAAGCACTAGGCAGATAAAGGGAATTATTAAAGTTGATCCAAAGGAATATGAATTCTAGTACCAAATAACAAAAGAAAGGAAATTGTTAAATGGAATAGCAATGGCCCCAAAAGGGAATTGTTAAAAAAAACCACTAGCTCGAAAAACAAAATTATAAGAGTTGGTCTAAACAAACATGAATTAGCATAACAAATGACTCAAAAATATTTGTAAAGGGAATTGTAAAAAAGGTATTGTTAACTTCAGTTTTACCTTAATTACATGATCCAATATATATAATTGAAATAAATAAAGAATACAAAGAAGCCTAGACAGTCACATGAACTACAATTTCCTCACATCACCAAGCCCAACATCCTCACGACCGCTTCCCAGGAATCAACGCCCCGACTCCACCGTCTCCTTCATACGCTGCCCATGACCAGTGTCCTTCTTGTTGACTCACGACGCCACCGGCTATCCAACCCCGCCGCCACACCACTCAACCATCAGCGTCTGTCTGGGTACCAGCACACCACCGTGCAGCCGCAGCTATCCACCGTCACATCTGCCCCAACAGCCCCGTTTGCCTCATCGTCGAGCAAATCTCGACCTCGTCGCACCACCGCACGACCGCAAAATTCATGCCGCCGGTGAATGGAATCGACCTCGTCGTGCCACCACATCAAGCTCGGACTCTGCACCAATGTCCCTCCGAGTAGAGACCAGGGCGCCCACCTCCCATCCTCGCACATTGCCTCCCGGTCGAAAATGAAAGGGGAAAGCGTGCAATATAAAAAAACGACAAAAACGGAAAGGGAGCGCTTCACGCGGAGCGCTTCACGCGACAGAGGAGTGACCGCGGGAGCGGTCGACTGCCAAAGAGGGAATTCGGCAGACAACCAGTCTATATGTTGGGAATCAGTTTTGATCTTCTCAGTAAGAATGTCAATAGGCTTGTAGATATTACCAAAGACTCTTCCATTTCTTTCTCGCCGGCCTGATGCTCCACATGATCAACTTGACTTTCAGCCTCGCACAAGTCATGCCATGCAGCCTTGAGCTATTTAGACGCCACCACTCATGTAAGGATAGAACCATCATTGACATGTCCTGGGAGTAAGAGCATCCCCACTCGTCTCCCCCGACGAGGCCCCCGAGGGACGATTTTCCCATCCGGACGGCGTAATTCGGCCCAGTCGCGCCCCCGGTTCCTCGATTTCGTCCGGATTTGGGCCTAAATTCATCCGGCGAGCCCACGCCACCCCCGGTCCCCCGAGGCGCGCTCGGGGAGTCCGGACGAAAGAATTTGGTGCGAAAGGGGCTTGTGGACCCTCGTAGTCGGCGACTGGACCGCCAAATCCTGTCGGTGACTTGGCGTTTCTGATGGGCGGCAACACAGCCCTGATGGACGAGGATTTGGTACGAGGGTCACCGCACCGATATCCTCCGACCCACTCCGGCTAGTGCTTCGCCCTCACCGTCTACGACGTCGTCTACGGCCGCTTCGACCACGGCGTGTGAGGAAACTGGGCCATCAGACACCGCCGTGCCAGACGGGACTGCCGACGCCCCTGTTTCAGCGTAATTTCCCTCCGATCGCCGATATGTGGCTGATCCTTTTGCCGACCTATTTGTAGCGGGACAACGTTTTGTTTGAATTTCGACTTTGTCCGGCGAACTCCGGGTGGACGAGTGGGAATATGGTTCTCCCCACGAATTAATTTCGTCCAATCCGGCGGTTGTTTCGTCGGGATTTCGGCGTGGGGAGGCCAAACGAGTGGAGATGCTCAGCTGCGTCCCAAAACGACTCCCAAATAACGTCGAATTTAGCGTTTGGGGGACACGTTTTCTTCGTGCTGCGTTTGGAGGATGTCGCTCCCCAGCCGCGTCCCCCAAACGCGGCCCTAAACTTTTTTTGATAGGGTTTTCAAAAACACAACCATTTTATTAGACATAGCATACAAATAAATAAATGTGTTTGCTAAAATTGTTTTAAAATTAAAATACAATAAACAATAAAACAACTAAACAAATATAATAAGTGAAGCTAGATCAAGGCACCGCAGCATTTGCTGATAATCCTTTGACCCTTCAAATATGCCCAACGAAATCATTTTGAACTTGCTCGTGAATATTGCTATCACGGATCTCTGCGTACATGGCAAGGAAATCAGCAAAATCTACAGGTACGTCATGATCCACCTCCGCAAGAGAGCTCTGACACTCATAGGGACCAACATATCTCCTGACCTGATTCTTGCGTTCATACTCGATGATCATGTTGTTTATTATCACACAAGCCTCCATCACCTCCCATATTTGATCGTGAGACCAGCTTAGAGCAGGGTACCAGACAATTACAAATTGAGCTTGAAGCACAACAAATGCCCGCTCGACATCCTTCCTGCAAGCCTCCTATCGCGAAGCAAAGTGACAATTATTCTGACCTGATGGAGCAGAGATTGTTTTGAAAAAAGTGACCTATTTTGGATATATAGCATCGGCTAGATAATAGCCTTTGGTATATTGGTGGCCATTGATCTCATAGTTGCATGGTGGAGCATGACTTTCCACTAGCTTGCTGAACACCGGAGACCGCTGCAACACGTTGATGTCATTATGTGATCCCACCATGCCAAAGAAAGAATATCAAATCCACATGTCATAATCTCCCACGGCTTTAAGCACCACACTGCAATATCCATGACGCCCTTTGTATATACCTTGCCAAGAAAACGGGCAGTTCTTTCATGACCAGTGCATGTAATCAATGCTTCCAAGCATCCTAGGAAATACTCTCGCAACATTTTGTATCATGATCCTTGCAGTATCTTCTTCAGTTGGCACTCTCAAGTAGTATTTGCAAAACTTTCCCACCACAGCTCGACAAAACTTGTACATGCACTCAACGGCAGTAGACTCACTCATGTGAAGGTAGTCGTCATGTGTATCGGCAGGTGCTCCGTATGCAAGCATCCTCATAGCGGCGGTACACTTCTGAATCGACGAGAACCTGGCAATGTCTACAACGTCGTGCTTCAGCTTGAAGTAGAGGTCGAACTCTCGAACGCCGTCGAGGATATTAATGAACAAACCCTTGCTCATCCTATACCGGCGCTGAAAATTGTCGGTATGTGTTGCGTCATCTGCGAAGTAGTCGTTGTGCATCATGGTATGCCCCTCCATCCTCTGCCGGGACTTCGACTTCTTTCTTCCCGGCCTTGAACCTCTGCGGCGCGGCCTCTTCCGCTTCTCCGCCTCGGCGTCAAGCATTTTCTAGAGGGACGCGATGATTGACAAATACTCCCGAATGTCGTCGTCGAAGGCTTGCTCTTCCTCCAATAGTCCGACAATCATCTACTCATCGCTATTCATGTCTGAAGCAAAATAAATTGTTAAAATTCAGCCGCGGCAGAGGAGGCAACAAACAACAACCTATCGCGCCTACCTGACAAGGCGTCGAACACCTTCTGTGTGTGGAGGTGGGGCAGATTTCACAGCACGTTCTGGGACGTGATACGTCTCCGACGTATCGATAATTTCTTATGTTCTATGCCATATTATTGATGATACCTACAAGTTTTATGCACACTTTATGTCATATTCGTGCATTTTCTGGAACTAACCTATTAACAAGATGCCGAAGTGCCAGCTTGCTATTTTCTCGCTGTTTTTGGTTTCAGAAATCCTAGTAACAAAATATTCTCGGAATTGGACGAAACGAAGACCCAGGGGCCTATTTTGCCACGAACCTTCCAGAAGACCGAAGAGCATACGAAGTGGGGCCACGAGGTGGCCAAACCACAAGGCGGCGCGGCCAAGGGGGGGCCCGCGCCGCCCTGTGGTGTGGGCCCCTCGTCAGCCCCCGACTCTGCCCTTCCGCCTACTTAAAGCCTCCGTCGCGAAACCCCCGATGCGAAAAACCACGATACGGAAAACCTTACCGAGACGCCGCCGCCGCCGATCCCATCTCGGGGATTCTGGAGATCTCCTCCGGCACCTCGCCGGAGAGGGGATTCATCTCCCGGAGGTCTTTACACCGCCATGGTCGCCTCCGGAGTGATGAGTGAGTAGTTCACCCTCGGACTATGGGTCCATAGCAGTAGCTAGATGGTTGTCTTCTCCTCATTGTGCTTCATTGTTGGATCTTGTGAGCTGCCTAACATGATCAAGATCATCTATCCGTAATACTCTATGTTGTGTTTGTCGGGATCCGATGGATAGAGAATACCATGTTATGTTAATTATCAAGTTATTACATATGTGTTGTTTATGATCTTGCATGCTCTCCGTTACTAGTAGAGGCTCTGGCCAAGTTTTTTGCTTTTAACTCCAAGAGGGAGTATTTATGCTCGATAGTGGGTTCATGCCCGCATTGACACCTGGGACAGATGATGTAAAGTTCTAAGGTTATGTTGTGCTGTTGCCACTAGGGATAAAACATTGGCGCTATGTCCGAGGATGTAGTTGTTGATTACATTACGCACCATACTTAATGCAATTGTCCGTTGCTTTGCAACTTAATACCGGAAGGGGTTCGGACGATAACCCGAAGGTGAACTTTTTAGGCATAGATGTAGTTGGATGGCGGTCTATGTACTTTGTCGTAATGCCCAATTAAATCTCACTATACTTATCATGCCATGTATGTGCATTGTTATGCCCTCTCTATTTGTCAATTGCCCGACCGTAATTTGTTCACCCAACATGCTTTTATCTTATGGGAGAGACACCTCTAGTGAACTCGTGGACCCCGGTCCATTCTTTAATACTCGAAATACAAATCTGTCGCAATACTTGTTTTTACTCGTTTTCTCTCGCAAACAATCATCTTCCACACAATACGGTTAATCCTTTGTTACAACAAGCCGGTGAGATTGATAACCTCACCGTTTCGTTGGGGCAAAGTACTTTGGTTGTGTTGTGCGAGTTCCACGTTGGCGCCGGAATCTCTAGTGTTGCGCCGCACTACATCCCGCCGCCATCAACCTTCAACGTGCTTCTTGGCTCCTCCCGGTTCGATAAACCTTGGTTTCTTTCTCGAGGGAAAACTTGCTGCTGTGCGCATCATACCTTCCTCTTGGGGTTGCCCAACGAACGTGTGAAATACACGCCATCAAGCTCTTTTTCTGGCACCGTTGCCGGGGAGATCAAGACACGCTGCAAGGGGAGTCTCCACTTCTCAATCTCTTTACTTTGTTTTGTCTTGCTTTATTTTATTTACTACTTTGTTTGCTGCATTATATCAAAACACAAAAAAATTAGTTGCTAGCTTTACTTTATTTACTGTCTTGTTTGCTATATCAAAAACACAAAAAAATTAGTTTACTTGCATTTACTTTATCTAGTTTGCTTTATTTACTACTGCTAAAATGGCTACCCCTGAAAATACTAAGTTGTGTGACTTCACTAGCACAAATAATAATGATTTCCTATGCACACCTATTGCTCCACCTCGCTACTACAACGGAATTCTTTGAAATTAAACCCGCTTTATCGAATCTTGTTATGCGAGAGCAATTTTCTCGGTGTTAGTTCCGATGATGTCTGCTGCCCATCTCAATAATTTTGTTGAACTATGTGAAATGCAAAAGTATAAAGATGTAGATGGTGACATTATAAAATTAAAATTGTTTCCTTTCTCATTAAGAGGAAGAGCTAAAGATTGGTTGCTATCTCTCGCCTAAGAATAGTATTGATTCATGGACTAAATGCAAGGATGCTTTTATTGGTAGATATTATCCCCCTGCTAAAATTATATCTTTGAGGAGTAGCATAATGAATTTTAAACAATTGGATAATGAACATGTTGCTCAAGCTTGGGAAAGAATGAAATCTTTGGTTAAAAATTGCCCAACCCATGGACCGACTACTTGGATGATCATCCAAACCTTCTATGCAGGACTAAATTTTTCTTCGCGGAATTTATTGGATTCAGCTGCTGGAGGTACCTTTATGTCCATCACTCTTGGTGAAGCAACAAAGCTTCTTGATAATATGATGATTAATTACTCTGAATGGCACACGGAAAGAGCTCCACAAGGTAAGAAGGTAAATTCCGTTGAAGAATCCTCTTCCTTGAATGATAAGGTTGATGCTATTATGTCTATGCTTGTGAATGATAGGACTAATGTTGATCCTAATAATGTTCCATTAGCTTCATTGGTTGCTCAAGAAGAACATGTTGATGTAAACTTCATTACAAAATAATAATTTCAACAACAATGCTTATCGGAACAATTCTAGTAATAACTATAGGCCATATCCTTATAATAATGGTAACGGTTATGCTAATTCTTATGGGAATTCTTACAACAATAATAGGAATACACCCCTGGACTTGAAGCTATGCTTAAAGAATTTATTAGTACACAAACTGCCTTTAACAAATCGTTGAGGAAAAGCTCAATAAAATTGATATTCTTGCTTCTAAGGTTGATAGTCTTGCCTCCGATGTTGATCTTTTGAAATCGAAAGTTATGCCTAATAGGGATATTGAAAATAAAATTGTTACTACAGCAAATGCCATCCAAGTTAGAATTAATGAGAATATAAGATTAATGGCTGAACTCGCGTGCTAGGTGGGATAGAGAAGAAAATGAAAAACTAGCTAAAGAGGAAAATGTAGCTAAAGTTTGGACTATTACCACCACTAGCAATGCTAATAATTCACATGTTGCTGCACCTCCTACTATTAATGGTAAAATAATTGGTGTTGGCAATGCTTCTACTCCTAGTGCAAAGCGCGCAAAATTACCTCGAAACTCGCTAAAACTGCTCGAAACCGCTCGTGATAAACCGCTGAAATTTTTTCCAACCTTGGGGATGATAATCCCATTGCTTTAGATTGTAATGATTTAGATTTTGATGATTGCCACATCTCTGAAGTTATAATGTTCTTGCAAAAACTTGCTAAAAGTCCTAATGCTAGTGCTATAAACTTGGCTTTCACAAAACATATTACAAATGCTCTCATAAAAGCTAGAGAAGAGAAACTAAAACTTGAAACTTCTATTCCTAGAAAGCTAGAGGATGGTTGGGAGCCCATCATTAAAATGAGAGTCAAAGATTTTGATTGTAATGCTTTATGTGATCTTGGTGCAAGTATTTCGTTATGCCTAAAAAAGTCTATGATATGCTTGACTTGCCACCATTGAAAAACTCGTTATCCGGATGTTAATCTCGCCGATAATGCTAAAAAGAAACCTTTGGGGAAAGTTGATAATGTTCATATTATGGTTAACAATAACCTTGTCCCCGTTGATTTTGTTGTCTTGGATATTGAATGCAATGCATCTTGCCCCATTATATTGGGAAGACCTTTTCTTCGAACCGTTGGTGCTACTATTGATATGAAGGAAGGTAATATTAAATATCATTTTCCTCTCAAGAAAGGTATGGAACACTTCCCTAGAAAGAGAATGAAGGTACCTTATGATTCTATTATTAGAACAAATTATGATGTTGATGCTTCATCCTTCGATGTCACTTGAGTTACACTTTCTGCGCCTAGCTGAAAGGCGTTAAAGAAAAGCGCTTATGGGAGACAACCCATGTTTTTACTCCAGTATTTTTGTTTTATATTTGTGTCTTGGAAGCTGTTTACTACTGTAGCAACCTCTCCTTATCTTAGTTTTGAGTTTTGTTGTGCCAAGTAAAGTCTTTGATAGTAAAGTAAGTACTAGATTTGGATTACTGCGCAGTTCCAGCATTTCTTTGCTGTCACGAATCTGGGTCTACCTACCTGTAGGTAGCTCAGAAAATTAAGCCAATTTACGTTCATGATCCTCAGATATGTACGCAACTTTCATTCAATTTAAGCATTTTCATTTGAGTAAGTCTGGTGGCCTAATAAAATCCATCTTTACGGACTATTCTGTTTTGACAGATTCTGCCTTTTTATTTTGCATTGCCTCTTTTGCTATGTTGGATGAATTTCTTTGATCCATTAATGTCCAGTAGCTTTATGCAATGTCCAGAAGTGTTAAGAATGATTGTGTCACCTCTGAACATGTTAATTTTTATTATGCACTAACCCTCTAATGAGTTGTTTCGAGTTTGGTGTGGAGGAAGTTTTCAAGGATCAAGAGAGGAGTATGATGCAATATGATTAAGGAGAGTGAAAGCTCTAAGCTTGGGGATGCCCCGTGGTTCACCCCTGCATATTCTAAGAAGACTCAAGCGTCTAAGCTTGGGGATGCTCAAGGCATCCCCTTCTTCATCGACAACATTATCAGGTTCCTCCCCTGAAACTATATTTTTATTCCGTCACATCTTATGTACTTTGCTTGGAGCGTCGGCTTGTTTTTGTTTTTTGTTTTGTTTGAATAAAATGGATCCTAGCATTCACTTTATGGGAGAGAGACACGCTCCGCTGTAGCATATGGACAAATATGTCCTTAGGCTCTACTCATAGTATTCATGGCGAAGTTTCTTCTTCGTTAAATTGTTATATGGTTGGAATTGGAAAATGCTACATGTAGTAACTCTAAAATGTCTTGGATAATTTGATACTTGGCAATTGTTGTGCTCATGTTTAAGCTCTTGCATCATATACTTTGCACCCATTAATGAAGAAACACTTAGAGCTTGCTAATTTGGTTTGCATATTTGGTTTCTCTAGAGTCTAGATAACATCTAGTATTGAGTTTTGAACAACAAGGAAGACGGTATAGAATCTTATAATGTTTACAATATGTCTTTTATGTGAGTTTTGTTGTACCGTTCATCCTTGTGTTTGTTTCAAATAACCTTGCTAGCCTAAACCTTGTATCGAGAGGGAATACTTCTCATGCATCCAAAATACTTGAGCCAACCACTATGCCATTTGTGTCCACCATACCTACCTACTACATGGTATTTATCCGCCATTCCAAAGTAAATTGCTTGAGTGCTACCTTTAAAATTCCATCATTCACCTTTGCAATATATAGCTCATGGGACAAATAGCTTAAAAACTATTGTGGTATTGAATATGTACTTATGCACTTTATCTCTTATTAAGTTGCTTGTTGTGCGATAACCATGTTTCCGGGGACGCCATCAACTATTCTTTGTTGAATATCATGTGAGTTGCTATGCATGTCCGTCTTGTCTGAAGTAAGAGAGATCTACCACCTTCATGGTTGGAGCATGCATATTGTTAGAGAAGAACATTGGACCGCTAACTAAAGCCATGATCCATGGTGGAAGTTTCAGTTTGGACACATATCCTCAATCTCATATGAGAATAATAATTGTTGCCACATGCTTATGCATTAAAGAGGAGTCCATTATCTGTTGTCCATGTTGTCCCGGTATGGATGTCTAAGTTGAGAATAATCAAAAGCGAGAAATCCAAAATGCGAGCTTTCTCCTTAGACCATTGTACAGGCGGCATGGAGGTACCCCATTGTGACACTTGGTTAAAACATGTGCATTGCAAAGATCCGGTAGTCCAAGCTAATTAGGACAAGGTGCGGACACTATTAGTATACTATGCATGAGACTTGCAACTTGTAAGATATAACCTTCATAACTCATATGCTTTATTACTACCGTTGACAAAATTGTTTCATGTTTTCAAAATAAAAGCTCTAGCACAAATATAGCAATCGATGCTTTCCTCTTTGAAGGACCATTCTTTTACTTTTATGTTGAGTCAGTTCACCTATCTCTCTCCACCTCAAGAAGCAAACACTTGTGTGAACCTGTCCATTGATTCCTACATACTTGCATATTGTACTTGTTATATTACTCTATGTTGACAATTATCCATGAGATATACATGTTACAAGTTGAAAGCAACCGCTGAAACTTAATCTTCCTTTGTGTTGCTTCAATACCTTTACTTTGATTTATTGCTTTATGAGTTAACTCTTATGCAAGACTTATTAATACTTGTCTTGAAGTACTATTCATGAAAAGTCTTTGCTTTATGATTCAGTTGTTTACTCATGTCATTACCATTGTTTTGATCGCTGCATCCACTACATATGTTACAAATAGTATGATCAAGGTTATGATGGCATATCACTTCAGAAATTATCTTTGTTATCGTTTTACCTGCTCGGGACGAGCAGTAACTAAGCTTGGGGATGCTTGATACGTCTCCGACGTATCGATAATTTCTTATGTTCTATGCCATATTATTGATGATACCTACATGTTTTATGCACACTTTATGTCATATTCGTGCATTTTCTGGAACTAACCTATTAACAAGATGCCGAAGTGCCGCTTGTCGTTTTCTCGCTGTTTTTGGTTTCGAAATCCTAGTAACGAAATATTCTCGGAATTGGACGAAACGAAGACCCGGGGGCCTATTTTGCCACGAACCTTCCAGAAGACCGAAGAGCATACGAAGTGGGGCCACGAGGTGGCCAAACCACAAGGCGTCGCGGCCAAGGGGGCCCGCGCCGCCCGTGGTGTGGGCCCCTCGTCGGCCCCCGACTCGCCCTTCCGCCTACTTAAAGCCTCCGTCGCGAAACCCCCGATGCGAAAAAACCACGATACGGAAAACCTCACCGAGACGCCGCCGCCGCCGATCCCATCTCGGGGATTCTCGAGATCTCCTCCGGCACCCTGCCGAAGAGGGGATTCATCTCCCGGAGGACTTTACACCGCCATGGTCGCCTCCTGGAGTGATGAGTGAGTAGTTCACCCCTGGACTATGGGTCCATAGCAGTAGCTAGATGGTTGTCTTCTCCTCATTGTGCTTCATTGTTGGATCTTGTGAGCTGCCTAACATGATCAAGATCATCTATCCGTAATACTCTATGTTGTGTTTGTCGGGATCCGATGGATAGAGAATACCATGTTATGTTAATTATCAAGTTATTGCATATGTGTTGTTTATGATCTTGCATGCTCTCCGTTACTAGTAGAGGCTCCGGCCAAGTTTTTGCTTTTAACTCCAAGAGGGAGTATTTATGCTCGATAGTGGGTTCATGCCTGCATTGACACCGGGACGATGTGATGAAAGTTCTAAGGTTGTGTTGTGCTATTGCCACTAGGGATAAAACATTGGCGCTATGTCCGAGGATGTAGTTGTTGATTACATTACGCACCATACTTAATGCAATTGTCCGTTGCTTTGCAACTTAATACCGAAAGGGGTTCGGACGATAACTCGAAGGTGGACTTTTTAGGCATAGATGCGGTTGGATGGCGGTCTATGTACTTTGTCGTAATGCCCAATTAAATCTCACTATACTTATCATGCCATGTATGTGCATTGTTATGCCCTCTCTATTTGTCAATTGCCCGACCGTAATTTGTTCACCCAACATGCTTTTATCTTATGGGAGAGACACCTCTAGTGAACTCGTGGACCCCGGTCCATTCTTTAATACTCGAAATACAAATCGCTCGCAATACTTGTTTTTACTCGTTTTCTCTGCAAACAATCATCTTCCACACAATACGGTTAATCCTTTGTTACAAAGCAAGCCGGTGAGATTGACAACCTCACCGTTTCGTTGGGGCAAAGTACTTTGGTTGTGTTGTGCGGGTTCCATGTTGGCGCCGGAATCTCCGGTGTTGCGCCGCACTACATCCCGCCGCCATCAACCTTCAACGTGCTTCTTGGCTCCTCCTCGGTTCGATAAACCTTGGTTTCTTTCTGAGGGAAAACTTGCTGCTGTGCGCATCATACCTTCCTCTTGGGGTTGCCCAACGAACGTGTGAAATACACGCCATCAGGACGCGTTGGCGAAGCGGAGGTGGCGAAAAGGCCGGCGAGGGAGACAACCGCCACGATGGTGCCCGACTCAGAAGAGATTTGCCGCCGAGACGGCAAGCAAATCGAGCGGCGGCGGAGAGGTGGGAGGCGCTGGAGGGGAGGCGCGACGAGATAAACGGCGGGAACCAACCGTTGTGGATGTGGTCGCCAACAGGTGGAAGCCCGCCTCGCTTTTCGTTGGGTCCTGCGTGCCCGGAGCATCCCCTGTGGACCGGGAACGAGCTCGAAGCGTCGGACACCGTATTGGACCGCGTCGGACGGAAGGAAGCTTTGGGGCGCGTCTGGGAACGAATAATTATCTGCCGCACCCTAAAACCTTTATAAGGTTGCTTTGGGGGACGGCTGGAGATTCTCTAAGTCAGCCGCACCCTAAAACCTTTATAAGGTTGCTTTGGGGGACGGCTGGAGATTCTCTAAGTCAGCTCAGACAAGAACAGAGACCTGCTCCTGTGCTTTCCAACTTTTGTTTGCACGAATTCCAAAGCAGACGGATGGCTGTGATTAAGGGAGCTAATCCCACCTGGGTTTCCTAAAGAAATAGAAGTGACGTCACAGGAGCACTTCTCTCCCGCAGAAATCCTCCTGCGCCCAGGTCGAGCTCGGCCCGTTAGCCCGCCCCGCCCAGCCCAGCCCCTGGTTGAGGCCACGATCTACCCATACCCAGTCACGATCCGTCCCCTCGCCTGGACGTTCTGCAGCCCGACCGCTCGGTCCGCGCCTCCTCCGCACAGCGTCGACCTCTGCCTCTAACGCCGCTGCCCGGTTCTGCCTCCGCCAGCGCTCATCGCCTGGGCGAGCTTCTTCTCGAGCGGCATCCCGCGAACTGCTGCTCCGACCCGTGAGCTCTCACTTGGGGAGACCTCCACGACCCGCCGCTACGCGCGCGGCCAGCTCCTGCCGCCGTCGCTATCGTACGGGATCCCGCACGACCTCCTCTCCGACGCCTCCGCCGCACGACCGGCGCCCCACGCGACCGTCTACTCGAGCCCCGCCCGGCAACCGTCTACTCGAGCGCTGCACGACCGGCGCCGCGCCGCCCGGCAACCGTCTACTCGAGCGCCGCACGACCGGCGCCCCGCGCGACCATCTACACGAGCGCCGCCCGTCAACTGTTTACTCGAGCGCCGCCCGGCAACCGGCTCCTCCAACACTATCCTCCAACGCCTCCAGTGCTCGAGCAGTGCTCGAGCCGCTGCTCGACCATGTCGTCGGAAAGGTATGCACCTCGAGGGTACAGCATCAGTTATGGGCGTTGTTAGCTAGTCATTCATTCCTGATGCGTAGATCTCCTGGGCTTTCCTCATGAGCCTGGTGTTGTCTACTATATTGACATAGCATGTTCTGTCGAAATTTCACCTGGATCTTCTGATTCGTGTTAGTTCTAGCAATTCCGTGTGCCCATGAATAGATCTACTGGGCATTCCGGAAAATTTTGTGCCAGAAAACCTGTGTGTTTCTAACTGAATAGAATGAAGCACATTTCTAAACTGAGTCAATGATGAACTCTTAAGATCAGTATGACCACTTTGCGAATGACTGTTTTAGTCGCATGATATAGTTTCCATTATTGTCATTTGATGGCATTCTTATTACTGGCAGTGAAGATGAGATGGACGAATGTCATGGTGATGCATTTGGGTGGAATACGTCTGATAGCGAGTGGAATACGTCTGACAGAGAAAATATAGAGGTAAGGCTGTTATGTTCTGAACATGTTAGACCTAGCTACTTATAATGTTTGTCCATTCATGTACTTGGGATAGGAATCATGATGAACTAAATCTAATTAGCAAACTTTTTGTATTGATGATAGGAAAACAGCGATTTGATTGGGCCTCATGATTGTGGAACCATGGATGGCATGTTTAGCAATTTTGGGAAAGAAAATGAAGCGATGGATGAGTACTGGGAAATTGTCCAGATGACATTTGAAAGTGAAGAAGAATGTTACAGTTTCTATAATTCTTATGCTGAAAAGAAAGGGTTCAGCGTCAGGAAGGACATCGTGAGGCGTGAGAAAAAAGTAGGAGATATTTTCTATAGGAGATTTGTTTGCTCTAAGGAAGGGTGTCGTGATCCAGCAAAAAGGGACATCAAGGATCGAAAAAGAAGGGAAAGAGCTGAGACTCGAGAGCATTGTACGGCTGAACTGAGTATTAGACTTGATAAATATCGCGGAGTATGGTTTGTGGACAACTTTCTGGATGACCATAACCACACCTTAACAAGTCCTGATGGAACTCAGTATCTTAGATCACATAGGAGAATGAAGGACTACCAGAAGTCAGAAATAATGATGTATGAATCGAAGGGCATCCGTAAGCATCGGATCATGGATGTCTTTGAGTGCACTCATGGAGATAAAGTTGGTTTCATCAAGAAGGACATATACAATTTCTCATCTAGGTACAAGAGGTCGAGAATTGAGGATGGTGATGCAAATGCTACACTAAAGGTCTTGAAGGATAGACGGGATAAGGATCCAGAATTTTTTTTTGATTACGAAGTTGACAGTGAAGGCCGTCTAAAAACCCTGTTTTGGTGTGATGGGCAGTCCCGGATGGATTACCAATCATTTGGTGATGTTGTCGTATTCGACAGTACTTACCGGATGAACAGGTACAAGATGCCTTTTGTTCCATTTGTGGGACTGAACCACCATCGCCAGACCGTTGTATTTGGATGTGGCATTGTGTCAGATGAGAAGGTAAGCACATATAAGTGGTTGCTTCGCACCTTTTTGAGGGCAATGTGCCAGAAAAAACCAAAGTCTATTATTACAGACAGTGACAATGCAATGATAAAAGCAATCCGTCAGATACTTCCTGGAACAGATCATCGTGTGTGTTCGTGGCACATTGAGAAGAATATGAAGAAACATCTTCACTTCTCATACCTCAGGTTATTTAGGTCATTTATATATGAGGTTTGCCCACCTGATGTCTTTGAGGAGAAGTGGAGCGCTTTCGTTCAGAAGTACCAAACAAACAGGAACAAGGAGTGGCTGAACAGAATGTACAAAAAGAGGAGGTTGTGGGCTGCCGCGTTTTTATGCGGCAAGTATTTCATGGGCATGAGAACTAACCAGCGAAGTGAGAGTTTAAATTCACGGCTGCACGTGCATCTTGATGGTTTCATGTCGTTGTATGATTTGGTACAACACTATGAAATTTGTGTTTCGGAGATGCGCCGTAGAGAGTCAGAGTTGGATACTATAGCATCACAATCATGGCCTGTAGCTGTTACAGATTGCCGCGAAATTGAGAAGGCTGCTGCACATGTCTTCACGTTTGCAAATTTTGAGCTAGTTCAAGAACAGCTACATCTGGTAAGCATGTTTGATGTTGGTGAGGTGATTTTGGATGGCAGCCGTACAAGGTACAGGTTGATTTCAAACGTCATACCTGGGCGAGAGTTCTCTGTTGACTACACATGTCTTGGATCTGATTCTGACATCAAATGCAACTGCCGAAAGATTGAGCGTGATGGCATACCTTGCAAGCATATTTTTCTTGTGTTAAAACATGCTGGGATGACGGAGATACCCAAGTGTTGTGTGTTGCAGCGTGTGTCGAAAAATGCGAAAGCTGGCCTTCCTTCAGTTAGAAAAAGTGACTTGCATGTTTGGACAAAGAAGCAATCACGCTATCATGAGTTGAGATCACTAGGGTCTGAGCTATTTGACTTGGCATCCGGTAGTGATGATGCCTTTGTGGAGGTGAAGGACTATCTTGTTGGTCAGATTTCGAGGCATAAAAGTTCTTCCAAACCAGCCAATGATGCCCCAGCGCATGCTGGTGAAGGCAGTCGAAGGGAAGGTGCTCCCAAGACTCGAGGTTCGGTCCTAGATCCCAAATGTGTAGTGACCAAGGGTGCACCTAAAGGGAGAATTAAGTCATTTGATGAACCACCAAAACCGAGACTATGCAGTGGATGCCGCGAACCTGGCCATGACATTCGTAAGTGTCCTGAGGCACAACCAAAGTAAGTTGATGCTACATGCTGGGTTAAATTGTTTAGGGATTTGTATGCAATTTTTTTTTTGTATAACAAGAGCAATTGTGTTGCTTCGCAGGTAATTGTATAGGTTCTATGGATTCAGCGTTGAAGTGGCTTTAGCATAAACTTGCAGGTACTGTCATGAATGTCTAAGGACAAAGTTAAGCAACCCTTGGCCCCAGCTAGAAGGTCGCTGAAATCTTTGTGTATTTTTCCGGTGACTGTCATCTTTTTTCCAGGCCATGCACAAGACTGACTTATTCACGGTGAGTTGCAATGTGTTACGGGAGAGAGAATGATTCACGGCCTTGAAGGACATGAATCTCACGCCCCACAGTCTGTACACTGAAAAGAGCAGCTACCATGAGGATCTGCGTATATTTTGAGGATCTGTGTTGTTATGTAAATCTATTTGCTGCAAAATTGCGGATGATTCTCTTTGATTCTGAAATATGAAAATTCGGTATTGATCAATACATGGTATTTGACGCGGGTAGAAAAGTCATTGGGCTATTTTTTTTTTTTTTTGCGAGAAATCCACCGATCTATTAATAATCATCAACAGTAGTACAAATAGCCCAAAAAGTAAAAGAAATTACAAATTGGTACTCGGACCACCTAGCGACGACTACAGACACTAGCACGAGCCGAAGGCGCGCCGCTATCCTCGCCCCTCCATCGCCGGAGTCAGGCAAAGATCCTCTGTGCTGTTTGATCTTTCTCCTTGATTCACAGTGGCATAGGCAATGGCCTTTTGCTTTATTCTTCAGATCCGACGAGGTATCCCTTGCGTCTAAATCCCCTTCCGATCCGACGAGTTTTGGTTCAAAAAGTCTGTCTTACTCGTTTGGATACTCTTCAGCCAAATGCCCCATTTAGTGAATTTGTGGGTACTTATTTCATTAATTATGCTTGGAATAAACTCTTTAACAACCGCTCAGAACTTGTGGGCCAAACAAAGCCTTCAGGTGCATCGATCTAGTAACAGGGTCGAGCTGACCGGACCTGTAGTGCAAAACACGTAATAAGTTGCTGGGATTATGCAACAGAATCACAACAATCCTTATCCGGTAACAGATTTACATGAGATTATTTAAAAACGCAACAGAATCACAACAATCCTTATCCGGTAACAGCATCACACGAGATTGAAGTAAAAACAAACGTCCGATGATTTCTTCTCGTTAAATAGCAGCTCCGAGTCATGCGCCCTCGCAACCACTCTGCCTCCTCCCAGCGAACTCGTCGTGCACACCGTCTTTGTCGATCTACCCAGTCTGACGACCTCGACGCATCAAGCTCCCATCTTTCCTGAAGCAAACTCCCATATTTCCCAAACTGCGCCGTAAGGACTCGCTGATATCCGACCCTCTTCTGAAGTTCATTTTCATCCCTGCACAAAAAAATCATCGTTGTATCTTTTGTATGTAATGGATACAAAAATTGATTCGCATCACGGCACAAAAGACTCTGATCCGGTAGGTGAAATTCTTAAGATTGTGCAAGACCAACAAGGTACTCTAAATCATATGGACAATAAGCTGGACGAAGCTTTGAGGCGAATCTCTACGTTGGAGAGCATAGTTCGGTCATTTTCAAAACATGAGGTAAGATCACTTCTGCCTAAAACTACAATTTTTTGCAGTTGAGTTGAAAGACAAAAGCTTAGGAATATGCAGTCGCATAGTTCAGTAATTGTATTCTTTTGTGAAAAATCGAACCTGTGATTGCTGATTACTGTATCACTAAAAAACCGGGCTTTCCTTATGCTTGCTAGCATGCATAAACATTTATAGCAGCACCCAGAACTAGATCATATGTAGTGATATAGCTGGTTATATTACACAATGCAACCTGAATCACTGGATCTTATTCATAGGGACACAATAATTTCTATATGCTAACGTAGTACCTTTATAACAGTTGTGATTTTGGACTAGATTATATAGTGATTCTGTAACTAGAAAAATTTCGAGGGTAAAAAGACAAATGTTCCAGGTGGGGGATGTGAGTCCAAAAAATGACCTGATCATGTCTCTTCATGCTGGAACCCATGGCTAGGAATGTATGGTTTACACGGAATCAATAGATGGCCTGCATCAATAGAGATGTTCTCCACACAGAACCTGTTACTATAAAGTACCTAAGCACAGCATTCACCTAGATCATGCCCTACAGTAATGTCAACCAGAAAAGTATGTTCTGAAGTTTTGATGTATTGTGATAATGATAAAACATATCCATTTTTCTATTGCAACGAAGGATCATCTAAACATTTTGTACTACTACTGACTTGTTTGAATTTATTATGTTACTAATTGCGATCTATCTCAGGGTCATGGCATAGATCAAAACATTACTGATCTGACCGGAGAACAATATAAGTCAAATGATAAAATACGTTCGTCCAGCAAAGAAAATGAATCAGCTGATTCACTGGAAAACTCTTCTGATTGCCGAAGTATTACCCGCTCTGCATTCGAAAAAAGGGAAACCAAAGGATCTTCTAAATTTGTTAAAGAAGAATGTAGAGATGGACTGGACAATTCTTCCAAGTGTCAAGATATCCACACCTCCAAAGCAACAGCAAGAGTTAGACTAAGGAAGGTGAACCCTAAACTAAGATCACCTATGCTGAAACTAAAATTAAATACACATCTACGGAAAAACAGAGGTAATTAATGTCCGAAGATGTATTTCCTACACATGTGTTATTTTAATCCAATCTGACATGAAACAATTATAAAACTTGCAGGACTTACTGCAGAAGAAGCGGTTTGTGTACGATATGTGCAACACTATTGCAGCGCCAGTCCGACTATCAAACTTGTGCACATAGGTGCTTACAATACTTGGGTGGCTGCAAAAGATTTGAAATGTTTGACCTATGATAAAAGGACAGACGGCGGTACCAAGTGGCTGGACGATCACGTGGGTTATGTTTCTTCTAATGGTTAGCATAATATACTGACGAGTAGATGAATAATTGTCTCTTAATGGTGCAGGTCATGGAAGCATACTCAAAGTTGATAATGCATCGGCGTGCTTCTAAAGTAAATGCCAAACAGTTCATTGTCTGGAGCGTGCAACACTGCAGCATTATGGCCACTATCACTGGCCTTAACCTACCAGCGAATACGCCTGAGCTGGCTGAAATTCTAATGGAGTACGAACGGGTATGGTGTTTTTGATTTATTTATGGTTCATAATGTATGCAAGTTTGATATAACCTAAGAAACACGACTTCAATCTAAACAGTTTTTTCTACATGCAGGTCTACTTTCCCATGATAGTGAAACGAGGGAGGGTAAAGCATTGGATATTGCTTGTGAAGAACAACCATAGGAAAATGTTCCAAGTACTGGACTCGCTATGGGATCTTAGCACGTATAGAACCCAAATTGATAAAATGGTGAGGTATTCTAACCATGGTTTAAAATAGTATTACTTATGCATGATGATTTCTGTAGCGAAAACCTTAACATGCTAACAGAGATTTTACTGAGGTGCAGATTATGGGGATCAACTCTATCCTAATTGAGAATAGGCCTGAGGACAATGTTTTGAATTGGGAAGTCATCCAGGAGGAAGACATGCCTAAACAACAAGACGGGTAAGTTCTAGGAGATCTCATATTCTAGTATTACCTGCACACGGATTCAGTTTCATTACCAATCACTTTATGTATTGTCTGAAGGTGTTCCTGTGGGTTATATGTACTGAGGTTCATTGAGTATTGGAATGGATATTACTTGCCAGAAGGATTTGGAGAGGTTAGCATATTTAATACCAGTGGATGAATAATTTTTTGCAATTTGATGTACAAAATATTAATGCACTTATAATTTTTTTTCCAGTCTGCTGTTCACGCCTTCCGTCTACGTGCTCTTGTTGAGTTGCTCCTAGATGATCTCAACGACAACGATGACGTGAAAGCAGAAATCCGAAGTCTGATACAGATGTGAAGCTGCCTGTCCTATGATATTCAGTTCCTATATAGTACGAAATAAATTTACGCTAGTTGAATATGGTAGTGTTATTTCTGTATTAATTCAGAGAACAATGCTTGTTGCGATACACAAAACTATTGCTACCTGTCTTGTCATATTCATTTTGTATCCTGTCTGAAATACATGGATGGTACTTGACTATTCTGGTGCTATTGTTGTCAAAGTTGCAAAGACTAAGCAACCTAGTGTGAAAACTAAGGACATTGCTTTCCCGAGATAACAGGAAAAATATTTAGCGAACTCAGCAAATCAGCTGCTGAAAGATAATTTTGAGGATAGAGGATAACATGAATCCACATTTAGTACCTGTTCCATTTTCTGTAGCAACTTCATCGCAGCAGTTATGATGTGATGTAGCTTCGTCTTTTCTTTCCAATCCTGTAACAATTAGAAAATAGTCAAGAAAATTGACACCGTCTCGATCCAGCCCAATTCACCTTGTGTTTTTTTTCTTTTACCTCAAAACAAGTCGATCCTGGGCCGCAACCTCCCCCCAGCACAAGCCCTCTGCCACCTCTTCCCTCGCTGTTGGCGATGAGAAATGCGAAATTCGACCTCCAATTAGAATCGTATAAATCAAACAGACGGACCTGCCAGGATCTTGGTATAGAGAGAGGGAGGAAAATAGAGTACCGTGGCGTAGCAGAGAACGGGGATGTGAGCCGCTCATGTACCCCATTCGACCAGGTCCTCCTCCACAAACTCCTCCCCGTCACCTTACTCCTCGTCTTCCTCATACTCATCATCCTCGGGTTGCGCGAGGCTGGGGCTAGAGAGCACAGCGGCTGCAGGGCAGGTCAGCGCGTGAAGCAGTGAGGAAGATGGTGGCGCGAGGCGGCGGAGTCGCCGGGGAGATAGACGGGATGTGAGAGATGAGTGGGCGAGTGGGTGTGGGGCGTGCGGTGGTTCTTACCTCATTTTTGTAACGGGTGGTTTCTGAGCTATCGTGGTAGGAGTCTATGGAACGTGCGCATCTAGAACTTTGAGTTTCTTTTTTGAGTTATTTTTTAACCAAAATGTGAACCGTTCGGATTTAGATGTACCAGCTGTTTTCATATTCTAAACTAGGCCAACATTTAAGGAAGAATGGCTTTACCAATAAGGCCATCTACACATTTTGGACATGTTTTCCTCGTGCCGCATCTTTGGAACGTCGCTTCTCAGTCGCGTCCCCCAAACATAATTTAAGATTTTTAAAAATTAAGCGAAAATAGTTGAATTCATTCAAACTTTCTATATATTACATAGATTCAAACGAAATTCGATGAAATTTAAACCTAAACCCTAATCTAGTAGTACTTGCGGCTAGGCCTGGAATTAAAACTCGAAACTCGCGAGCTAAACGAGTAACTCGTGACTCGACTCGTCTCGGCACCTTCCTACCACGAGGTGACCCTGAAACACACAATAAATTGGGGCAACACAAGTAGTACATGGTATTCCATGCCGCCATTCACAAGTGTGCCAAATATTGCCCCAATCCAAGGTGGTTTGCTATTTTTTGGCCAAGTTTGCGTCGTTTTGCCCCGAAAACCCTTGTTTCGGCACCTTCCTACCACGAGGTGACCCTGAAACACACAATAAATTGGGGCAACACAAGGAGTACATGGTGTTCCATACCGCCATTCACAAGTGTGCCAAATATTGCCCCAATACAAGGTGGTTTGCTATTTTTTGGCCAAGTTTGCGTCGTTTTGCCCCGAAAACCCTTGTTTCGGCACCTTCCTACCACGAGGTGACCCTGAAACACACAATAAATTGGGGCAACAAAAGGAGTACATGGTGTGCCATACCGCCATTCACAAGTGTGCCAAATATTGCCCCAATCCAAGGTGGTTTGCTATTTTTTGGCCAAGTTTGCGTCGTTTTGCCCCGAAAACCCTTGTTTCGGCACCTTCCTACCACGAGGTGACCCTGAAACACACAATAAATTGGGGCAACATAAGTAATAGATGGTGTGCCATGCCGCCATTCACAAGTGTGCCAAATATTGCCCCAATACAAGGTGGTTTGCTATTTTTTGGCCAAGTTTGCGTCGTTTTGCCCCGAAAACCCTTGTTTCGGCACCTTCCTACCACGAGGTGACCCTGAAACACACAATAAATTGGGGCAACAAAAGGAGTACATGGTGTGCCATACCGCCATTCACAAGTGTGCCAAATATTGCCCCAATCCAAGGTGGTTTGCTATTTTTTGGCCAAGTTTGCGTCGTTTTGCCCCGAAAACCCTTGTTTCGGCACCTTCCTACCACGAGGTGACCCTGAAACACACAATAAATTGGGGCAACACAAGGAGTAGATGGTGTGCCATGCCGCCATTCACAAGTGTGCCAAATATTGCCCCAATCCAAGGTGGTTTGCTATTTTTTGGCCAAGTTTGCGTCGTTTTGCCCCGAAAACCCTTGTTTCGGCACCTTCCTACCACGAGGTGACCCTGAAACACACAATAAATTGGGGCAACATAAGGAATAGATGGTGTGCCATGCCGCCATTCACAAGTGTGCCAAATATTGCCCCAATCCAAGGTGGTTTGCTACTTTTTGGCCAAGTTTGCGTCGTTTTGCCCCGAAAACCCTTGTTTCGGCACCTTCCTACCACGAGGTGACCTCGAAACACACAATAAATTGGGGCAACAAAAGGAGTACATGGTGTGCCATACCGCCATTCACAAGTGTGCCAAATATTGCCCCAATCCAAGGTGGTTTGCTATTTTTTGGCCAAGTTTGCGTCGTTTTGCCCCGAAAACCCTTGTTTCGGCACCTTCCTACCACGAGGTGACCCTGAAACACACAAAAAATTGGGGCAACACAAGGAGTACATGGTGTGCCATACCGCCATTCACAAGTGTGCCAAATATTGCCCCAATCCGAGGTGGTTTGCTATTTTTTGGCCAAGTTTGCGTCGTTTTGCCCCGAAAACCCTTGTTTCGGCACCTTCCTACCACGAGGTGACCCTGAAACACACAATAAATTGGGGCAACACAAGTAGTACATGGTATTCCATGCCGCCATTCACAAGTGTGCCAAATATTGCCCCAATCCAAGGTGGTTTGCTATTTTTTGGCCAAGTTTGCGTCGTTTTGCCCCGAAAACCCTTGTTTCGGCACCTTCCTACCACGAGGTGACCCTGAAACACACAATAAATTGGGGCAACACAAGGAGTACATGGTGTTCCATACCGCCATTCACAAGTGTGCCAAATATTGCCCCAATCCAAGGTGGTTTGCTATTTTTTTGCCAAGTTTGCGTCGTTTTGCCCCGAAAACCCTTGTTTCGGCACCTTCCTACCACGAGGTGACCCTGAAACACACAATAAATTGGGGCAACACAAGTAGTACATGGTATTCCATGCCGCCATTCACAAGTGTGCCAAATATTGCCCCAATCCAAGGTGGTTTGCTACTTTTTGGCCAAGTTTGCGTCGTTTTGCCCCGAAAACCCTTGTTTCGGCACCTTCCTACCACGAGGTGACCCTGAAACACACAATAAATTGGGGCAACACAAGGAGTACATGGTGTGCCATACCGCCATTCACAAGTGTGCCAAATATTGCCCCAATCCAAGGTGGTTTGCTATTTTTTGGCCAAGTTTGCGTCGTTTTGCCCCGAAAACCCTTGTTTCGGCACCTTCCTACCACGAGGTGACCCTGAAACACACAATAAATTGGGGCAACATAAGGAGTACATGGTGTGCCATGCCGCCATTCACAAGTGTGCCAAATATTGCCCCAATCCAAGGTGGTTTGCTATTTTTTGGCCAAGTTTGCGTCGTTTTGCCCCGAAAACCCTTGTTTCGGCACCTTCCTACCACGAGGTGACCCTGAAACACACAATAAATTGGGGCAACACAAGGAGTACATGGTGTTCCATACCGCCATTCACAAGTGTGCCAAATATTGCCCCAATCCAAGGTGGTTTGCTACTTTTTGGCCAAGTTTGCGTCGTTTTGCCCCGAAAACCCTTGTTTCGGCACCTTTCTACCCATGACTAACAATTATTCTAAACATACAAAGATTGTTGATATAAAATTAACATCAATATTTTAATATGAATCCAACGATATTAAATATGTACAGTATAATCAAGATTTTGCTGCTCAATTATTTTTGTGAAAGTTCGTCTTGAAATGCATGCATGCCTTGTTTCCTTATTTTTTATTTTTTCCAACTACTGTTGGGAGTTCGTGTTGGTAATGTTTATCCTGAGAGGAACGGTAGCCACGCTTTGGACGGGGATCCGAAATTTATTCAAGTTGTTAGCTACTGTGACTGAGTTAGTTAGCTAGCTGCTTGCGTACACCTTTCTTTTTTTGAAAGGGGCACATACGACGTCGGAACATACACACCAATCTGATCATACAAGCACGGTGGAACATACAAATCAATTTGATCATGGCGTCTCTTTGATCATACAGGGAGAGCTCCTACCCCGTTTCAAAAAAATAAAAGATCAATCTGATTATACAGGCAGAGACCAAAGTAAGAACAGGTAATGATCCCTGTTCCTTCTAGATGATGCCTTGCATGATGTCTCCTTTGTCTTATCAGCTGATCTGGTGTATTTTTCCTGTTTCTTTTCATTCGGTGGAATGTCCCATGTTCCTCTCTATTTTCTGTCGCTACACCTGACTCAAAACACATCAGGCTTAGATCGTATCCTACAAATCCAAATATAGTGAGGCATTACCAATCTACTAACTCACAAATCCAACCTTGCGCAGAGATGGGAGATAAAGAAATACCTTGCTCACCAAAGAAGTGGTATGACCTCACATCCAAATTAAATCCTATCCAACGCCGCAAACTGGAAGAGTGGGGAATAGGCTCTTACCTGAGAGCAAAACACATGATAATGCGTCCAGGGTTATTGTTGTTCATGATAACAGCATTCGATCCTGCTCGGAAAGTGTTCAGAATAGGAACAGAAGATATAACACTTTCAGGTGAAGATGTTGAAGCAATTACTGGACTCAAGAACCGCGGTGAAACTTTTAATCAAGCAAAGTTTGACACATCAAGGGAGGTCCCCTCAAAGTTTCTCAACCCCAGGACAAATACGATACTAATTGATGATCTCATCAGAGCCATTGAGACAGATGGCACAGCTGATGATGATTTTATTAGAAGGGTGCTTTTAGTACTTCTTGGTACATTGCTAATGCCAGTTTCAACTTCTTCTGTGCCAAGAGATTACTATGCAATTGTAGATGATCTACGCCGAGCACAGAACATGAATTGGATTTCTTTGACACTGCCATTTCTGATTTCCAATCTAGTAAAGAAGAAAACAGTAAAAGGCCAAACGAGTTGGCCAGAAGGGAACTTAGCTCTTCTGCAGGTATAACATAATGCTACTTCTATTGGTTAGATAAATATATACAAGATATTTAGTAACGATTTTTTCCTATTTTTCATAATCATGTAGTTCTGCTATTGGGCAAAGGTCCGTCCAGCCATTGGTTTGGAAAAATATAACTTCTCTACATACCCACTTATGACGAACTGGGATGAAAGTACTGCCTGTAAGAGAGATGCTTATGACTCTGATTATGGCTACGGTAATGGAAAGGTAAACCAAATTGTAACATTGTTTTTTTATCACACGTGTTTTTACATATTTTTGTGTGTTCAACTGATAATGGTACACTACTTCTTCATGCAGATTGTCAATGAAATCATTGCATGCCGTGAAAAAAACAACGGCGTAGGTTCAGGTGGAAGTACAAAGAGAGACAATCCCAGCACAAAACAAATCTGCAATGTTCTTGATGACATGAACAAAAAGATATGTGACATGCAGAAACAAGTCGCTCTCATACCTGAAGTGATGAAACAAGTCGCTCTCATACCTGATGTGATGAAATGCGTACAGGTATCAACCTTGTCGCCTTCTTCTTTTCCTTCACGATTTGATAAAATGGTACTTGCTCAATTTCTACTCCCCTTGCAGGATATCCTTAATCGTCTGGAGAAAAAGGATGCCAATCAAACGAGGGACGAAGCAAATAGCAAACAAGAGGATGATCATACAGTAAGCAATCCAGATCTAAATGGCTTTAGTAATTCTGGAGCACACGATGACTACCAACCAACAGCCGCCAGAAAATCAGACTCTACCTCCGACACTACTAGTGGTAGCTCAGCAGCAGCACGTGTAGAGACCGTGGTTCATACTGTGGCGCATGGAGTAAGAAAATCCAAAAGAAATCGAAAGACACCAATGAAGCTTAAGTCTCCGATGATGTTAGAGAAGAACCATCCAAGACACGCGAAAAAAGACCATCCAGAAGTTTCTAAACGCCCAAAAGATCAGTCATGGAGTGGTAATTTTCACTCTTACCTATTCTTTTTTGGTGTTACATTAACTGATTCAAGAGGGCGCTAGTCTAAAGTATATTTCATATGCAGCTTCCCTATTCAATACTCAAAGTGCCATAACTTCTGAGCACATAGAAGCGGCCGTGGAGTATGTCGTCTCAATGACAAAAGCTGTTGCGGAAAAAACCGTGGTGTTCCAGAGTGAAACAACTACTTTAACGGGACAAGTTCTGAAATGCTTCACACCAAGAGACACTTCATTTATGTCTGAAATGGTAATTATCGATAAAACCTCTGTCCATCATATACGATGTATATATTTTTCAACTTAATAGTAGAACCAGGCTTCTCACATAAGAATCATGTATCAGGTCATCAATGCATACGCGGAACTCATGTCCACTCCCGTAAGTCATGACCAGACACCTCGCATCGGTGCTAATACACTAGTGTTCTGCACACACAGAACCGAATGGCTGACAAAAAATCTACAGCCTCAACCCAACCCAAGTCCGGCAGTAATTAAAAAAAAAAAGGCCAATGTGAAAAGCTATTTTGATTATGAAAAGGTAAATATGTGTTCGGACGTAAAATGGTATGATACATCAACCCATACATCTCATGACTAAGCTTTTTGTTACATTCATATAACTCTTGCAGGTACATTTCGTCATTAACATAGATAAGGTGCACTGGATTCTTGCTACGATGGATACAAAGCAACAGGACATTCAGATTCTTGATTCTCTGTTCATGTTTAATGCGTCTAAGAAAAAAATCAAGTTGCTGGTATAATTTTCTATCTATGCACATTAATACATAAGTTTTGAATAAAACCCCCTAGTGAGGCAAAAGTAAATGCATCAATCTCGTGCAAATATACAGCTTCAGGGAATAGAGGCAGAAGTCTGCATTGCAAGGAAACATGGCAGTCCCCATTTACCCGATGTGACTAAGTGGCCAATCACAGAAATACGTAATATTCCGAAGCAACATGATGGGTGAGTCTACAACATTATGTTTACTAAAAGTTTACTTGTATCACAGTTTTACTAATTTAAAAACAAACTATTTTCTATAACAGGTACTCGTGTGGAAAATTTGTATTGTGGTACATGGAAAACTGGGATCGTACACAAATGAAAATTGATTTTTCGCAGGTTTGTCCACAGAAATAAACCATGAAATTTTGTATTCAATATTAAATAAACCTATTAGTTACAACTTCTATGCGAACTGATTGTTGCCCTTTCCTGCAGGCGGATATATATAAATCCAACGGCAAGATGCTCGCGGAGTTAATTTTCTCCCACCTAAACCAGAAGAACAGAGTGAAGGCAACAGTTTCTAAACTTATGCACACAAACTAAGATAGCTGCTTAAGTGCATATCTAAATTAGAAGACCAGCATATGGTTTTGTTCCAGCTCTTTCAACCTCTAAGTTATGGCATTTGTTAGAGAAGACAATGGCACGGGTTTATATCCTCAAGTTTGCAGCAGCACACAAGCCACACAGCAATTGTTTACATGATCTGGAGAATCAACTATCATAAATAAATTTCTATCCTCTTATTCAGGTCTTTTGGTTGCATGGCTGCTAACGCTTCTGTTTGACCATAAGCATTTTTATATCAAGCTCCGATATGATGCAATCATACCGGTGAAGCTGTTCTGGTAGTATGGCTAGTTCAATTGGGTTCAGTGTATGTGTTAATGATGCTTAGCTTGTTTCAAAATTACTGTATAAGGATCCCACGAATAAATTCCCATGAATGTCTGGAACACATCCCCAGCATATGATCTACTCCAGTGTATAAGGATCGGGAATTAGGCGTTAAGGTGGAACAGATCGAATCGAGCAGACGGTACAGACGGAACCTGGTTCCTGAGTAAGCGAATCACTCACCAGGGGACGGTGTTGGTCTTGGGGTCGATGATCTATTGATCTTGCCGGGGACGCGCTTGTTGAGGTCCCTGATCAGGATCTCCACGAGCGGGCGGGTCATCACAGAGGCCTTGTCGCCCCTTCCCCAGGCTCGCCACCACGGACAACCCCCCCGAAGCCGATGAGAGGGCGCACACCGCCAGCCCGCCCTCGCGGCGTTGATGGGCGCTCCCATCGCGGGGAACGGGCGAGCGCCGCGGGCCGCGGCCGCCTCCATGGCTGCTGCCCCAGCGGGTTTGTCGAGTACGGAAAGGAGGGCGGTGGAAGTGTCTTGGGGAGGAGGACGAGGAGCCGGGCGGGCTGGTTGCGCGGGGCGGCGTCGATGGGCGACGGCAGGGGTGGGTGCGGCGCCCTCGCCCAAAGCTGCGGGCGCGGCAGCCTCTGGAGGTCGCCGGCGTGGTTGCGCGGCGGATAGTCCAAACGGCGGCGCCGGCCTCCTCGTGACATGAACGGGAAACTGTCCGAAGGGAACCGCAGGGCCAACGGGCCGAGATGGGTCTGGGTTTGGACGCAAGGGTATTCGCGCTGGAGTTTAGGGTGACGTCACTTTCACAAATCAGGGGGATTAGCGCCCTTAATCGTGGCCATCTGCTTGCTTCGGAATTCGTGCAAAGAAAGTTCTGGGAAAGCATTGGAGCACTCGCCATGCTTTTAACAACGGCACACCCAATGAAGAGACAACCGTGATCTTCGACTGAAGTGCAGAAAACACATGATGTTGTACAGCAGCCAACTTCTTTGAAGTGGATCAACAATACATGCTCTCACACGCACAAACAGCCACATCGCGAGTTTGCACATTAGTGGTGCCCAAGAGCTCCAGATCATCTTAGCCATGTCGAAGGAAGTGGTCGCAGCAAAGTGCGCTCGATAAACCAACTAGGCCGAGAAAATACCATTCGATTCCCATGACCAAGTCCAATTATGTGCCAATTCAGGAACAATATGAAAATCTTTAACTTCCTCCCATAAGGAACCTGCCTCAATGAAAGCCTGAATCATCAAGTGTTTTTTGATATCGTCGATCCACGAGTTGTTGACGACCGCCTCCGCAACTGTTCTTCTGGCTTTGGTGAGGGCAGGGATATTTAGAAAAATATCAGGCGCAATGTCCTCCACGCATTTTCCATTTAATCATTTGTCTTTTTTCGATAATGATTTAACCATTTGTCAGTTCAGAAGAAAACTCTTCCTCCACTACCAACGGCTACCTTTGCAGTAGCATTAAAAATTTGACGATCAAGCTCGTTACGTGGGTAGGCTAGAGAGTTCCATGGTTTTAAATCACCAGCTCATAGGTTCCATACCCACTTAACACGTAAGGCGGTATGCATGAATTCCAGATTCAAAATCCACAATCCTCCATTTTGCTTGGGTTGGCACACTGTCTGCCAATTGACAAGGCAGTGCCCGCCTTTGGCCGCATCAGTTCCTTTCCAAAGGAAAGATCTTCTGATCTTATCAATGGCTCGAAAAACCCATGGCGGTAGATGTGAAGACATCCAATCAAAGATGTCGATTTCACTAAGTATAGATTGGACAGAATAGAATTTACCAACTCTAGTTTACCAGCAGAGGTTAGGAATTTTTTTTTCGAGGTGGACGGGGCAAAACACCCCACCGCTTGTTATATTACCATAAAATGGCCAAGAAGCCAGTCTGAATGTACATATAGAGAAACATGTGGGGGAGGGAAGAGAAACACAAACATCCTACACACGCGAGAGGATGAAGGATCGCAGCGCATCGAGGGGCGCCCGATCAGTGAGGCGGAGGCGCTAACGCCAGAGGGCAAGGTCATCACACACCCTTCGCAGAGTCGAGCTCGGGGAGTGCATAACCCCGTTGAAGACGAGGTCGTTGCAGGACTTCCAAATGGACCACAGAATCGCCGCAATCCAAATCTGCCAAACGGCAGCCTGAGTGGGGGGAGGTGCCGGCAAGTCCCACACGAAGAAGCCCCCATCCGAGATTGGGACATCCAGGCAGGCCCAAGTCATCGCAGCAGGGTGGTAGTCGAAGAACAAGTGCCTACCCGTATCAGGGGAGACGCATGCATCACACGTGTCGGAGGGGGCGCAACTCTTGTGAAAGAGATTCGCCCGCGTGGTCAAGCGGTCAATATCCGCCAGGTACGCGAAGATTCTGATCTTCGAGGGGATCCGGAGGGACCAGGATACGCAAGCAAAAGCGTCGAGGGGGCGTGCCGGCGCGAGGGATCGGTAGGCCTCGCGCGAGCAAAACCGAGGTGTCGAGGGAGAGTCTAAGGCGCCTCGGTCAACTCCTCCACGGAGCGAAGTAGAGTCGACGGCAGACCAAACGAAGCTCCGTCTCCGCCGCAGCAGTCAGGCGAGCCTGGAGGCCCAAGCCCGTGGCTACCACCGCCGGCACGGTGGCGTGCCGATGGGTACTTTGGGAGAAGAGTGCGGGGGAGCGCATCGCATGCGGATCGCCGGGCAGCCACTTGTCGAGCCAGAAAGACGTGCCCGTCCACCTCCTCCACCCCGGTGATAGCACGGTAGAGGGGGAGGCACTTGTCGACGATCTTCTCGAGGAATGACAGGGAAGCGGAGGTTTCCCCCAAGTCACGACCTGAATGAGAGTAGAACCATTTCTTCCAAGATACAGGGTTAGGCTGGTGTAATTTATGGACAAAGTTTAGGAGCAAGCACATGTTCTGCCAAGTGGAGATCCTTGATGCCGAAATGGCTCTCCTCCTTAGACAACAAAACTCTATCCCAAACAATTAGACAACGAGCACCAGAACAAGAATCCTTTCCGGTCCAAAAAAAAAGCACGGCGCCTCGTAGCCAAAGGTTAGGAAATCAGCACATGTATGTAATCTTCTCTCAATCCTCCTAGCCTAAGGTAGGGGATGCTCCATTTTTGGCTTGGTAAGAGCTAAGAGCATCTTCAGTAGCGTCCCTCCAAGTGGCCCCAAAGCTTTTTGGGGCACGCCAGACATATAACCGGTCCCAGTAGCGTGCCCCCAAGGGACTTTCCGTCCGGCGTGGCCCAATACGGTGTCCGGCGCCCAGAGACCATCCCCGCTCCACAGGGGGACGGTGCGGGCACACCGGATAGAGCCAGGAAACGCGACGCGAGTGGCGGACCTGACGCGTCATTGACTCACGCCGAAGCATTGCAGCTTTCCCTTAATGACGATGGAGGGACAGGTGAGACGTCCAGTCGGCGCTGTGCCTCCTCGCCGCCGTTCGCACGCCACCGCTAGTTCTCACGCTTTCTTCCTGTGGCTTCTCACCTCTTCCCGCGCTTTCTTTCCACCTCTTCTCGCGTCGCTGCCGCCTATAAAAGGTTGCCTCCGCTCAATGGATGTCACCACAGCCGCTGGCATCACTTTCTCTACTGCCAAACATGCATCGTCGATTGCCTACCACCTACTCAATGCTGAACCGCAGCGGCGGCGGCCAGCTACCTCCACCAACGTCTCCACCTCCACCTCCATCTCCACCACCACCACCATCTCCACCTCCACCTGTCAGCACCCATGTGTACAATGAGAGTGTGGAGTACGACGTAGACCCGGAGCTGGCGGAAAACGAGGAGTGGGAGGCGGCGGCTCAACCAGCCGCCATAGATGCGTTTGTTGGGCACGAGCGGAAAACACGGGCGGTGGAGGCCACGGCGGAAGAGTCGCGTCTCCAGGCATAGAGGGTGGAGGACAAGCGGCGACGTGTGGCGGAGGCTGCGACGGAAGAGTCGTGTCTCCAGGTTGCAAAGGCAGGAGCTCGAGCATCATTAGCGGCGGGAGGATATGCAACAGCAGCTGCGGAGAAGGTGGCGGCCGCTGATTTGGCGGCCTGCGAGGTGGAAGCGGAGGACGAGAACAAGGACGACCTTGACTGGGCCGACGACGGGCCAGACCCGGAGGAGCAGGCGACACAATAGAAGGTGATCGTCGAGTCCTTCGAGTCGCTGAAGAAGCTGCAGGACAACGCGCGTGCCCGTGAGGAGGGCAACGATGAGCGGTGGCGCCGCGTCGTTGACCTCTCCTTCCAGCGGGCACCTGTTGAGGAGGCGAGCTGCCTCTTCTTCGCGGGGGACCGTCAGCAGCTCCTCAAGGACGCGGCAGAACGACGTGCTCTCCTCACGGGGCTCCGGAAGGAGAGACGGCGCACTGCGAATGAGCAACAGGGAAAAGGAGGTGACGACGGGGCGGGGTCGTCGAACCTACCGCCGGGCGACCAGTATGCTAGGGTTTAGATGAACCTTGTCGTTTTCATTCAAACTTATAAAATATAATAAATTTGAAGAAAACTATTATTTTTGTGTATTTCTATTTTGGGGCCTCTAAATGGGGGGCGTGACTGGGGAGAGATGCGTCCCAAGCACGACCCCACTCCAACGCGTCCTCTAAACACTAGATTCGACACCTTTTGGGAGCTGCTTTGGAAAATTTGACTGAAGATGCTCTAAGACTCGTGGGTAATCCTAAATAAGCGAAGGGAAAACTTTCTACTTGATAATTCAGAACCGCACCTAGTTCACTTATTCTATCATTGGACACATTCAGTGGTACATGTTGGACTTGTAAGAATTTACTCGGAAATTGCAAATTCATACTCCTCTCATTCATATTACTTGCCGAATGTATCTGTCTTCTATACTGGCTGCAACTAATATGAATCGGAGTATGGTAAATTGGTAATAATAACCTGGCTAGCTTAGGGCATCTCCAGCGGCGCGATGCAAACGGTCGCTGAGCGACCGTTTTTGTCCGCCGTGACCGGAAACGTGTCTGGCACCACCTCCAACGGGGCAACGCAAAGTGACCGGGCCGTCCGCGGAGACGCAAACCTGGCCCAAATATGCGCCTGGGATGCGTCTCTGGCGGACGCTCGGCGGACGCGGAAAGTGTCCGCTCGCGTCTGGCGGATGTTTCGTCGGGCCCGCCTGGCAGTGATGCAGCGTCGATGCGTCTTCTTCGCCAGTACTGACAGCGAGGCGTCGCTTCGGCAGTCTGCGGCCGCGTAAATGGCGATGCCTCGCGTGGCGCGTGGCCGTCGCCTACCTCTGCGCACGTAGTAATGGCGATGCCACGCGTGGCGTGGCCGTCGCCCTGCCTCCGACCTATATATACAGGGGCGCGAGCATCTCATCTCCTTCCCACTAAACCCTAGCCGCCGCTGCCGTAGCGCCGCTTCCTCTCAGCCTCCAGCAGATCCACCATGAGCAGCGCCGGACGCGGCCAGGCTGCCGCGCCTCCACCTCCACCTTCACCTCCCACTCCACCTCCTCCGGCCTCGAGCTCCTCCGAGGAGTTCGACTCCGAAGATAGCACCGACCTCCTCCACCCGGTCAGGGACACCGTGGCCCCGGCACTCGCGGCGCATGAAGCAGAGGAGGAGCTGGCGGGCCACGCGGCGTTGGACGCCGAGCTGGAACAACGCAGGCTGGCGGCCGCGGCTGCAGCAGAGGACTCCGACTCGGAGATATCTTGGTCCTCCGATGACCCTGATGCACCGACGCCGGAGGAGAAGGCGGCGGAGCAGAGGGCTATCGTCGAGTCTTTCGAGACGTTCAAGGACGACGGCGCCAACGCGAGGCTGGAGCAGTGCCTGCAAGAGGATGCGGCGGCGCACCGAGCCATAGCGGCCGCGTGGGAGGCGGCGGAGAAGCAGGCGATGGAGCGACGCAACGACGGTGCCAGCCCGTTGATACGTCTCCGACGTATCGATAATTTCTTATGATCCATGCCATATTATTGATGATACCTACATGTTTTATGCACACTTTATGTCATATTCGTGCATTTTCTGGAACTAACCTATTAACAAGATGCCGAAGAGCCGCTTGTCTGTTTTCTGCTGTTTTTGGTTTCAGAAATCCTAGTAACGAAATATTCTCGGAATTGGATGAAATCAAGACCCAGGGTCCTGTTTTGCCACGAACCTTCCAAAAGACCGAAAGGGATACGAAGTGGGGCGACGAGGCGCCGCCACCATAGGGCCGCGCGGCCAGAGGGGGGCCCGCGCCGCCCTATGGTGTGGGCCCCTCGTCAGCCCTCCGACTCTGCCCTTCCGCCTACTTAAAGCCTCCGTCGCGAAACCCCCGAGGCGAAAAACCACGAGACGGAAAACCTTCCGGAGACGCCGCCGCCACCAATCCCATCTCGGGGGATTCGGAGATCTCCTCCGGCACCCCGCCGGAGAGGGGATTCATCTCCCGGAGGACTCTACACCGCCATGGTCGCCTCCGGAGTGATGAGTGAGTAGTTCACCCCTGGACTATGGGTCCATAGCAGTAGCTAGATGGTTGTCTTCTCCTCATTGTGCTTCATTGTTGGATCTTGTGAGCTGCCTAACATGATCAAGATCATCTATCCGTAATACTCTATGTTGTGTTTGTCGGGATCCGATGGATAGAGAATACCATGTTATGTTAATTATCAAGTTATTACATATGTGTTGTTTATGATCTTGCATGCTCTCCGTTATTAGTAGAGGCTCTGGCCAAGTTTTTGCTCTTAACTCCAAGAGGGAGTATTTATGCTCGCTAGTGGGTTCATGCCTGCATTGACACCTGGGACAGTGACAGAAAGTTCTAAGGTTGTGTTGTGCTGTTGCCACTAGGTATAAAACATTGGCGCTATGTCCGAGGATGTAGTTGTTGATTACATTACGCACCATACTTAATGCAATTGTCTGTTGCTTTGCAACTTAATACTGGAAGGTGTTCGGACGATAACCTGAAGGTGGACTTTTTAGGCATATATGCAGTTGGATGGCGGTCTATGTACTTTGTCGTAATGCCCAATTAAATCTCACTATACTTATCATGACATGTATGTGCATTGTTATGCCCTCTCTATTTGTCAATTGCCCGACTGTAATTTGTTCACTCAACATGCTTTTATCTTATGGGAGAGACACCTCTAGTGAACTGTGGACCCCGGTCCATTCTTTAATACTGAAATACAAATCTGCTGCAATACTTGTTTTTACTGTTTTGTCTGCAAACAATCATCTTCCACACAATACGGTTAATCCTTTGTTACAGCAAGCCGGTGAGATTGACAACCTCACTGTTTCGTTGGGGCAAAGTACTTTGGTTGTGTTGTGCAGGTTCCACGTTGGCGCCGGAATCCCTGGTGTTGCGCCGCACTACATCCCGCCGCCATCAACCTTCAACGTGCTTCTTGGCTCCTCCTGGTTCGATAAACCTTGGTTTCTTTCGAGGGAAAACTTGCTGCTGTGCGCATCATACCTTCCTCTTGGGGTTCCCAACGAACGTGTGAGTTACACGCCATCAAGCTCTTTTTCCGGCGCCGTTGCCGGGAGATCAAGACACGCCGCAAGGGAGTCTCCACTTCTCAATCTCTTTACTTTGTTTTTGTCTTGCTTTATTTTATTTACTACTTTGTTTGCCGCACTTATATCAAAACACAAAAAAATTAGTTGCTAGCTTTACTTTATTTACTTGTCTTGTTTGCTATATCAAAAACACAAAAAAATTAGTTTACTTGCATTTACTTTATCTAGTTTGTTTTATTTACTACTGCTAAAATGGCTACCCCTGAAAATACTAAGTTGTGTGACTTCACTAGCACAAATAATAATGATTTCCTATGCACACCTATTGCTCCACCTGCTACTACAGCAGAATTCTTTGAAATTAAACCTGCTTTACTAAATCTTGTTATGCGAGAGCAATTTTCTGGTGTTAGTTCTGATGATGCTGCTGCCCATCTCAATAATTTTGCTGAATTGTGTGAAATGCAAAAATATAAAGATGTAGATGGTGACATTATAAAATTAAAATTGTTTCCTTTCTCATTAAGAGGAAGAGCTAAAGATTGATTGCTATCTCTGCCTAAGAATAGTATTGATTCCTGGACTAAATGCAAGGATGCTTTTATTGGTAGATATTATCCCCCTGCTAAAATTATATCTTTGAGGAGTAGCATAATGAATTTTAAACAATTGGATAGTGAACATGTTGCTCAAGCTTGGGAAATAATGAAATCTTTGGTTAAAAATTGCCCAACCCATGGACTGACTACTTGGATGATCATCCAAACCTTCTATGCAGGACTAAATTTTTCTTCGCGGAATTTATTGGATTCAGCTGCTGGAGGTACCTTTATGTCCATCACTCTTGGTGAAGCAACAAAGCTCCTTGATAATATGATGGTTAATTACTCTGAATGGCACACGGAAAGAGCTCCACAAGGTAAGAAGGTAAATTCCGTTGAAGAATCCTCTTCCTTGAATGATAAGGTTGATGCTATTATGTCTATGCTTGTGAATGATAGGACTAATGTTGATCCTAATAATGTTCCATTAGCCTCATTGGTTGCCCAAGAAGAACATGTTGATGTAAACTTCATTAAAAATAATAATTTCAACAACAATGCTTATCTGAACAATTCTAGTAATAACTATAGGCCATATCCTTATAATAATGGTAACGGTTATGCTAATTCTTATAGTAATTCTTACAACAATAATAGGAATACACCCCCTGGACTTGAAGCTATGCTTAAAGAATTTATTAGTACACAAACTGCCTTTAACAAATCTGTTGAGGAAAAGCTCAATAAAATTGATATTCTTGCTTCTAAGGTTGATAGTCTTGCCTCCGATGTTGATCTTTTGAAATCGAAAGTTATGCCTAATAGGGATATTGAAAATAAAATTGTTACTACAGCAAATGCCATCCAAGTTAGAATTAATGAGAATATAAGATTAATGGCTGAACTGCGTGCTAGGTGGGATAGAGAAGAAAATGAAAAACTAGCTAAACAGAAAAATGTAGCTAAAGTTTGGAATATTACCACCACTAGCAATGCTAATGATTCACATGTTGCTGCACCTCCTACTATTAATGGTAAAATAATTGGTGTTGGCAATGCTTCTACTCCTAGTGCAAAGCGCGCAAAATTACTCGAAACTCGCTAAAACTCGCTAAACTGCCGGTGATAAAACTGCTGAAATTTTTTCCAACCTTGGGGATGATAATCCCATTGCTTTAAATTGTAATGATTTAGATTTTGATGATTGCCACATCTCTGAAGTTATAAAGTTCTTGCAAAAACTTGCTAAGAGTCCCAATGCTAGCGCTGTAAACTTGGCTTTCACAAAACATATTACAAATGCTCTCATAAAAGCTAAAGAAGAGAAACTAAAACTTGAAACTTCTATTCCTAGAAAGCTAGAGGATGGTTGGGAGCCCATCATTAAAATGAGAGTCAAAGATTTTGATTGTAATGCTTTATGTGATCTTGGTGCAAGTATTTCTGTTATGCCTAAGAAAGTCTATGATATGCTTGACTTGCCACCATTGAAAAACTGTTATCCGGATGTTAATCTCGCTGATAATGCTAAAAAGAAACCTTTGGGGAGAGTTGATAATGTTCATATTATGGTTAACAATAACTTTGTCCCCGTTGATTTTGTTGTCTTGGATATTGAATGCAATGCATCTTGCCCCATTATATTGGGAAGACCTTTTCTTCGAACCGTTGGTGCTACTATTGATATGAAGGAAGGTAATATTAAATATCAATTTCCTCTCAAGAAAGGTATGGAACACTTCCCTAGAAAGAGAATGAAGTTACCTTATGATTCTATTATTAGAACAAATTATGATGTTGATGCTTCATCTCTTGATGTTACTTGATTTACACTTTCTGCGCCTAGCCGAAAGGCGTTAAAGAAAAGCGCTTATGGGAGACAACCCATGTTTTTACTACAGTATTTTTGTTTTATATTTGAGTCTTGGAAGTTTTTTACTACTGTAGCAACCTCTCCTTATCTTAGTTTTGAGTTTTGTTGTGCCAAGTAAAGTCTTTGATAGTAAAGTAAGTACTAGATTTGGATTACTGCGCAGTTCCAGATTTCTTTGCTGTCACGAATCTGGGTCTACCTCCCTGTAGGTAGCTCAGAAAATTAAGCCAATTTACGTGCATGATCCACAGATATGTACGCAACTTTCATTCAATTTGGGCATTTTCATTTGAGCAAGTCTGGTGCCCTAATAAAATCCATCTTTACGGACTGTTCTGTTTTGACAGATTCTGCCTTTTATTTTGCATTGCCTCTTTTGCTATGTTGGATGAATTTCTTTGATCCATTAATGTCCAGTAGCTTTATGCAATGTCCAGAAGTGTTAAGAATGATTGTGTCACCTCTGAACATGTTAATTTTTATTGTGCACTAACCCTCTAATGAGTTGTTTCGAGTTTGGTGTGGAGGAAGTTTTCAAGGATCAAGAGAGGAGTATGATGCAATATGATCAAGGAGAGTGAAAGCTCTAAGCTTGGGGATGCCCCGGTGGTTCACCCCTGCATATTTTAAGAAGACTCAAGCGTCTAAGCTTGGGGATGCCCAAGGCATCCCCTTCTTCATCAACAACATTATCAGGTTCCTCCCCGAAACTATATTTTTATTCCGTCACATCTTATGCACTTTGCTTGGAGCGTCGGTTTGTTTTGTTTTTGTTTTGTTTGAATAAAATGGATCCTAGCATTCACTTTGTGGGAGAGAGACACGCTCCGCTGTAGCATATGGACAATTATGTCCTTAGGCTCTACTCATAGTATTCATGGCGAAGTTTCTTCTTCGTTAAATTGTTATATGGTTGGAATTGGAAAATGCTACATGTAGTAACTCTAAAATGTCTTGGATAATTTGATACTTGGCAATTGTTGTGCTCATGTTTAAGCTCTTGCATCATATACTTTGCACCCATTAATGAAGAAATACTTAGAGCTTGCTAATTTGGTTTGCATATTTGGTTTCTCTAGAGTCTAGATAACATCTAGTATTGAGTTTTGAACAACAAGGAAGACGGTATGGAGTCTTATAATGTTTACCATATGTCTTTTATGTGAGTTTTGCTGCACCGTTCATCCTTGTGTTTGTTTCAAACAACCTTGCTAGCCTAAACCTTGTATCGAGAGGGAATACTTCTCATGCATCCAAAATCATTGAGCCAACCACTATGCCATTTGTGTCCACCATACCTACCTACTACATGGTATTTATCCGCCATTCCAAAGTAAATTGCTTGAGTGCTACCTTTAAAATTCCATCATTCACCTTTGCAATATATAGCTCATGGGACAAATAGCTTAAAAACTATTGTGGTATTGAATATGTACTTATGCACTTTATCTCTTATTAAGTTGCTTGTTGTGCGATAACCATGTTTCTGGGGACGCCATCAAATATTCTTTGTTGAATATCATGTGAGTTGCTATGCATGTCCATCTTGTCTGAAGTAAGAGAGATCTACCACCTTCATGGTTGGAGCATGCATATTGTTAGAGAAGAACATTGGGCCGCTAACTAAAGCCATGATTCATGGTGGAAGTTTCAGTTTTGGACATATATCCTCAATCTCATATGAGAATAATAATTGTTGCCACATGCTTATGCATTAAAGAGGAGTCCATTATCTGTCGTCCATGTTGTCCCGGTATGGATGTCTAAGTTGAGAATAATCAAAAGCGAGAAATCCAAAATGCGAGCTTTCTCCTTAGACCTTTGTACAGGCGGTATGGAGGTACCCCTTTGTGACACTTGGTTAAAACATGTGCATTGCAAAGATCCGGTAGTCCAAGCTAATTAGGACAAAGTGCGGGCACTATTAGTATACTATGCATGAGGCTTGCAACTTGTAAGATATAACTTTCATAACTCATATGCTTTATTACTACCGTTGACAAAATTGTTTCATGTTTTCAAAATAAAAGCTCTAGCACAAATATAGCAATCGATGCTTTCCTCTTTGAAGGACCATTCTTTTTTACTTTTATGTTGAGTCAGTTCACCTATCTCTCTCCACCTCAAGAAGCAAACACTTGTGTGAACTGTGCATTGATTCCTACATACTTGCATATTGCACTTGTTATATTACTCTATGTTGACAATTATCCATGAGATATACATGTTACAAGTTGAAAGCAACCGCTGAAACTTAATCTTCCTTTGTGTTGCTTCAATACCTTTACTTTGATTTATTGCTTTATGAGTTAACTCTTATGCAAGACTTATTGATGCTTGTCTTGAAGTACTATTCATGAAAAGTCTTTGCTTTATGATTCACTTGTTTACTCATGTCATTACCATTGTTTCGATCGCTGCATTCATTACATATGTTTACAAATAGTATGATCAAGGTTATGATGGCATGTCACTTCAGAAATTATCTTTGTTATCGTTTTACCCGCTCGGGACGAGCAGAACTAAGCTTGGGGATGCTGATACGTCTCCGACGTATCGATAATTTCTTATGATCCATGCCATATTATTGATGATACCTACATGTTTTATGCACACTTTATGTCATAATCGTGCATTTTCTGGAACTAACCTATTAACAAGATGCCGAAGAGCCAGTTGTTGTTTTCTGCTGTTTTTGGTTTCAGAAATCCTAGTAACGAAATATTCTCGGAATTGGACGAAATCAAGACCCGGGGTCCCATTTTGCCACGAACCTTCCAGAAGACCGAAAGGGATACGAGTGGGGCGAGGAGGCGCCGCCACCATAGGGCCGCGCGGCCATAGGGGGCCCGCGCCGCCCTATGGTGTGGGCCCCTCGTCAGCCCTCCGACTCTGCCCTTCCGCCTACTTAAAGCCTCCGTCGCGAAACCCCCGAGGCGAAAAACCACGATACGGAAAACCTTCCAGAGACGCCGCCGCCGCCAATCCCATCTCGGGGATTCCGGAGATCTCCTCCGGTACCTCGCCGGAGAGGGGATTCATCTCCCGGAGGACTCTACACCGCCATGGTCGCCTCCGGAGTGATGAGTGAGTAGTTCACCCCTGGACTATGGGTCCATAGCAGTAGCTAGATGGTTGTCTTCTCCTCATTGTGCTTCATTGTTGGATCTTGTGAGCTGCCTAACATGATCAAGATCATCTATCCGTAATACTCTATGTTGTGTTTGTCGGGATCCGATGGATAGAGAATACCATGTTATGTTAATTATCAAGTTATTGCATATGTGTTGTTTATGATCTTGCATGCTCTCCGTTATTAGTAGAGGCTCTGGCCAAGTTTTTGCTTTTAACTCCAAGAGGGAGTATTTATGCTCGATAGTGGGTTCATGCATGCATTGACACCGGGACAATGTGACGGAAAGTTCTAAGGTTGTGTTGTGCTGTTGCCACTAGGGATAAAACATTGGCGCTATGTCCGAGGATGTAGTTGTTGATTACATTACGCACCATACTTAATGCAATTGTCTCGTTGCTTTGCAACTTAATACCGGAAGGGGTTCGGACGATAACCCGAAGGTGGACTTTTTAGGCATAGATGCGATTGGATGGCGGTCTATGTACTTTGTCGTAATGCCCAATTAAATCTCACTATACTTATCATGACATGTATGTGCATTGTTATGCCCTCTCTATTTGTCAATTGCCCGACCGTAATTTGTTCACCCAACATGCTTTTATCTTATGGGAGAGACACCTCTAGTGAACCGTGGACCCCGGTCCATTCTTTAATACCTGAAATACAAATCTGCTGCAATACTTGTTTTTACTGTTTTCTCTGGAAACAATCATCTTCCACACAATACGGTTAATCCTTTGTTACAACGAAGCCGGTGAGATTGACAACCTCACTGCTTCGTTGGGGCAAAGTACTTTGGTTGTGTTGTGCAGGTTCTACGTTGGCGCCGGAATCCCTGGTGTTGCGCCGCACTACATCCCGCCGCCATCAACCTTCAACGTGCTTCTTGGCTCCTCCTGGTTCGATAAACCTTGGTTTCTTTCTGAGGGAAAACTTGTCATCGTGCGCATCATACCTTCCTCTTGGGGTTCCCAACGAACGTGTGAGTTACACGCCATCACCCGTCAGGAAGCAAGTAGTCTAGACCTATAGATCTGCTTTGTATAGTTTTTATGCATTTTTATATGTACTACTTTGAATGTTTTTAACTATGTTGCAATTCAAAAAATGGGTCGCCCCGGTGGGAGCACACCCAGACGCAAACGGACGAGCGGACAAAATATGTCCGCGGACGATGCAAATGGACGCTCGCGACCACTTTTGGGCGTCCGAAATGCGTCGCGCCGCTGCAGATGCGAAATATTTCCGGGGGCTGCTGGTGCCGCGTGAGGTCTCGTCGTTGGAGGACTCGCGACTTGACGAGTCGTCTCTGCGCGCGTTGACGCAGCAGAGTCCATGTATGGCCGCTGTCTGTTTCCCTGTTTCGTCCGCATCCGAGGAAGATCACACACCTGGCGGCGAGAAAACCATTCCGGGAAGAAATCACGCCCTCGTTCGTCGCACGCGGCATCGTCCACCCAGAGGTCTCCTCTCCGGTGACCAAGAGTGGCAGCCGGAAACGTCGTCAAGGTTCCTCGATGTTGTAGTGGAAGATAACACGAGGCGCGCAGCAACTGAAGCTGATATCTTTACCTCCCGTAGTCCCGTATATGACTAGCTATCTGAAATGTCTGAATTTGTACCCTGCAAGAACTTGACAATCCAGACTGTTTTGCTTTGCCCGCTCCAGATACGATATGTACGGTCCGTTTGAATCGGTCGCCGAGAGAAAAACAACAGGAAAAACGGCACTATTCTGCGTTTGGACTGTTTATCCCCACCACTATCTATTCAACGGGAAAAGGAGAGGCCGTGTGGCGCCAAAGTTAGCACCCTAATTTCTTCGCCAAACCGCAGAAATTGCTGGCAGCCAAGAGTCACGGTAAATGCGGCGTCAGCTTACTACTTCAGATCACATGTTCTGCAGTGTTCCTTCCAGTCTCTATCCACAGTAGGCTACAAAATGTGAACCAGCCATTGCCGCCGAACAGAGCTGGACGGATGCAGAAACAGTCGTACCCCTGAGGATGAATGAATTCTCAGCCATTTTCCTAATTAGCTAGGCGTTCCTGTCGCATCATCGCAAGTCATCTTGCATGCACGAGACGATGACTACGAATCTGCCATGTCCAGGATAGTCTAGCGTTCACATTTTTTTCACCGGGCAAAGCCAAAGGTTCAGTCCATTGGGTTCGTCAAGCTGGTCCTTTTCGATCCTTTTATTCCACGGGCGGTCAAGATGACCATGATGCGATCGAGAGGCACCCACAGTCCCACACACAAACCTATCCTATCATAGTCAAGGTTAACATCTTCATTGTTACGAATGCAGCATCAGTTTGTTTATTCTTTTTTTTCAAAAAATGTGGTGCATCCCAGCCTCTACATTAATAGATGCATGTAGATGTTTATTACTTTATTAAAACATTCTTATTACACAAGTGTTCCCTTATGGATCACATAAAATTAACACATGAATCAACCATCTAAAGAAGGACAACATAATATAGAAAGGGAGTAACATGTCATCTAAAGGTCAAAACGCCAGTTACACCGGCTGTATAAATCTCATGTAACATTCTCTAGCTGGTTGAACCCATAAACCATATTCTCGTGCTTCTCTGTTGGATTTAGGTAGGACCACATACAGATCCAAATGAGTAGCCAAGGAGATAACCTACATAAATGAATAAGATTTTACTTTGTTAAAAATATAATTGTCTGTTACTTCCATATGGCCCACAAAGGTAGCAGAAGCGCCAACTCTGATTTATACTTTACCAACACCCAACATTCCAAAACAAATGCGTAATGTTATTTAGGGGTATAATGTTAGAAGCCATGTGAACAATCCGCCAAACTATCTTTGCTAGCGGGCAAGAAAAAAATAGATGTTTAAATTGTTTCGCATTTGTCACAAAAACAACATTTTTTTATTTCCTTGATAGTTTTTTTTTACTAAATTATCTTTAGTAAGAAGAACTTTTCGACGTACGAACAATATAAAAATTCTTATTTTAAGTTGTACCTTCATCTTCCACATGTATTTGTGCATGAAACATGCGTGATCACCCATGTAATCGAGACACAAGGATTTGAAAGAGAAAACACCCGAATTTGCAAGCTTTCAAACAAAAGTATCAGGCTGATTATTCAGCTGAAACCCTATCAAGCGCCTTAGATGGATCTAGCGCGTCCACTTATATTCATTTAGACCTCTTGTAATGGTAATATTAAGCGGAATATGACACAACATTTGTGCCACCGAAACTTGTTTTCGTTGCACAATATTGTAAATAGAAGGGTATTGTTCATCTAACGGATTATCACCAAGCCATGTGTTTTCCCCAAAACGAGTATTCATCACCATCCCCTGTTTTGAAAAAAACTCTCTTGAAAAGCTCATTCTTCACGAGACCTTTCCAAAAAGGTGAATCTGATGCTTTAGCTTTACTTGGGGCATTTTGGAACCTAAATACTTATTAGTATAAATTAGTTCTCGCCAAACATCTTGTTCATTCAATAAATTAAAAAAAGCCATGCGCTCAAGAGATATTTATTGTTGACGTCAAGAAAATGAGAACCTCTACGCCGAAACCCGTCCTTTGGCTTACAAATAATGTTACATTTTGTAACTCTATATGTTTACTTATGGCTATCACTTTGCATCAGTCTGTTCATAATGCCCGTTTAAACAAATTGGGGGACAGCACATCAGCAGGCGCAAAGTTAACACGTAAGAACGTAAAAGTCGCTAGCAAATGGAAAACCACTTCCCTGCAAAAGAAAAAAAAAAGTCCTACAAAAATGCCTGGCCTTGCAATGTTTCGAGAAACATTCCTATCTCCAAATTAATATTTGTGCTAAAACTCTTAGGCGTCACTATTCCAAATAATAATTGTCCTAAAACTATGACTAGCTATATGAAATGTCTGGGAGAAGAATCTGTCCTCTGTTTTGCTTTGCCGGGTACAGAGGTACGGCGCCCTTGAATCAGTCGCCTAGAGAGAACAATGAGAAGAAAGTGGACTACTATTCATGCATTCCAGTCCTCGGTACGCGACAAAATGCGCACCAGCCATGGTTGCCAAACAGAGGTCGACGCACTCAAGTTTGTAGACCACAGAAGTACCATGGTAAATTGCTGCATATATTAATAGAAGTAAATTACACAAATCTCCCACCATTAGGTAGTGGTTTTCTACCATTTATGTCAATTTTTTCTAAAATTACCATTTGTGAAACATAGGGTTACAAATCGAGCTAATTATTGTCTAGTGACATTTTAACAGCAACCCTGATTGATGAGCCCCATATGTCGGTGTTGAGTTGGCAATACTGGTGGAGAAGAAGATGAGCTGGACGTGGAGCCCAAATGACAGCCCCACATCTTTCCCCTTTTCTTATTCTTTCTCCTATGGGCTGTCTTCCGTCAATGGCGCGGCCTTGGTGAGCAACGTGAACGTGACAATCGGCTCCAACAGCAGGTCCTCCACGCTGCCGGTGAACGTGTCGTACCGCCGGAATAGCTGCGCCACCATCATCCTTCCCACGGCCACCACCATGTCCTTCCCGGGGCACTTCTTGTTCCCCTATGCCACCACGCCGTCCTCCGGCCCGTTCGACCACACCATGTTCCCAAGCAGCCTCTCCTGCTCGTCGCCATCCACGAACCACTTGGGCACAAACTCGCTGTCTTCCTTGAACACGCCTGGGTCACGTGTCGCCATGGGCTGGTACCCGAATAGCATCTCGCCCTTGCGCACCTGGTACGTCGCGCCGTGGCTCTCCACCACCAGGTCTTGCCGTGCACACCTGTACTGGAACTCCACCTGCAGGTTCATTCACAGCGCCTCCCACACCACCGATTTTAACAGAGGCACCATGTCCTCGACCAACACGGTGATCTCGCCGCCCTCGGGGCAGGCTGCTCGGACCTCATTGGCCAGCATGGCGTGTAGGGCTAGGCCGAAGCGGGCCATGCACTTGACCATGTGCGGCAGGAAGATCTTGAACCCGTTGTATGCATTGAAGATGGCCATGAAACACCAGGTTGTGGAGGAGATACTCGTGCGAGATGCCGGTCTTCGCCATCTCTCGGCCTCGTCCAGCGGTGGCGGCCTCCGCGAAGTACGCTGGGAGCGCCGCGTAGTCGCCACGGACGAGGAAGGCCGGCATGTGGAAGGTGTGGAGCAAGAGGTCCTCGATCGGCCACGGCGTGATCACCTTCCTGGTGATCGGGTGCAGCTGCAGTGTGAGGAGCGCATGCCGTGTCGCCGGTCATGGCCTTGGAGGGAGACGAGTCAAAGTAAGGAGGAGAAGATGGGGTTGACTGGTGGTCCCCATGTCCACCTCACCTCTTTTTTCCTGGATGCTTCCAACTCAGCTCTTATAGCTAGACCCCACTAGCTAGTTAGATTTAGAATTACAGCTGTGCCAAACGACTATTAGCTCGATTTGTAACACTATGTTTTAGAAGTGGTAGTTTTTAGGAAAAATTATCATAAATGGTAATGACCTGAAACCTCTGCCCTAATATATTATGGTAATTTTATGTAATTTACTCAACTTATAAACATGCATGTTACCATGGTCGCCTTTTGTTCCGACTTCTGTTCGAAGTATTCAGCAGGGTGTATGCCTTCATTGGAATGGAAAATGTTAATACCATAGGACTTCGAGTGCGGTAGAAGTGCTGCTGGAAAATGGTCGACGATTCGGGTCATGGGAGATGTCTAAAATATTGGTCTTCGTTCCTTCATGGTCTGAATTCAATGCATGCAATGGATAACTGATCAACGTATAGTCACTACACTCATGGTGTATTTCTTGACTACTACATGCATTCAAGAAAACAGAAGGTTGCTTCAGAGGCTAAGCAAGATGTATGATGCACGTCTACCTCGAAAGAGCGAACTGAGGGGCAATAAACATGGACTTGACACTGACACCTTTAAATTTGGAAATGGTCGCCGTCTCGGTCCAAATAGCTTATGCCAGGTCCAACATTCTGTTGATGTGGACAAGCAGTCGAGTCATGTGTTTGGAGATGCTTGACAATATGGAATCACCTAATTAAACCATAATGGTAGTAATTTAACAAAAAAAAATGTTGAGTGCTACATGACAGCTAAGCTTAAAAGTCTAATAGTGTGTACACCTCATGAAATCAACATTTCTATTATACTACTGCGATAAAATAAAAGGAGCTTCCATATCCGAAAATACGCAGTAGAAATGCACATGAACCTGAATTTGAAGAAATCTTTAAAATAGTATTTTCAAGTTTCAGAAAAATCGAAATGAATCACGCATGAGCATATTGTTTTGATATTTTACTCGTGCAAAATTTTAAGAAA
>NC_061510.1:27433194-27450802 GCF_022539505.1 Lolium rigidum | reverse complement strand
ACGAGGGATCACCTCGCCAATGCCTACGTATTGTAGACTTGGGTTTCGGGAGAGAGCGACGATGGAGATTCCGGGAGCGAGATTAGGCACACGACGTACCCAGCTTCGGGTCCCCTCGGTGGAGGATCCCTACGTGCTGCTAGTAATCCACTATATGATCATAGATGTGTTTACAGGGTGCCGTCGTAGGCGGAGCTATGTTGTCTGTCTATTGTCCCCCTTATTTCGGGTGCCCTGGCTAGCTTTATATATGCAACCAGCCTAGGGTTTTACAAGAGTCCTAGTCGACTACTTCTTCGGGTTGCCTTGTTGGGCCTTCTCCATATTGGGCCGAGCCGATCCAGGTATACCAATAATGGGTACCCGAAGGGTATGCCCATGTCGGTAGCCCCGAGTTTATAGTGAAGTCGAAGACTTGCGTAGAAACTCCAAGCATAACCATCTCCGAAGTCGAAGAAATACAAGGCGAGGTCCATGTCGTAGATCATGTGTAGCGTAAATGATGTCGACGATTCTTGAAATTATCGGGTGCGCGGCAGCGCTCCCGATGGGAGTAGCCCCCGAGTCTATGGGCAAGTGCTTGCACTTAGGCATAGACTCAAGTTGTACTACTCGATGAAGAACTTAACTATATTTCTGGAAGACTTGATGAAATCCATGTGCTGCCGATGGGAGTAGGCTCCACTCGAGTCGTAGAATCGAGTTGAGTCTACAAACCTGAATTGCCGTAGATGCTGTCGAAGTTATCTTTCTATCGGGTGCACGGCCAGCGCTCCCGATGGGAGTAGCCCCCGAGGCTACAGCCAAGTGTTTGCACTTGGGTGTAGGCTCAACTTGCTTTTAATCGACACCACAATTTTTCCTCTTTCTTGTCTCTTATCGGGAGGGTGAACAATACTCTCGATAAGAGTAGCCCCCGAGCCTATGGGCAGGTGCTTGCACCTAGGCATAGGCTCAAGTTGTACTACTCGATAAAGAACTTAACTATATTTCTGGGCGCAGCCCCTCTTTTTATCGACTCCAGGCCGTTGCTATTTTTATTTGGCATCCATATCTATATTGTACACGGATAATGGTAATTGGGGCTAGTTCATCTGACGGATCAGGTACTAGTTAACTGCTCTAGTGGCAATCCGCAAAAACCTACTTCAAGATCACGTCCCTGGACATGATCCCGGGATACTGGTGTTAACTCGACAGGTGCCGCTTAAGGTCTTACCATTCTGTCGAGTCCCAGTCATGTTTTATCGGGTACCTAACGCGTCCGTTAGGATTTTTCTTCGTATCCGTTGATACGGAAAAAAGTAGCAAACCAACGTCAGAGACGGTGCCACGCCGCTCAGAACGGATCCGGGGTCTTACCTTCGCAGAGTTTTGCGGCATTCAGAGATTATTCGCGAATTTGACGCTCTGAGAATATTTTGTCAAGTGCCTTGTTCGGCTGATGCAATGACCCATTTTGCGGGTTCTTCTATTTTTCTCTCGGGCTTGATGAGACAGCCGAATATATTGGGTATTCTATATTGTCGGGTACATCACCGATGCTCTTGATCGGAACAATATGACGAGTCAATGAACCCGAAGATTTGTCTACCTTTTTTTTTGGTTCCTCCTTGATGAAAATTTCGTCGAGTTCGTCCTTCAGGAAAATTTCTTCGGGTCCTCTTTGAGGACAATTCTTCGGGTCCTCCCTGAGGACAATTCTTCGGGTCCTTTTTGAAGATAATTTTTCGAGACCTACTTGAGGATAATTCTTCGGGTCCTTTTTGAAGATAATTTTTCGAGACCTACTTGAGGATAATTCTTCGGGTCCTCCTTGAATAAGATTTCATCGAGTTCTGTCTTGAAGACAATTTCGTCGGGTTCTCTCAAGATTTCGTCGGGTTCCTCCCTGAAGAAGATTCGTCGGGTTCTCTCTTGATTTCGTCGGGTTCCTCCCTGAAGAAGATTCGTCGGGTTCTCTCTTGATTTCGTCGGGTTCTCTCAAAATTTCTTCGGGTGCACGGCCAGCGCTCCCGATGGGAGTAGCCTCCGAGGCTATGGTCGGGTGCGCGCATCCGGGAAGAAATAGCCGAGCCCCCGAGCGCCGCTAGGGTGACATCATGATTGTTGCTTAGACGCCATGTCGCAGTTGTGATCCGGGACGAAGTCGTTGTCGAGCCCCCGAGCCCTTGAAACCCTTGGCAGCCGCCGCGAATAAGACGAAGGTGTCCGTGATGAAGGCTTAAGGCATGGAAAAGTTGTAGTATTTTTCGAGTTGGATAGCCCGATGACTCGCCATTGCGGTATACTTGCTGAATCGCAGTTTTATTAGCCTTTTGATTGATCTCTTTTTATTTATTCTTTTGTCCTCTTGATTTGGCCCCTGAAGTAGCGCTTGACTAGCTGGCTTATTGATTGTTCTTCAGAATCTGATTTGAACTTCGTGAAACATTAGCGCTCATTCTGCTGGTTGTCGTTGCTTGGCGTTGCTCGGAGGATATATTCTTGCACGAGCTAGCTCTAGCTAACAGATTGATCAATCATCCTTTTACTTTTCTTTTCCGTTACTTGAGGTAGCCTTTGATCGGTTGGTGATTATGCATGTTGCATACTCCCGCTGAATCCATGCAGACTTGATCTTTTTGTACTGCAGCTTCTTCCTTTTATTCTTTTTCCTTGCAAAGGGTATTACAGCTGGCTTCAACCATCCGAAGTTCTTCGGGATTTTTTCTTTTGCAAAGTTTTGAACCAGATACAGCAGCAACCCGACGGTTCCAGTGGCCATGAGATTGTACGCGAGTTGGACCACCGGAAACACTGCCGAAAATTGATGAACTTGTAGACTTGATCAGCTCGATCGGTAGGTAACGGTGGAGTCATTGTTGTCACCAAGCCCCCGAGTCGTGATGGCAGTTGATGAAACAGACGGGGTCGATTCTGGTAATATCGGCTCTTGTAAAGTAGAAGGCTTCTCCAAAGCCGATGATAACGAAGTTGTTCATAGTTGAATTTTTTTTTTCGCGACCGTGGTGAAGGCGGTGATGTAGAAGTATTTTCGAGTTGTTCACCCGGTCCAGTGACTCAACAATTGGGTCGATGCAGCTGTAACGAATACCAAATTGCTCATGATGAAGATTGAAGTAGCCATTTAGATGTTGTCCGTGATAAGGTTGTCTTTGTTACTCAATGTTTCTTTAATATGAATAGGTAACTATGCACATACAAAAATAAAAACAAAAACAATACCAGGTGGAGAAAATTTGATGGCATGATAAAACTTGCGGGATGAAGCAATTAATTAAATGAATAGCATATGGTTCTTCTTTGAAAGAACATAATTATGCGGCGCAACCCCCAAGTGTCGGGTGCGGAAAAAGTAAATAATAATTGACTCTATGCAGAAAAACACTTAACTTATTCGACGCGGAGAGAAGTCGTGCAACGGATGCAGTCGATATGGCAGGCAATAACCATATAAGGTTGTACTCGAAGATGAAGACATGGTTGATGAAGCCATTAAAGATGCATCCAGTGATAATCATATAGCATAAATCCAGTGATAAGCATATGAGATGACTCCAATGATAATCAAATAAGATGAATCCGCTGACCCGAAAGTGCATCGGGTCAGTATTTATATAAGATGAGCATAGTAAGATAAATCCACTGAATATGAATCCAATAGTAAAATAAATCCAGTGAAGATGAATCCAATAATAACCATATAAGATATGTCCACCAATATCCTTATAATATGAGTCCGCAGAGAAGATAAATCCACTGACCCAGGAATACATCGGGTCAGTATTTAGATAATCAGCTAAATCCATTGATAATCCCAACGTGCAGTAATACTTGGCCTCATCGCATAAATGAACAGCTTCTTCCAATCTCAGAATGGCGGTTAAAGTAGATGGACATGCGATCGGTCCATGAATTCAAGATCATTGTTGAAGTTTAATCAGGCGATGTAGTCAATGTTCTGGGCCGCGACGCTAGATGGAGTCGATGGAGTTGCGACGCTTAGCCGAAAGTAGTCGGTGAAATAGATAGACGCCAAGGTCAATTCTCGCTGGCTGAGGGAACCAATAAAATATGCCGATGAAAATGTCTAAGTAGTCTATGATGATGCTAGTTCCTCCAGAGTCGATGAAGATGAAACGATATACACGTAAAGTACGCTGACTTGATAGTTATGTACGTTCGTTCGTACAAACTTCACTTTAGCTAGCATATTTGGCCAGATGCTCTCTTTTTTTTCCTTTGCACTTGCACATGAAGTAGTAATACTTGACTGATCGGTGCTGTGTTCCTGCCGCTAAATTCGCTTTGATTCTCGTAGAGTTGCACTTGGATACAGTTTTACTCGATGCCTTGTTTTCCGCCTCATGCTGAGAAGCACGCTCCGGTCGGACTCGTCTCCGAGCAGGCCTGCTTTTGCTGGGATCGACGAATCTCCGGCCAGTGTGGTTGCAGCCGGGGGTGTCACCGGCCTTTTCGACATCGTCGGGTTGTCAAGACACGTGTGCACGTTTCGTCGAGTTACTTCTATACGTGTTGGTGTGCATGCTTGTCGCCGGGGCTCGATTTTTCTGGTCGATAATCATATAAGAGTCGTGGGTTCTCTTTTGAAGAATAGAGCTTCATTGGTCATTGGCCTTCTTTGGTTTGCGGGTATGCACAGCGATTTAAATTTCAGCTGAGTTAATTCTCCTTGTATCTCGTGCTTGCGCCCAGCTATCTTGCGCCTTGTACAGATGGAGTAATACTTTGCTGATCATATGCATGTAATTAGCTCTGTTTGCTAAATCCATGCGTACTTGAGACGGCGCCCAGATAGCGCGGCTCTTCCCTGGCTTGATCTTCTTTGCTTCTTTTCTCGTGTAGAACGCGGCAGCTTGGCACCCGATAGATCGGCGAATCGTCCATCGCCGGCCATGAAGTCAAACGTATTGAAGAGAACGAATTTGACCAGATGCGATCTGACCTCTATTAGCGATGATGGTTAAGGATCCCGCCCGGATAACAAAATCCAGTCGCCGCGATTCCCACAAACGGCGCCAATTGACGAGGGATCACCTCGCCAATGCCTACGTATTGTAGACTTGGGTTTCGGGAGAGAGCGACGATGGAGATTCCGGGAGCGAGATTAGGCACACGACGTACCCAGCTTCGGGTCCCCTCGGTGGAGGATCCCTACGTGCTGCTAGCAATCCAGTATATGATGTGTTTACAGGGTGCCGTCGTAGGCGGAGCTATGTTGTCTGTCTATTGTCCCCCTTACTTCGGGTGCCCTGGCTAGCTTTATATATGCAACCAGCCTAGGGTTTTACAAGAGTCCTAGTCGACTACTTCTTCGGGTTGCCTTGTTGGGCCTTCTCCATATTGGTCCGAGCCGATCCAGGTATACCAATAATGGGTACCCGAAGGGTATGCCCATGTCACTATCGATGTCCGTTACGGACGGACGGTATGGGTGGGCCTTGCCCGTACCGATGTCCGTTAAACCTCCGGGAACCACCTCTTCGATCTTGGACAACTTTGATGCACTTGTGACGCGATTTTCTTCAGCAATTGCATATCCATTTATCATTATGACATGATTCACTGCCCACCATTCAAAGGTAGGAGAGATTGGACATCTTGGCATTAATTAGTCATTAGTAACAAATTGAGAGGTAAACTTAGTCAATTTCTAGACTGAGCTAAGGATTTAAACACGAGAAAAAGTGTCGTATTTCACAGTCATCAACTTCCCTAAGCTTAAACTTGATCGTCCTCGAGCAAGAAAAAAATCATAAGGAACTTGGCGTTTAAACTAAAATGACGAGAAAGTAAACTCACTTACAAGTGGTAGCCTTATGAGTCCAGCATTTCTTCCATTTGAAAGCTTAGCATAGTTAGAGTAGTGCCAAGAATATGATACAAGCATTGGTAACTTGGTACAATCACAATAAATATTTATGAGTATGAATAACTAGTTGTGTAAACAATCACTCTAGTTTAAGTAGTTAACTCTCAGTTTACCAAGGAACACTAGAAAGTTCATTATCATCAAAAATAAGTATGAGCATTCATGTCAAAAGAGGTATAAGCAATGAAGTATCTTAATTACGCCCACATCAATAGATCAAGACTATCAAAACACTTACTATCTATTCATTGCATTTCAAGAAGTTTCATCTAATAATAGCGAGTCCATGCCAAGACTTGAGAAGTGATACTTTTGGATTCCAATGATAGTTTCCAAACAAGAGTCATGAATGATCTTTTTAGCAAAATTTTGCAACACTCAAGGGGCTAATAGTACACACGAGTAGCTGGCTACCCGTGCCTTCAACTCATAGCGAACATTGGGATTTATACCTCAAATCATTCATAAGCCAGCGGAGTTGCTAGCATCCCAAGAGTGCACACCACAATTTGTTGACAAGGTTGAAGCATTATCATACTTGATTCACAACATTACACCTTGGCATGAGTCTCAGCTACCACTAGAGTTCAGTTCAATCAAACAACTCCTATCAAAAGTGCTATCAAGTCTATCACCAGATCTATGGAGTTAAGTATCTTCAAAGTTCAACCATTAAGACAATCGGTCAATCATACAAGTCATATTTTCTAGACTTTTTCTTGTTGTACTTGTTTGGCAATATTATTTCCATGGAAAAACTCGGTTAACTAAATAAACTAGTCACAATTAATTAAACACAAAAATAAAAACTCTAATCAAATTGCTTCAAAACACTCCCACTAATACCATATCTTAACAAGTCTACTGACTAGCATAAACAATTTCAAACTTCTAAAATGGGAGACATAGGACATACCTCTTGTAGGTGACTTCATATTTCTCTTTCTTATGATGTGTTCCTTTAAAACTCTTGGTAAATCTCTCTCATTAATAATATCAAAGCAAAGAGGCAAATGCAAATCAGATTTTACAAGAACAAGGATAAAAGGAAGAAAAAAATTGTATTTTTGTCAATTGGGATTGAGAGAGAAAAAGAAACAGATTGGTGACAAAGTAAGGAACTAAAAAACAAATAAAAGGGAAACAAACTAAAAATAGAAAGGAAATAAAAAAGCAAAGTGTTGGAACAAACCAACAAGAGTGTTTCAAAGCTCTTTCAAATAGCTGGAGCACAAACTTATTAAACACAAATAAAAATTCTTGAGGAACACATCCCCAAGTTTAGGCTTTTGCAAGCCCTCTTGTTGAGATAATTGCGGTGGTGGAGGATACTTCCCAAAGTTTCATTGGCCGCTCAAATGAGTGAACTCGAAAGTGAGATCGTTGGTGGGGTCTCGAAGGTTGATGGCGAGGTTGATAAGGTTCTCAATGCTTCCTTTGAGCGCGTACATGTCCTGATTGGTGGTGAAGTCGTGGAGTGGTTGTTGCTCATGTTCTGGTCCTCCATGTTCTTGTTCAAGTTCATCTTCTCCTTCGGGTTCATTTTGCTGTTGTGGTAGATTTGCCTCAACCAGCGCATCATAATGCAAACGCCTATCCTCGATAGAGAGTATACCATTAGGCAAAGGGGCAGCGATCAAGTGATCAGCTCCCGGTATGTTGAATTAAAATCTACCATTTATCTTTCTAACCATACAACATGCATTTGGAGTAGTAAAACCAAGGCGGCGAGGGCCTTCCAATGCTTGTAAATTACTTACATTAATGTTAAGTCCTCTTGGCAAGATGGTGATGACTCTCCCTCCACATATGAGGCCCCGAGCTTCAAGTTCTTGGTGGTTCGGGTAGATGATGAGAAGGGTGCCCAAATTTGGACGGATGTTGCTATTTAGGAACACATCCTCTGTGAGGATCATCAGGTCCTCTTTATTGGGTCTTGTGAAATCGCCACGTGCCTGCAAGGTGTTAGCAATAACATAGTATAAATAGCGAATAACAGGGCACTCAATAGTATTCCCCTAAGGGACTGTGCTAGACACTCTCATACTATTAACATATCTAAGAGGAGATGGATTCAAAGTAAACCATGCATAGCGGTTAGTGGTGGTGCTATTCTCAAAGCCAAAGTAGTTGCACCACTCATCTAGAGTCAGCTCATACTCACGGTTCATCAAACAAAATGATATCCGGTTGACTCCGTGTTGATTCTCCTCTGAGTTGTGGTACTTACCCACACTATGCTTCAGGGTTCTAAGCAACTCGAGTGTCAGGCGACGATAGGTGGCAACCTCCTGAGAAACAAAATGAAGCAAACCAACATTGTTGCAAAGAGAATTGAAATCATGGCGTAAGCCTAGTTGGTTCAGAATATGGGGCATGCCCATTTTATCTACTTGATCTCGCGATCCTTGAGATGGATGAAACGGTTGAGTTGGCCTTGGTCATTGAACTCGATACCAAGCGCATCAGGGTGTTCTCAATCGGTGGTGTAGCCTGTGCAGCCACGGCGTGTGTACGGCTCCTCGTGTTCATCTAAAAAGTATTTAGCAGTTAAGTATCTTTAACACAAATTTAAAATTTTAACAAAATAAAAATCTGATCCGATATAAATAGACATATGATCATCCTCTACACATTTTATAAAATAATATCCTCTAATTTCGAAGTCTAGCGGTTCTCATTAGGGTAATGAAGTTCATAATAAGACCTAAGTCTATATTAATAATGGAAAAAGCTAGAGTATGGATTTGCGGATAATAAGTTGGGGATCGGAGGATAAACGTACCATGATTGATGGAGTGCGAGGAATCGAATAAAAAACGAACAAATTTGGAGATCCAATAGAGTAGGTTTAGAGTTTGGAGGAGGAAGAGAGAGAGAGGATATCAAAACATGATTTAGGTATACCTCTTCCCAGCCTTTTAGTTGTGTCCGATACATGGTACGAGCGGACGGTATGGGCACAACCCGCCCATTCTGGGTGCAGCCGCCTCGAGTTAAGGTGGTACACTTGGTACGGTCAGGTGGCACGGTTGCACCCCCCCCCCCTAAGGGTGGTCGCAAAACTTACTGGTTCCTTGATGGAATTTGGAGCTTCGTCATCGTGATGGTACAACCGGATGGTACTGGCGGTTTCCTCTACTGATGTCGCTAAACTTTCAGATGGTTTTGACAAAACTTCCAACTTTCTCTTTGTTGGGCTGATGATGTGGTACGGGCTCGCAGTACGGGCATATGCCACCGTACCGACGGTCTTTAAACTTACTGGAACCAGCGAAACTTATAATTTTGGGCATTCCTTCACATACCTGTGTACATCAACATTCCCCCGAAAATGACTAAGGATAAACAACAGTATATAAAATTTCAAGAATGCTCAAATGTTAGTATATAAAATCAAAATACATTGATACTTATTTGTTCTCCTCATTCCAAAGGTTCTCATGAACAATCTTTATTATAAAACATAAACAAATAAATAAACATTAAACTAAGCCAAGACTAAATAAAAAAATTTATTAAGCATGGGTGATACGCGTAAAGCACACGCCCGTTGGAAACCCCAAGTGGAAGGTGTGATGCGTATAGCAGCAAGTTTCCCTCAGTAAGAAACCAAGGTTTATCGAACCAGTAGGAGTCAAGGATCACGTGAAGGTCGTTGGTGACGGAGTGTAGTGCGGCGCAACACCAGGGATTCCGGCGCCAACGTGAAACCTGCACAACACAATCAAAGTACTTTTCCCCAACGTAACAGTGAGGTTGTCAATCTCACCGGCTTGCTCGTAAACAAAGGATTAAATGTATAGTGTGGAAGATGATGTTTGTTTGCGAAGAACAGTAAAGAACAATTGCAGTAGATTGTATTTCAGATGTAAAGAATGGACCGGGGTCCACAGTTCACTAGTGGTGTCTCTTCCATAAGATAAATAGCATGTTGGGTGAACAAATTACAGTTGGGCAATTGACAAATAAAGAAGGCATAACAATGCACATACATATATCAAGATGAGTACTATGAGATTTAATCAGGGCATTACGACAAAGTACATAGACCGCTATCCAGCATGCATCTATGCCTAAAAAGTCCACCTTCAGGTTATCTTCCGAATCCCTTCCAGTATTATGTTGCAAACAACAGACAATTGCATTAAGTATGGTGCGTAATGTAATCAACACAAATATCCTTAGACAAAGCATTGATGTTTTATCCCTAGTGGCAACAGCACATCCACAACCTTAGAACTTTCTGTCACTGTCCCGGATTCAATGGAGGCATGAACCCACTATCGAGCATAAATACTCCCTCTTGGAGTTACAAGTATCAACTTGGCCGAGCCTCTACTAGCAACGGAGAGCATGCAAGAACATAAACAACATATATGATAGATTGATAATCAAGTTGACATAGTATTCAATATTCATCGGATCCCAACAAACACAACATGTAGCATTACAAATAGATGATCTTGATCATGATAGGCAGCTCACAAGATCAAACATGATAGCACAATAAGGAGAAGACAACCATCTAGCTACTGCTATGGACCCATAGTCCAGGGGTGAACTACTCACACATCGATCCGGAGGCGATCATGGTGATGAAGAGACCTCCGGGAGATGATTCCCCTCTCCGGCGGGGTGCCGGAGGCGATCTCCTGAATCCCCCGAGATGGGATTGGCGGCGGCGGCGTCTCTGGAATGTTTTCCGTATCGTGGCTCTCGGTACTGGGGGTTTCGCGACGAAGGCTTTAAGTAGGCGGAAGGGTAGGTTTAGGGGCGGCACGAGGGCCCCACACACCAGGGCGGCGCGGGCCCAGCCCTGGCCGCGCGGCCCTAGTGTGGCGGCGCCTCGTCGCCCCACTTCGTTTCCCTTTCGGTCTTTTGGAAGCTTCGTGGAAAAATAAGACCCTGGGCGTTGATTTTGTCCAATTCCGAGAATATTTCCTTTGTAGGATTTCTGAAACCAAAAACAGCAGAAAACAACAACTGGCTCTTCGGCATCTCGTCAATAGGTTAGTGACGGAAAATGCATAAATATGACATATAATGTGTATATAACATGTGAGTATCATCATAAAAGTAGCATGGAACATAAGAAATTATAGATACGTTTGAGACGTATCAAGCATCCCCAAGCTTAGTTCCTACTCGCCCTCGAGTAGGTAAACGATAACAAGGATAATTTCTGAAGTGATATGCTATCATAATCTTGATCAATACTATTGTAAAGCATATGAGATGAATGCAGCTATTCGAAACAATGGTGAAGATAATGAGTAAACAAATGAATCATATAGCAAAGACTTTTCATGAATAATACTTTCAAGACAAGCATCAATAAGACTTGCATAAGAGTTACTCATAAAGCAATAAATTCTTAGTAGAAAGTTTTGAAACAACAAAAAGGAAGATATAAGTTTCAGCAATTGCTTTCAACTTCAACATATTTATCTCATGGATAATTGTCAACACAAAGTAATATAACAAGTGCAATAGGTAAACATGTAAGAATCAATGCACACAGTTGATACAAGTGTTTGCTTCTGGGATAGAAGAAATAGGAAAACTGACTCAACAATAAAGTAGAAGATTGGCCCTTCGCAGAGGGAAGCATGGATTACTATTTTTGTGCTAGAGCTTTTCATTTTGAAAACATAGAAACAATTTTGTCAACGGTAGTAATAAATCATATGTGTTATGTATAAGATATCCTATAAGTTGCAAGCCTCATGCATAGTATACCAATAGTGCTCGCACCTTGTCCTAATTAGTTTGGATTAACATGGATTATCATTGCATAGCATATGTTTCAACCAAGTGTCACAAAGGGGTACCTCTATGCCGCTCTGTACAAAGGTCTAAGGAGAAAGTTCGCATTGGATTTCTCGCTTTTGATTATTCTCAACTTAGACATCCATAACGGGACAACATAGACAACAGATAATGGACTCCTCTTTAATGCATAAGCATTCAACAACAGTTAATATTCTCATAAGAGATTGAGGATTAATTATCCAAACTGAAACTTCCACCATGAATCATGGCTTTAGTTAGCGGCCCAATGTTCTTCTCTAACAATATGCATACTCAAACCATTTGATCATGAAAATCGCCCTTACTTCAGACAAGACGAACATGCATAGCAACTCACATGATATTCAACAAAGGTGTAATAGTTGATGGCGTCCGCAGAAACATGGTTACCGCTCAACAAGCAACTTATTAAGAAATAAGACACATAAGTACATATTCTTCACCACAATAGTTTTTAAGGCTACTTTTCCCATGAGCTATATATTGCAAAGACAAATGATAGAATTTTAAAGGTAGCACTCAAGTAATGTACTTTGGAATGGCAGAGAAATACCATGTAGTAGGTAGGTATGGTGGACACAAATGGCATAGTTTTTGGCTCAAGGATTTGGATGCACGAGAAGAATTCCTCTCAATACAAGGCTAGGCTAGCAAGGTTGTTTGAAGCAAACTCAAGTATAAAAGGTGCAGCAAAGCTCACATATGAACATATTGTAAGTATTATAAGACTTTACATCGTCTCCTTGTTGTTCAAACACCTTAACCGAGAAAATATCTAGACTCTAGAGAAACCAATCATGCAAACCAAATTTTAACAAGCTCTATGTAGTTCTTCATTAATAGGTGCAAAGTACATGATGCAAGAGCTTAAACATGATCTATATGAGCACAACAATTGCTAAGTATCAAATTATTCAAGACATTATACCAATTACCACATGCAGCATTTTCTATTCCAACCATATAACAATGAACGAAGTAGTTCAACCTTCGCAATGAACATTAAGAATAAAGCTAAGAACACATGTGTTCATACGAAACAGCGGAGCGTGTCTCTCTCCCAAACAAAGAATGCTAGGATCCGATTTTATTCAAACAAAAAACAAAAACAAAAACAAACAGACGCTCCAAGTAAAGCACATAAGATGTGATGGAATAAAAATATAGTTTCACTAGAGGTGACACGATAAGTTGTCGATGAAGAAGGGATGCCTTGGGCATCCCCAAGCTTAGATGCTTGAGTCTTCTTAAAATATGCAGGGATGAACCACGGGGGCATCCCCAAGCTTAGACTTTTCACTCTTCTTGATCATATTGTATCATCCTCCTCTCTTGACCCTTGAAAACTTCCTCCACACCAAACTCAAAACAAACTCATTAGAGGGTTAGCGCATAATTGAAAATTCATATATTCAGAGGTGACATAATCATTCTTAACACTTCTGGACATTGCACAAAGCTACTGAAAGTTAATGGAATAAAGAAATCCATCAAACATAGCAAAACAGGCAATGCGAAATAAAAGGCAGAATCTGTTAAAACAGAACAGTCCGTGAAGATGAATTTTTCAGGGGCACTTAACTTGCTCAGATGAAAATGCTCAAATTGAATGAAAGTTGCGTACATATCTGAGGATCACGCATGTAAATTGGCAGATTTTTCTGAGTTACCTACAGACGGGGCGGCTCAATTTTGTGACAGCAAGAAATCTGTATTGACTTTACTATCAAAGACTTTACTATCAAAGACTTTACTTGGCACAACAATGCAATAAAATAAAGATAAGGAGAGGTTTATACAGTAATAACAACTTCCAAGACTCAAATATAAAACAAAAGTGCAGAAGTAAAATAATGGGTTGTCTCCCATAAGCGCTTTTCTTTAACGCCTTTCAGCTAGGCGCAGAAAGTGTGAATCAAGTATTATCAAGAGACGAAACATCAACATCATAATTTTTTCTAATAATAGAATCATAAGGTAACTTCATTCTCTTTCTAGGGCAGTGTTCCATACCTTTCTTGAGAGGAAATTGATATTTAATATTACCTTCCTTCATATCAATGGTAGCACCAACAGTTCAAAGAAAAGGTCTTCCCAATATAATGGGACAAGATGCATTGCATTCAATATCCAAGACAACAAAATCAACGGGGACAAGGTTATTGTTAACCATAATACGAACATTATCAATCCTCCCCAAAGTTTTCTTTATAGCATTATCAGCAAGATTAACATTCAAATAACAATTTTTCAATGGTGACAAGTCAAGCATATCATAAATTTTCTTAGGCATAACAGAAATACTTGCACCAAGATCACATAAAGCATTACAATCAAAATCATTGACCCTCATCTTAATGATGGGCTCCCAACCATCTTCTAACTTCCTAGGAATAGAGGTTTCAAGTTTTAGTTTCTCTTCTCTAGCTTTTATGAGAGCATTTGTAATATGTTTTGTAAAGGCCAAATTTATAGCACTAGTATTGGGACTTTTAGCAAGTTTTTGTAAGAACTTTATAACTTCAGAGATGTGACAATCATCAAAATCTAAACCATTATGATCTACAGCAATGGAATCATTGTCCCCAACATTTTGAAAAATTTCAGCAGTTTTATCACAAATTGTTTCAGCAGTTTTAGCAGTTTCAGGCAATTTTGCACGCTTTGCACTAGGAGTAGAAACATTGCCAACACCAATTATTTTACCATTGATAGTAGGGGGTTTAGCAACATGTGAAGCATTAACATTACTAGTGGTGGTAATAGTCCAAACTTTAGCTACATTATTCTCTTTAGCAAGTTTTTCGTTTTCTTCTCTTTCCCACCTAGCATGCAATTCAGCCATCAATCTAATATTTTCATTAATTCGAACTCTGATGGCATTTGCTGTAGTAACATTTTATTATCATTATCTTTATTAGGCATAACTTTAAATTTTAAAAGATCAACATCGGAGGCAAGTCTATCAACCTTAGAAGCAAGAATATCAATTTTATCAAGCTTTTCTTCAACAGATTTGTTAAAAGCAGTTTGCGTACTAATAAATTCTTTAAGCATGGCTTCAAGACCAGGGGGTACATTCCTATTATTGTTGTAAGAATTCCCATAAGAATTACCATAACCATTACCATTAGTAGAAGGATATGGCCTATAGTTATTACCAGAATTATTCCTATAAGCATTGTTGTTGAAATTATTACTTTTAATGAAATTCACATCAACATGTTCTTCTTGGGCAACCAATGAAGCTAAAGGAACATTATTAGGATCAACATTAGATCTACCGTTCACAAGCATAGACATAATAGCATCAATCTTATCACTCAAGGAGGAGGTTCTTCAACAGAATTTACCTTCTTACCTTGTGGACCCCTTTCTGTGTGCCATTCAGAGTAATTTATCATCATATCATCAAGGAGCTTTGTTGCCGCCTCCAAAGTAATGGACATAAAGGTACCTCCAGCAGCTGAATCCAATAGGTTCCGCGAAGAAAAATTCAGTCCTGCATAAAAGGTTTGGATGATCATCCAAAGTAGTCAGTCCATGGGTAGGGCAATTCTTTACCAAATATTTCATTCTCTCCCATGCTTGAGCAACATGTTCATTATCTAATTGCTTAAAATTCATTATGCTACTTCTCAAAGATATAATTTTAGTGGGAGGATAATATCTACCAATAAAAGCATCCTTACATTTAGTCCATGAATCAATACTATTCTTAGGCAAAGATAGCAACCAATCTTTAGCTCTTCCTCTTAAGGAGAAAGGAAACAGTTTCAATTTTATAATGTCACCATCTACATACTTATACTTTTGCATTTCACATAGTTCAACAAAATTATTAAGATGGGCAGCTGCATCATTAGAACTAACACCAGAAAATTGCTCTCTCATAACAATATTTAGTAAAACAGGTTTAATTTCAAAGAATTCTGCTGTAGTAGCAGGTGGAGCAATAGGTGTGCATAAGAAATCATTATTATTTGTGCTAGTTAAGTCACACAACTTAGTATTCTCAACAGTACCCATCTTAGCAGTAGTAAATAAAGCAAACTAAATAAAGTAAATGCAAGTAACTAATTTTTTGTGTTTTTAATATAGAGAACAAGACAGTAAATAAAGTAAAGCTAGCAACTAATTTTTTTTTGTGTTTTTGATATAAAGAGCAAACAAAGCAGTAAATAAAATAAAGTAAAGCAAGACAAAAACAAAGTAAAGAGATTGGATGTGGGAGACTCCCCTTGTAGCGTGTCTTGATCTCCCCGGCAACGGCGCCAGAAATTTAGCTTGATACGCGTAAAACACACGCCCGTTGGGAACCCCAAGTGGAAGGTGTGATGGGTATAGCAGCAAGTTTCCCTCAGTAAGAAACCAAGGTTTATCAAACCAGTAGGAGTCAAGGATCACGTGAAGGTCGTTGGTGATGGAGTGTAGTGCGGCGCAACACCAGAGATTCCGGCGCCAACGTGGAACCTGCACAACACAATCAAAGTACTTTGCCCCAACGTAACAGTGAGGTTGTCAATCTCACCGGCTTGCTGTAAACAAAGGATTAAATGTATAGTGTGGAAGATGATGTTTGTTTGCGAAGAACAGTAAAGAACAATTGCGGTAGATTGTATTTCGGATGTAAAGAATGGACCGGGGTCCACGAGTTCACTAGTGGTGTCTCTCCCATAAGATAAATAGCATGTTGGGTGAACAAATTACAGTTGGGCAATTGACAAATAAAGAAGGCATAACAATGCACATACATATATCATGATGAGTACTATGAGATTTAATCAGGGCATTACGGCAAAGTACATAGACCGCTATCCAGCATGCATCTATGCCTAAAAAGTCCACCTTCAGGTTATCATCCGAACCCCTTCCAGTATTAAGTTGCAAACAACAGACAATTGCATTAAGTATGGTACGTAATGTAATCAACACAAATATCCTTAGACAAAGCATTGATGTTTTATGCCTAGTGGTAACAGCACATCCACAACCTTAGAACTTTCTGTCACTGTCCCAGATTCAATGGAGGCATGAACCCACTATCGAGCATAAATACTCCCTCTTGGAGTTACAAGTATCAACTTGGCCAGAGCCTCTACTAGCAATGGAGAGCATGCAAGAACATAAACAACATATATGATAGATTGATAATCAACTTGACATAGTATTCAATATTCATCGGATCCCAACAAACACAACATGTAGCATTACAAATAGATGATCTTGATCATGATAGGCAGCTCACAAGATCTAACATGATAGCACAATGAGGAGAAGACAACCATCTAGCTACTGCTATGGACCCATAGTCCAGGGGTGAACTACTCACACATCGATCCGGAGGCGATCATGGTGATGAAGAGACCTCCGGGAGATGATTCCCCTCTCCGGCAGGGTGCCGGAGGCGATCTCCTGAATCCCCCGAGATGGGATTGGCGGAGGCGGCGGCTCTGGAAGGTTTTCCGTATCGTGGCTCTCGGTACTGGGGGTTTCGCGACGAAGGCTTTAAGTAGGCGGAAGGGTAGGTTTAGGGACGGCACGAGGGCCCCACACACCAGGGCGGTGCGGGCCCAGCCCTGGCTGCGCGGCCCTAGTGTGGCGGCGCCTCGTCGCCCCACTTCGTTTCCCTTTCGGTCTTCTGGAAGCTTCGTGGAAAAATAAGACCCTGGGCGTTGATTTCGTCCAATTCCGAGAATATTTTCTTTGTAGGATTTCTGAAACCAAAAACAGCAGAAAACAACAACTGGCTCTTCGGCATCTCGTCAATAGGTTAGTGCCGGAAAATGCATAAATATGACATATAATGTGTATAAAACATGTGAGTATCATCATAAAAGTAGCATGGAACATAAGAAATTATAGATACGTTTGAGACGTATCAATGGGTTGCCTCTC
>NC_061510.1:27381120-27433094 GCF_022539505.1 Lolium rigidum | reverse complement strand
CCAGTGTCACCATACTTTCCCTGTGCACTTTCTGTTTCTTCGCACAAGTTACATTCATTTGTATTTTATATCCAAACTTGGCATGCACATATTGTCAAACATTCTCCATATGTATGCTTTATGCCGTACTTTTTAAATTTTGTTTAATATTTTCTTATATTACTGTTTGTCAGAGTTCACATGCATGGACCCATCAAATTTACATCTCTTCATGTCGTCATATTTTGGATGAATTTTGCGACACACACCATTATATCTCGGAAAAAATGTTGAAAGGTGCTTCCATGTCGTCCACGGGAGGCTAGAGTTGCGGAACAGAAGTTAAGACCAATACCGCAAAAATATATAGTAAGACTTATTCATTGGAACGGAAGGGGGTATAATTCTAACTTGGTTTGTTTGTTAAGGTGAGAGTACAGACGTTGGGTGGTATACTGTTATATTGACATTTCAGGTGTTGCCAACAGACAGTTAAAAACAGTAAGTGTGAGGTAAACGTGCAAAAATACACTAGTTTACTTCGTAAAATCCAAGGAAATTTCAAGTTGCCTACACGCTACCGAAATGACTACGCTTGCAATGTTTATAGAAACTATCCTACCTCCAAATAAAATTGCGCGAGGAGACTTTTGGCTGGCCGTGTCAGGCATTCCAAATTGGAGTGTAGCAGAAGATAAATATCCAATGACTGTAAATGTCTACACACAGCAGTAGAAAAAATATTGCTTTATTCAGATGACTAAAAGGAGTCAATCTGTGTGACACCACAAGTCTACAAACACACACTCTCTAAATTAAAATTAAGTCGCCAAAACTCAGTGATTAGTTTAGTGCTAGTTAAAGCCGGCACAAATCCATCCTTACTCAGCTGAAGCACTAGTCGTTGTCAGTTGTCCATCGCCGGTGCCAAGAAATTGTGACCACCTTTCTTCAGGATACCGCGTAGCTCGCATAACCTTTGGCCCTCTCTATATAAGCTACCCCCGACCACCACGAGCACCACCTCGTCATCCAGCCAGTGCACCAGTAAGACAAGCAGAGCGGAGAACGATCACTTGGTATTAGATCGAGCTAGCAGAGCAGCAGCTTGCAATGGCAGTGGCAGCGTCGACGATGCAGGTCGAGCAGGACCTCCCCGGCTTCCGGTTCCACCCGACGGAGGAGGAGCTCCTCGGCTTCTACCTCCCCCGCGCGGCCTCCGGTAAGAAGCTCCACGGCGACATCATCGGCACCCTCAACATCTACCGCCACGATCCATGGGACCTCCCAGAGATGGCCAAGATCGGGGAGAGGGAGTGGTACTTCTTCGTGCCACGTGACCGGAAGGCGGGGAGCGGCGGCCGGCCGAACCGGACGACGCAGCGCGGGTTCTGGAAGGCGACGGGGTCGGACAGGGCCATCCGGAGCACCGCCGACCCCAAGCGGGTCATCGGGCTCAAGAAGACGCTCGTCTTCTACCAGGGCCGCGCGCCAAGGGGCACCAAGACGGACTGGGTGATGAACGAATACCGCCTCCCCGACGCCGGCACCGCCGCGGCGGGGCCGCCCATGGAGGACATGGTGCTGTGCAAGATATACCGGAAGGCTACGCCGCTCAAGGAGCTCGAGCAGATGGCCTCCGCGATGGAGGACATGATGATGCAGAGGCCCAGCGGCTGCGGCGGCGTGGCGAGGACGTCTCTGGTTCCGGCCACAGCCGGCCACGACTACGTATCATCGTCCGACCACGTCCAGGACAATTTCCTGTTCCACTCCTCTTCGTCATCGTCAGCGGCGCTGTCTGGCAACAGCACGAACTACGGCACATCCAGGGAAGCCAAGAAGGAGGCGGACGTCACCACAGTGACGGTGGCGTCGACGCCGTCTCTGCCGCAAGCGGCGAACCAGTCCTACAACTTCCAGCTCCCGGCGGCGAACCAGCCCTGCACCTTTCAGCCCCCAGCGGCGAATGCACCCTGCAGCCTCCAGCTACCGGCGGCGAGCAATGGGATGTTCGAACTGCCCAGCCTACAGCTCCCGGCTTCGAGCCACGGAGTGTTCGACTGGCTGCAGGAGCCGTTCCTGACGCAGCTGCGGAGCCCGTGGCAGGATCAGCATTGCCTGTCCCCCTACGCACATCTGCTCTACTATTGAGGGATGGAAACCGAGGGAACTAGCAATCTGGTGATAAACTCACGATGACGAGATCGATTGCTAGTGATGCAAGTTATGCAAGCTCGGAGTAGAATAGAGTTAGATGTGGACTCAGTTCATCTTTTGTTCGGTTTGTGCATTTGATGAAGCGAGGATGCTTAGCATTAATTGCGGTTGCAGAACTACGTAAGCACGCATGAATTAACTTAGGAACTGTTTTTGTCTTTTCCAAGTTATATGATACTAGTTTTCAACGAATTTGCTAACTCCCGGTTAGCCGGGAACTATGATAAAGCCCGATAGATTGTTTTTTCTTCTTCCGAGAATCAATTGATAGAATTTGTTCCTTAGGTTTGTAGCGACAATTTGTTTTTGGATTTTTTTGGGCTAGCCCATTTGGGGTTGGTGTTTTCAACTTGTATACGCTTCAGGATGAAACGTTTAGATCAATGTACTTGAACGATTTTCTCATGTTACTATTAGGGGTATGTAATTACAGGTATATGTGCGATTGAAGACATATATGAGTAATTGCACACGGACATGTAATTACATGTCTGTGCACGATTGCAGACATATATGTATAATTGTACGTGGACATATAATTGTGTAATTATACATATGCGTGTAATTACTCACAGATCTGTTATCTCGCGCAACTTTAAATATATATATTATTTTTATTTGATTTTTTTTCCATGCATAAATATGATTTTATAATTTTATGTGTAATTACATATAGATGTGCAATTGGCATATATTTGTGTAATTGAAAACTCTCGACATTTTTTGTGTTTATACTTTATACATAGATGTGTAGTTGCATATGTGCAATTACGTATGTGCACGCAATTGCATATGGATATGTAATTGCATATATATGTATAATTTTAAACTTTGTATACTATTGTTTGTTCTTTTTTATATGATAACTTGTAACTGGGCTTGAATATATTTTGTTTTTGACTTTGTTATTGGACTTCTAATTACCCATTGGGAAAAAGCCTAAGAAGGAAAAAAAATGCTCGAAGGATCTCTAGTGGTCGATGTAATTGACCGAGAATTAACATAATTCCTGGCCGATCGGGAGCTAGGCACGTCCAATTTTCAAAGTTTAGAAACTAAGATTAGTTTCTCCTCCTCTTAGAGAAATAATGGTTCTCGGAAACTCGCCTTATCCGATATGGACTTAACTGAAATTAAATTGTTTTTGTGTAGATGTTAGTTCTGCTAATCTATTGCTTACTGACATTGTTGATATTTTAATATGTAACTGAGCATGACTCAGTCGGCTTAGAAACAAATATTTCTGGCTCCACACTGATAGCTGGTCAATCAAGTTATTTTCGTGTAAAAAAAGCTAGTTGCATCAATTTACACTTGCACAAAACCGAATGTCTCTATATCTAATATATTTATTAGTTATTGCTTGGTGTCTGAGAAATAGAAAAATTGTTCACATAAATATCAATCACGCCTACACTTTAGGACAAAAACAAAAGTCATGCATGATTGCAAATTTGTAGTCTACCGATTATGTGTGAAGCAAGAGAATGACATGGTTCCCCACAAAGAAAATATTGTTGTGAAATACGTCACTTTTTCTCGCGTTTAAACCCTTAGCTAAGTTAAGAAATTGACAAAGTTTACCTCTCAATTTGTTACTAATGACTAATTAATGCTAAGATGTGCAATCTCTCCTATCTTTGAATGGTGTGCAGGAAAACACGTCGTAATGACAAATAAAACTGTAATTACTAAAGAAAAAATCATGTCACAAGTGCAGCAAAATTGACCAGACTCGAAGAGGCGGTTCCAGGAGGTTTAACAGACATCGGTACGGTCAAGCCGCGCCCGTACCGTCCGCCCGTACTGGGTCTGCAACCTTCCCAAGGTCAAACCCTATAAGTTATGTGATGGACACGACGCCAAAAAGCGAGCCATTCGTCGCTAATGATTTCTATCGTTGTTATTGATCTTGATATTATGTGTGAGTAGTCCTCACGGGCTGCAGGTTGGGTGAATCCTCGCAGCGTTTATGTGCATGTAATCTTATAGTATGTGTAAGGATTGAATATGAGTTTTGCAATCTTCTATCCTTGTCTCTTTGCCTAAAAAATTGCAGGCACCTATGTCTATCGAATCAATTAAGGGAAGAGGTGGGATGACTGGAGAATAGCGTGCCACCGCGAAACCTCAGTGACAGAAAGAGAAAAGTAATGATACATGTTTAATGATACACTAGGGATCAACGGTACAACCATCTAGCTTAATGCTTTGGTCTGTATTCATATGCTTAATAACTGTTATTACTCGCTGTTGTGGAAATAGTGGTTAGACCAAGAGGCTCTTGTCACCTCTGCCTTTAGGGGCAAGAGTATTTACGGATGTGTTGCTCAAAAATCTCATTATCTCTATTTTATTTACTACACACTTGCGCTTCAATTATATATGAATGCATAGTTGCAGGAGAAACCTTAACACTGGCCTAGTTCCAATAAACATAAAATTAAATTAACTAGCAAGTCTTATAGACGTTTTCTTTACACCATTTTAGCAGTGCTTTCCAATGTTCGATTAAACCTAGGTCTACTAGGGAAAAACCTTATCATACTACAATCCATAATCCAACCCTTTTTTCTGACGTTGTTGCATGGGAAGCAATTTCGCTATTCCGGTAAGGTTACTAGAGACCTTGTTAGTTAGTTTTATTTTTATTTTGAGTTTTGATTTACTATTATTATTTTACCATTTTATTATCTATTTGAAAACACACACAAATTAGTTTCTTATTGTTTTACAATCAAAGGAGAAAATACCAAAAATATAATTACCATGGCACAAAAGAAGGTGGGAATATGCTATCCCCAATGATGATTTTATTCGTGCATCCATAACTTAGCCCGATGTTACAACAGAGAACTATGTAATTAAGCTAAACCTTTTGAGTTTGGTTCATCAGAACCAATTTGCTGAGGATTCAGTTGATGACTTGATTACATTTACTGAAATATGTGACATGATGTGCATTAAAGATATTGATCCTAATGCGGTAAAATTACGCTTGTTTCCTTTTTCACTAAGAGGAAAAGCAAAAAAACTAGTTGCTTGCTTTGCCTAAAGGCACTATTATTTCATGGGATGAATGTACTGATATATTCATGACTAAGTTTTTCCCACCAGCAAAGACGGTGCAGATGCGTTCTAACATTATATGTTTTAGACAAGAAGACCGCGAGCCACTAGCGCTTGCATGGGAAAGGATGAAAGAAGGCACCATGAACTGTCCAAGTCATAGAATGGAGACTGGTTAATTCTACACTTATTTTATAATGCCATTAACCCAATATCAAAGTCTCTGCTTGATACTACGGCTGGAGGAATATTCATGAGCAAGCCAGTTGAAATGGCAAAAAGACTTCTAGATGATATGCAAAGCAACCATGCTCAATAGCATGTAGAAAGATCATCCTCAAGAAAGGTAAATTCAATCACCAAAGGTAACAATGAAGAGCTTACTTCAAAGGTAGATGACATTTTAAATATTTTGAAGGGTAAGAAAAATACCCAAGTTAATGCCATCACCAACTCTAGTGTTGAGGAAGTAGACTTCATAGCAAGAAATCCTTATAACCCTGCATGGAAGAGTCAAAACTATGGCTATAATTTTCCAAAGCAAAATAGTAATACTGTGGGAGTTCAAAACAATAATTACACTAATGGTAGTGGAACAAGCAATGGTAATATTTCAATTGAAAACACTTTCAAAAGTTTAATGCATGCTCAAACTGAACAAAATGGCACCCTTACAAACTGAAAATCAAAGTACTATGTTAGGGAATTTATCTAATCAAACCGTTTCTCTTAAGAACGATGTTCAAGTTCTACAGGAAAGGACGAAGACCATTGATGTACATTTGGGAAAGATTGTTGAAAGCCAAAGTATAATACTTGCAAGATTTACAGGGAAGCCGGAACCAAACCCCGTTGAAGATCTCAAGATGATGAGGATCAACAGAGAAGGTCAAGCACCTGAAAAACTGGACTATTGCAATGCTCCAATACCAAGATACTCCGTGGAAGATCTAGTGAAGATGATCACAGTTAAGAATCCCAGAATTGATGAAGGTAATGGTACCATGTACCATCAATTTATTCATGAAGTAGCATGCAAAGTTTGTGAGTTAGAACAACAATATAAGAAGCTAGCTGGAAAACTCCGAGCTAAGCTTGATGATATATTTGAGCCCACTATTAAGATTCATATTGGAATGAATGAGGTAGCTGCACTTTGTGACATTGGTGCCAGCATCTCCACCATTCCAAAAAGCTTATTTGATAAGTTAATATTGGGGCCAATTAAAACAACTAAGCTAAGCCTTGACTTAGCTGATTCAACTTATAAACAAGTTGTAGGTATTAAAGATAATATTGTAGTATAAATTAAATAATGTCCCGCTCTTATTGATCTTGTTAGTGTGGACATGCCTGAAGATCCTATAGCTCCTATAATATTAGGAAGGCCATTTCTTTGAACTATAAAAGCTTTAATCAATTTTCATAAAGGAAACATGAGAATTGGACTACCATCCAAAGACCCATTTGTAGTACACTTCCCTAGAAAGAAAAAGGCCAAGCGTGACGATAATGGGATCATCACTTTGAAAGCTAATTACTTTGGAGTGGGTCTTCCACTTACAACATCTAGATGATCACCATTTGGGTCAAGCTAATTGGCCTTAACTAGAAGCGCTTCATAAGAGGCAACCGATGCGTGTAGTTGACACGTCCGTTGGGAACCCCAAGAGGAAGGTGTGATGCGCACAGCGGCAAGTTTCCCTCAGTTAGAAACCAAGGTTTAATCGAACCAGTAGGAGTCAAGAAGCACGTTGAAGGTTGATGGCGGCGGGATGTAGTGCGGCGCAACACCGGAGATTCCGGCGCCAACGTGGAACCCGCACAACACAACCAAAGTACTTTGCCCCAACGAAACGAGTGAGGTTGTCAATCTCACCGGCTTGCTGTAACAAAGGATTAACCGTATTGTGTGGAAGATGATTGTTTGCAGAGAAAATAGTAAAACAAGTATTGCAAGCAGATTTGTATTTCAGTATTAAAGAATGGACCGGGGTCCACAGTTCACTAGAGGTGTCTCTCCCATAAGACAAAAGCATGTTGGGTGAACAAATTACAGTCGGGCAATTGACAAATAGAGAGGGCATAACAATGCACATACATGACATGATAAGTATAGTGAGATTTAATTGGGCATTACGACAAAGTACATAGACCGCCATCCAGCTGCATCTATGCCTAAAAAGTCCACCTTCAGGTTATCGTCCGAACCCCTTCCAGTATTAAGTTGCAAAGCAACAGACAATTGCATTAAGTATGGTGCGTAATGTAATCAACAACTACATCCTCGGACATAGCGCCAATGTTTTATCCCTAGTGGCAACGAGCACAACACAACCTTAGAACTTTTCGTCACTCGTCCCGGTGTCAATGCAGGCATGAACCCACTATCGAGCATAAATACTCCCTCTTGGAGTTAAAAGTAAAAACTTGGCCGGAGCCTCTACTAGAAACGGAGAGCATGCAAGATCATAAACAACACATATGTAATAACTTGATAATTAACATGACATGGTATTCTCTATCCATCGGATCCCGACAAACACAACATATAGAATTACGGATAGATGATCTTGATCATGTTAGGCAGCTCACAAGATCCAACAATGAAGCACAATGAGGAGAAGACAACCATCTAGCTACTGCTATGGACCCATAGTCCAGGGATGAACTACTCACTCATCACTCCGGAGGCGACCATGGCGGTGTAGAGTCCTCCGGGAGATGAATCCCCTCTCCGGCAGGGTGCCGGAGGAGATCTCCGGAATCCCCCGAGATGGGATCGGCGACGGCGGCGTCTCGGTAAGGTTTTCCGTATCGTGGTTTTTCGCCTCGGGGGTTTCGCGACGGAGGCTTTAAGTAGGCGGAAGGGCGAGTCGGGGGCCGGACGAGGGGCCCACACCACAGGGCGGCGCGGGCCCCCTTGGCCGCGCCGCCTTGTGGTGTCGCCACCTCGTGGCCCCACTTCGTATGTTCTTCGGTCTTCTGGAAGCTCCGTGGAAAAATAGGCCCCGGGTCTTCGTTTCGTCCAATTCCGAGAATATTTCGTTACTAGGATTTCGAAACCAAAAACAGCGAGAAAACAGGAACTGGCACTTCGGCATCTTGTTAATAGGTTAGTTCCGAGAAAATGCACGAATATGACATAAAGTGTGCATAAAACATGTAGGTATCATCAATAATATGGCATAGAACATAAGAAATTATCGATACGTCGGAGACGTATCAAGCATCCCCAAGCTTAGTTCTCGCTCGTCCCGAGCGAGGTAAAACGATAACAAAGATAATTTCTGAAGTGATATGCCATCATAACCTTGATCATACTATTTGTAAACATATGTAGTGGATGCAGCGATCAAAACAATGGTAATGACATGAGTAAACAGGTGAATCATAAAGCAAAGACTTTTCATGAATAGTACTTCAAGACAAGTATTAATAAGTCTTGCATAAGAGTTAACTCATAAAGCAATAAATCAAAGTAAAGGTATTGAAGCAACACAAAGGAAGATTAAGTTTCAGCGGTTGCTTTCAACTTGTAACATGTATATCTCATGGATAATAGTCAACATAGAGTAATATAACAAGTACAATATGCAAGTATGTAGGAATCAATGCACAGTTCACACAAGTGTTTGCTTCTTGAGGTGGAGAGAGATAGGTGAACTGACTCAACATAAAAGTAAAAATAATGGTCCTTCAAAGAGGAAAGCATCGATTGCTATATTTGTGCTAGAGCTTTTATTTTGAAAACATGAAACAATTTTGTCAACGGTAGTAATAAAGCATATGAGTTATGTACATTATATCTTACAAGTTGCAAGTCTCATGCATAGTATACTAGCTAATAGTGCCCGCACCTTGTCCTAATTAACTTGGACTACCGGATCTTTGCAATGCACATGTTTTGACCAAGTGTCACAATGGGGTACCTCCATGCCGCCTGTACAAAGGTCTAAGGAGAAAGCTCGCATTTTGGATTTCTCGCTTTTGATTATTCTCAACTTAGACATCCATACCGGGACAACATGGACAACAGATAATGGACTCCTCTTTAATGCATAAGCATGTGGCAACAATTATTATTCTCATATGAGATTGAGGATATATGTCCAAACTGAAACTTCCACCATGAATCATGGCTTTAGTTAGCGGCCCGAAGTTCTTCTCTAACAATATGCATGCTCCAACCATGAAGGTGGTAGATCTCTCTTGCTTCAGACAAGACGGACATGCATAGCAACTCACATGATATTCAACAAAGAATAGTTGATGGCGCCCCAGAAACATGGTTATCGCACAACAAGCAACTTAATAAGAGATAAAATGCATAAGTACATATTCAATACTACAATAGTTTTTAAGCTATTTGTCCCATGAGCTATATATTGCAAAGGTGAATGATGGAATTTTAAAGGTAGCACTCAAGCAATTTACTTTGGAATGGCGGATAAATACCATGTAGTAGGTAGGTATGGTGGACACAAATGGCATAGTGGTTGGCTCAAGTATTTTGGATGCATGAGAAGTATTCCCTCTCGATACAAGGTTTAGGCTAGCAAGGTTATTTGAAACAAACACAAGGATGAACGGTACAGCAAAACTCACATAAAAGACATATGGTAAACATTATAAGACTCCATACCGTCTTCCTTGTTGTTCAAAACTCAATACTAGATGTTATCTAGACTCTAGAGAAACCAAATATGCAAACCAAATTAACAAGCTCTAAGTATTTCTTCATTAATGGGTGCAAAGTATATGATGCAAGAGCTTAAACATGAGCACAACAATTGCCAAGTATCAAATTATCCAAGACATTTTAGAGTTACTACATGTAGCATTTTCCAATTCCAACCATATAACAATTTAACGAAGATGAAACTTCGCCATGAATACTATGAGTAGAGCCTAAGGACATATTTGTCCATATGCTACAGCGGACCGTGTCTCTCTCCCATAAAGTGAATGCTAGGATCCATTTTATTCAAACAAAACAAAAAACAAAAACAAACCGACGCTCCAAGCAAAGTACATAAGATGTGACGGAATAAAAATATAGTTTCAGGGGAGGAACCTGATAATGTTGTCGATGAAGAAGGAGATGCCTTGGGCATCCCCAAGCTTAGATGCTTGAGTCTTCTTAGAATATGCAGGGGTGAACCACCGGGTCATCCCCAAGCTTAGAGCTTTCACTCTCCTTGATCATATTGCATCATACTCCTCTCTTGATCCTTGAAAACTTCCTCCACGCCAAACTCGAAACAACTCATTACAGGGTTAGTGCATAATAAAAATTCACATGTTCAGAGGTGACACAATCATTCTTAACACTTCTGGACATTGCATAAAGCTACTGGACATTAATGGATCAAAGAAATTCATCCAACATAGCAAAAGAGGCAATGCGAAATAAAAGACAGAATCTGTCAAAACAGAACAGTCCGTAAAGATGGATTTTATTAGGCCACCAGACTTGCTCAAACGAAAATACTCAAATTGAATGAAAGTTGCGTACATATCTGAGGATCATGCTCGTAAATTGGCTTAATTTTCTGAGCTACCTACAGGGAGATAGACCCAGATTCGTGACAGCAAAGAAATCTGGAACTGCGCAGTAATCCAAATATAGTACTTACTTTTCTATCAAAGACTTTACTTGGCACAACAAAACATAAAACTAAGATAAGGAGAGGTTGCTACAGTAGTAAACAACTTCCAAGACACAAATATAAAACAAAAATACTGTAGTAAAAACATGGGTTGTCTCCCATAAGCGCTTTTCTTTAACGCCTTTCGGCTAGGCGCAGAAAGTGTATCTCAAGTAACATCAAGAGATGAAGCATCAACATCATAATTTGTTCTAATAATAGAATCATAAGGTACCTTCATTCTCTTTCTAGGGAAGTGTTCCATACCTTTCTTGAGAGGAAATTGATATTTAATATTACCTTCCTTCATATCAATAGTAGCACCAACGGTTCGAAGAAAAGGTCTTCCCAATATAATGGGGCAAGATGCATTGCATTCAATATCCAAGACAACAAAATCAACGGGGACAAGGTTATTGTTAACCATAATATGAACATTATCAACTTTCCCCAAAGGTTTCTTTTTAGCATTATCGGCGAGATTAACATCCAAATAACAGTTTTTCAATGGTGGCAAGTCAAGCATATCATAGACTTTTTTAGGCATAACAGAAATACTTGCACCAAGATCACATAAAGCATTACAATCAAAATCTTTGACTCTCATTTTAATGATGGGCTCCCAACCATCTTCTAGCTTCCTAGGAATAGAAGTTTCAAGTTTTAGTTTCTCTTCTCTAGCTTTTATGAGAGCATTTGTAATATGTTTTGTGAAAGCCAAATTTATAGCACTAGCATTGGGACTCTTAGCAAGTTTTTGTAAGAACTTTATAACTTCAGAGATGTGGCAATCATCAAAATCTAAATCATTACAATCTAAAGCAATGGGATTATCATCCCCAAGGTTGGAAAAAATTTCAGCAGTTTTATCACAAGCAGTTTCAGCAGTTTTAGCAGTTTCAGGTAATTTCGCGCGCTTTGCACTAGGAGTAGAAGCATTGCTAACACCAATTATTTTACCATTGATAGTAGGAGGTGCAGCAACATATGAATCATTAGCATTGCTAGTGGTGGTAATAGTCCAAACTTTAGCTACATTTTCCTTTTTAGCTAGTTTTTCATTTTCTTCTCTATCCCACCTAGCACGCAGTTCAGCCATTAATCTTATATTCTCATTAATTCTAACTTGGATGGCATTTGCTGTAGTAACAATTTTATTTTCAATATCCCTATTAGGCATAACTTTCGATTTCAAAAGATCAACATCGGAGGCAAGACTATCAACTCTAGAAACAAGAATATCAATTTTATTGAGCTTTTCCTCAACAGATTTGTTAAAGGCAGTTTGTGTACTAATAAATTCTTTAAGCATGGCTTCAAGTCCAGGGGGTGTATTCCTATTATTGTTGTAAGAATTCCCATAAGAATTAGCATAACCGTTACCATTATTATAAGGGTATGGCCTATAGTTATTACTAGAATTGTTCAGATAAGCATTGTTGTTGAAATTATTATTTTTAATGAAGTTTACATCAACATGTTCTTCTTGGGCAACCAATGAAGCTAATGGAACATTATTAGGATCAACATTAGTCCTATCATTCGCAAGCATAGATATAATAGCATCAACCTTATCATTCAAGGAAGAGGATTCTTCAACAGAATTTACCTTCTTACCTTGTGGAGCTCTTTCCGTGTGCCATTCAGAGTAATTAACCATCATATTATCAAGAAGCTTTGTTGCTTCACCAAGAGTGATGGACATAAAGGTACCTCCAGCAGCTGAATCCAATAAATTCCGCGAAGAAAAATTTAGTCCTGCATAGAAGGTTTGGATGATCATCCAAGTAGTCGAGTCCATGGGTTGGGCAATTTTTAACCGAGAGATTTCATTCTTTCCCAAGCTTGAGCAACATGTTCATTATCTAATTGTTTAAAATTCATTATGCTACTCCTCAAAGATATAATTTAGCAGGGGGATAATATCTACCAATAAAAGCATCCTTGCATTTAATCCATGAATCAATACTATTCTTAGGCAGAGATAGCAACCAATCTTTAGCTCTTCCTCTTAATGAGAAAGGAAACAATTTTAATTTTATAATGTCACCATCTACATCTTTATATTTTTGCATTTCACATAGTTCAACGAAATTATTGAGATGGGCAGCAGCATCATCGGAACTAACACCGAGAAAATTGCTCTCTCATGACAAGATTAAGTAAAGCGGGTTTAATTTCAAAGAATTCTGCTTGTAGTAGCATGTGGAGCAATAGGTGTGCATAGGAAATCATTGTTATTTGTGCTAGTGAAGTCACACAACTTAGTATTTTCAGGGGTAGCCATTTTAGCAATAGTAAATAAAGCAAACTAGATAAAGTAAATGCAAGTAAACTAATTTTTTTGTGTTTTTGATATAGAGTGCAAGACAGTAAATAAAGTAAAACTAGCAACTAATTTTTTTTGTGTTTTGATATAATGCAGCAAACAAAGTAGTAAATAAAATAAAGCAAGACAAAAACAAAGTAAAGAGATTGAGAAGTGGAGACTCCCCTTGCGGCGTGTCTTGATCTCCCGGCAACGGCGCCGGAAATTTGCTTGATGCGTGTAGTTGACACGTCCGTTGGGAACCCCAAGAGGAAGGTGTGATGCGCACAGCGGCAAGTTTCCCTCAGTTAGAAACCAAGGTTTAATCGAACCAGTAGGAGTCAAGAAGCACGTTGAAGGTTGATGGCGGCGGGATGTAGTGCGGCGCAACACCGGAGATTCCGGCGCCAACGTGGAACCTGCATAACACAACCAAAGTACTTTGCCCCAACGAAACGAGTGATGTTGTCAATCTCACCGGCTTGCTGTAACAAAGGATTAACCGTATTGTGTGGAAGATGATTGTTTGCAGAGAAAATAGTAAAACAAGTATTGCAGCAGATTTGTATTTCGGTATTAAAGAATGGACCGGGGTCCACAGTTCACTAGAGGTGTCTCTCCCATAAGACAAAAGCATGTTGGGTGAACAAATTACGGTCGGGCAATTGACAAATAGAGAGGGCATAACAATGCACATACATGACATGATAAGTATAGTGAGATTTAATTGGGCATTACGACAAAGTACATAGACCGCCATCCAAGCTGCATCTATGCCTAAAAAGTCCACCTTCGAGGTTATCGTCCGAACCCCTTCCGGTATTAAGTTGCAAAGCAACGAGACAATTGCATTAAGTATGGTGCGTAATGTAATCAACAACTACATCCTCGGACATAGCGCCAATGTTTTATCCCTAGTGGCAACGAGCACAACACAACCTTAGAACTTTACATCACTTGTCCCAGGTGTCAATGCGGGCATGAACCCACTATCGAGCATAAATACTCCCTCTTGGAGTTAAAAGTAAAAACTTGGCCGAGCCTCTACTAGAAACGGAGAGCATGCAAGATCATAAACAACACATATGTAATAACTTGATAATTAACATGACATGGTATTCTCTATCCATCGGATCCCGACAAACACAACATATAGAATTACGGATAGATGATCTTGATCATGTTAGGCAGCTCACAAGATCCAACAATGAAGCACAATGAGGAGAAGACAACCATCTAGCTACTGCTATGGACCCATAGTCCAGGGATGAACTACTCACTCATCACTCCGGAGGCGACCATGGCGGTGTAGAGTCCTCCGGGAGATGAATCCCCTCTCCGGCAGGGTGCCGGAGGAGATCTCCAGAATCCCCCGAGATGGGATCGGCGGCGGCGGCGTCTCAGTAAGGTTTTCCGTATCGTGGTTTTTCGCCTCAGGGGTTTCGCGACGGAGGCTTTAAGTAGGCGGAAGGGCAGAGTCGGGGGCCTGACGAGGGGCCCACACCACAGGGCGGCGCGGGCCCCCCTTGGCCGCGCCGCCTTGTGGTGTCGCCACCTCGTGGCCCCACTTCGTATGTTCTTCGGTCTTCTGGAAGCTCCGTGGAAAATAGGCCCCTGGGTCTTCGTTTCGTCCAATTCCGAGAATATTTTGTTACTAGGATTTCTGAAACCAAAAACAGCGAGAAAACGGAACCGGCACTTCGGCATCTTGTTAATAGGTTAGTTCCAGAAAATGCACGAATATGACATAAAGTGTGTATAAAACATGTAGGTATCATCAATAATATGGCATAGAACATAAGAAATTATCGATACGTCGGAGACGTATCAGCAACCCATGCTTAATAAAATTTTCTATTTAGTCCTGGCTTAGTTTAATGTTTACTTATTTGTTTATGTTTTATAATAAAGATTGTTCATGAGAACCTTTGGAATGAGGAGAACAAATAAGTATCAATGTATTTTGATTTTATATACTAACATTTGAGCATTCTTGAAATTTTATATACTATTGTTTATCCTTAGTCATTTTCGGGGGAATGTTGATGTACAACGGTATGTGAAGGAATGCACAAAATTATAAGTTTCGCAGGTTCCAGTAAGTTTAAAGACCGTCGGTACGGTGGCATATGCCTGTACTGCGAGCCCGTACCACATCATTAGCTCGACAGAGAGAAAGTTGGAAGTTTTGTCAAAACCATCTGAAAGTTTAGCGACATCAGTAGAGGTAAAACCGCCCGTACCATCTGGTTGTACCATCACGATGACGAAGCTCCAAATTCCATCAAGGAACCAGTAAGTTTTGCGACCACCCGTAGGGGGGGTGCAACCGTGCCACCTGACCGTACCAAGTGTACCACCTTAACTCGAGGCGGCTGCACCCAGAATGAGCGGGTTGTGCCCGTACCGTCCGCTCGTACCATGTATCGGACGCAACTAAAAGGTTGGGAAGAGCTAAACCTAAATCATGTTTTCATATCCTCTCTCTCTCTCTCTCTCTCTCTCTCTCTTCCTCCTCCAAACTCTAAACCTACTCCATTGGATCTCCAAATTTGTTCGTTTTTTATTCGATTCCTCGCACTCCATCAATCATGGTACGTTTCTCCTCCGATCCCCAACTTATTATCCGCAAATCCATGCTCTAGCTTTTGCCATTATTAATATAGACTTAGGTCTTATTATGAACTTCATTACCCTAATGAGAATGCTAGACTTCGAAAATTAGAGGATATTCTTTTATAAAATGTGTAGAGGATGATCATATGTCTATTTATATCGGATCAGATTTTTATTTTAAATTTGTGTTAAAGATACTTAACTGCTAATTACTTTTTAGATGAACACGAGGAGCCGTACACACGTCGTGGCTGCACAGGCTACACCACCGATTGAGAACACCCTGCTGCGCTTGGTATCGAGTTCAATGACCAAGGCCAACTCAACCGTTTCATCCATCTCAAGGATCGCGAGATCAAGTAGATAAAATGGGCATGCCCCATATTCTGAACCAACTAGGCTTACGCCATGATTTCAATTCTCTTTGCAACAATGTTGGTTTGCTTCATTTTGTTTCTCAGGAGGTTGCCACCTATCGTCGCTTGACACTCGAGTTGCTTAGAACCCTGAAGCATAGTGTGGGTAAGTACCACAACTCAGAGGAGAATCAACACGGAGTCGACCGGATATCATTTTGTTTGATGAACCGTGAGTATGAGGTGACTCTAGATGAGTGGTGCAACTACTTTGGCTTTGAGAATAGCACCACCACTAACCGCTATGCATGGTTTACTTTGAATCCATCTCCTCTTAGATATGTTAATAGTATGAGAGTATCTAGCACAGTCCCTTAGGGGAATACTATTGAGTGCCCTGTTATTCGCTATTTATATTATGTTATTGCTAACACCTTGCAGGCACGTGGTGATTTCACAAGACCCAATAAATAGGACATGATGATCCTCACAGAGGATGTGTTCCTAAATAGCAACATCCGTCCAAATTTGGGCACCCTTCTCATCATCTACCCGAACCACCAAGAACTTGAAGCTCAGGGCCCCATATGTGGAGGGAGAGTCATCACCATCTTGCCAAGAGGACTTAACATTAATGTAAGTAATTTACAAGCATTGGAAGGCCCTCGCCGCCTTGGTTTTACTAGTCCAAATGCATGTTGTATGGTTAGAAAGATAAATGGTAGATTTTAATTCAACATACCGGGAGCTGATCACTTGATCGCTGCCCCTTTGCCTAATGGTCTACTCTCCATCGAGGATAGGCGTTTGCATTATGATGCGCTGGTTGAGGCAAATCTACCACAACAGCAAAATGAACCCGAAGGAGAAGAGGAACTTGAACAAAAACATGGAGGACCAGAACACGAGCAGCAACCACTCCACGACTTCACCACCAATCAGGACATGTACGCGCTCAAAGGAAGCATTGAGAACCTTATCAATCTCGCCATCAACCTTCGAGACCCCACCAACGATCTCACTTTCGAGTTCACTCATTGGAGCAGCCAATGAAACTTTGGGAAGTATCCTCCACCACCGCATCATCTCAACAAGAGGGCTTGCAAAAGGCTAAACTTGGGGATGTGTTCCTCAAGAATTTTTATTTGTGTTTAATAAGTTTGTGCTCCAGCTATTTGAAAGAGCTTTGAAACACTCGTGTTGGTTTGTTCTAACACTTTGCTTTTTTATTTCCTTTCTATTTTTAGTTCGTTTCCCTTTTATTCGTTTTCTAGTTCCTTACTTTGTCAGCAATCTCTTTCTTTTTCGCTCTCAATCCCAATTGACAAAAATACAAAAAGATTTTTCCTTTTATCCTTGTTCTTGTAAAATCTGATTTGCATTTGCCTCTTTGCTTTGATATTATTAATGAGAGAGATTTACCAAGAGTTTTAAAGGAACATATCATAAGGAAGAGAAATATGAAGTTACCTACAAGAGGTATGTCCTATGTCTCCCATTTTAGAAGTTTGAAATTGTTTATGCAAGTCAGTAGACTTGTTAAGATATGGTATTAGTGGGAGTGTTTTGAAGCAATTTGATTAGAGTTTTTTTTACTTTTGTGTTTAATTAATTGTGACTAGTTTATTTAGTTAACCGAGTTTTTCCATGAAAATAATATTGCCAAACAAGTACAACAAGAAAAAGTCTATAAAATATGACTTGTATGATTGACCGATTGTCTTAATGGTTGAACTTTGAAGATACTTAACTCCATAGATATGGTGATAGACTTGATAGCACTTTTGATAGGAGTTGTTTGATTGAACTGAACTCTAGTGGTAGCTGAGACGCATGCCAAGGTGTAATGTTGTGAATCAAGTATGATAATGCTTCAACCTTGTCTACAAATTGTGGTGCACACTCTTGGGATGCTAGCAACTCCGCTGGCTTATGAATGATTCGATGTATAAATCCCAATTTTCGCTATGAGTTGAAGGCACGGGTAGCCAACTACTCGTGTGTACTATTAGCCCCTTGAGTGTTGCAAAATTTTGCTAAAAAGATGATTCATGACTCTTGTTTGGAAACTATCATTGGAATCCAAAAGTATCACTTCTCAAGTCTTGGCATGGACTCGCTACTACTAGATGAAACTTCTTGAAATGCAATGAATAGATAGTAAGTGTTTTGATAGTCTTGATCTATTGATGTGGGCGTAATTAAGATACTTCATTGCTTATACCTCTTTTGACATGAATGCTCATACTTATTTTTGATGATAATGAACTTCCTAGTGTTCCTTGGCAAACTGAGAGTTAACTACTTAAACTAGAGTGATTGTTTACACAACTAGTTATTCATACTCATAAATATTTATTGTGATTGTCCCAAGTTACCAATGCTTGTATCATATTCTTGGCACTACTCTAACTATGCTAAGCTTTCAAATGGAAGAAATGCTGGACTCATAAGGCTACCACTTGTAAGTGAGTTTACTTTCTCGTCATTTTGGTTTAAACGCCAAGTTCCTTATGCTTTTTTTCTTGCTTGAGGACGATCAAGTTTAAGCTTATGGAAGTTGATGACTGTGAAATACGACACTTTTTCTCGTGTTTAAACCCTTAGCTAAGTCAAAAAGTTGACTAAGTTTACCTCTCAATTTGTTATTAATGACTAATTAATGCCAAGATGTCCAATCTCTCCTACCTTTGAATGGTGGGCAGTGAATCATGTCATAATGATAAATGGATAGGAAATTGCTGAAGAAAATCGCGTCACAAGTGCATCAAAGTTGTCCAAGATCGAAGAGGTGGTTCCCGGAGGTTTAACGGACATCGGTACGGGCAAGGCCCACCCATACCGTCCGTCCGCAACGGACATCGATAGTCCATCCATTCCATCTCCAATCTCCTCCATAGCCATATGCATCACCATTGTAATAGAGATCTCCTTGAGAATTGACAACCATTGTAATAATATTGTGATTTTAATCCAAGTATTTCCCACAATGATTTCTATCTTTGTTATTGATCTTGATGTTATGTCTGAGTAGTTCTCACGAGCTGCGGGTTGGGGTGAATTCTCGCCGCGTTTATGTGCATCTTATCTTATAATATGTGTAAGGATTGAATATGAGTTTTGCAATCTTCTATCCTTGTCTCTTTGCCTCGATTCAATGATCTCAGGTACCCATGTCTATCGGATCGATCTAGGGAAGAGGTGGGATGAGTGGAGAACGGAGTGCTACCGCGAAACCTCACTGACAGAAAAGGGAAAGTAACGGTACATGTTTAGTGATTCATTCAGGACCAATGGCCGGCATAATCATCTAGCTTAATGTTTTGGTATGTATTCATATTCTTAATAACTAGTGTTACTCACGGCTGCGTGATCAATGGTTGGACCAAGAGGATCTTGTCACCTCTGGCTTTAGGGACAAGAGTATTTACGGATGTGTTGCTCACAAATCTTTTATATCTATTTTATTTACTACACGTTTTCTTTTCAATTATATATGAATGCATAGCTGCATGAGAAACCTTAACTCTGACCTATTTTCATTATTGAACACAAACTCTTTAAGAGTAAACTAGATAGGTCCGGTAAACATAAAATCAAATTAACTAGCAAGTCTTGTAGACATTTCCTTTACACCATTTTAGTAGTGCTTACCAAGGTTCGATTAAACCTAGATCTACTAGGGAAACAGCTTATCATACTCAATCCATATTCCGTATCGAAGGTATCAAATATCATTATTTTAGAAATGAAACAACCGATGGAATGGACAATCCTTTGGGATATTCTCACTTGCCTTCCCTATTAAACATACTTTTCATTAAAAAATAGTATTTTTTTACAAATTTTTGGTATAACATAAAAGGACAATGATTAAGAATGTATAAAATTCACTTACCCAATTCTGTATTATGAATGGACCTACGGTTTTCAAGAACAATCTTAGAAAATCATAAGTTGATGAATGGATGTCTTATTTCTTTTCATCCATTTGGATATAAATAGGCTGTAAACTATGTTGGTGGCATCGTCGACAATGTGACTTGGAAGAAACAAAAACAATGGGATTTGGATGGCCATGCCTTGAGAAGGAGCGACAAGATGGACAAAGTAGAATTCAACGATTTCCCACAATTATGAGTAAAAAATAATACTTTTTAGTTGTTAGTTTGTCACTGAATTATAAGATAAGAGCATTAGTATACAAACAGCCTAAATGAATCGAGATGTTAGGAAAAAACAGAACCCTTATGTGAATTTAAATTTCTGATTATTTAAACAGAATCCTAAGATGAGGGACATGGTACATATATAGCACTACAATTTAAATTTATGATACATACAGTGGATAATAGAGTAGTTTTCATGCATCCAAAGGTGTCTTGTACCTTCATTACCACACAAAAAATAGGTCGTTTTGTATAGAGAGTTGTGCCGATTCTTTTCATTTTTTCATTTTTTTCATTTTTCATTCCTGTTTCGGTTTTCTTGCTATTTGTTTTGGTATCTTAATTTTTAGTTTTTCGCAGTGTTAGAATTCTTGTTTTCACATTTTTATTCTTCTATTTTTTTTGACATTTTTCATACTTTCTTTGGCTCTGTGTTGTTAGCCAATTGATTTTTTTTTGTTAATTAGCACCTTTTCACTATTTGGGTAAAAATATTACACTAGTATTTTCAATATATTACTTTGGTAAACATTTTTAAAACACCAAAATAATTATTTAAAATATCTACATGAACACTATCATATACATTTTGTAAGCATCTTATTTGATATATATATGCATATTTTGATATAAAATGGTATAGATAAAAAATAGTACGTCCTTTTATGGAACATGCTTTGTTGCCTTTTTATTTTCTAAATCTCAAAGTGAATATCATTGCATATGTTTCCTTTTTATGTTCTAAATCTCAAAAGTCACAAGTATGTGTATGTGTGTTGAACATATGTTGCAACACACGAACATTCACAAAATAATATGCTTAAACAATTTTATATATTCTTCAAATTAAGAATATATTTTTATCTGGAGTAACTTTCCGTTAGTTCGTTGAGCATTTTATTTAACATTCCTGAATATTATGCAGGTGCGGCAGAAAAATTCGTACGAATGTGAGATACACCCTAGAAATGGGTGGAACATCTGTCTTGTGCTATGAGATGTTAGGAGAACACAATTATAATACTCCCTTCTATCCAAATTATTTATCACGGACCTACACATGCTTTAGGCAATATTTTTCCTAAATCGGAGACAAGTAATTTGCATTGGAGGAAGTACATCAAAAATGTTTTTAACTTCTAAAGTAAAATAAAATGGAAATGCAGAAGTACAAGAGAATCATCTAACATTAAAGCTTATTATGAAAAAAAATCTTGGTAATTAGATATGGGAAATAGTAAAGTATGCATGGTTTTAAGGTCTAGAATTTAATTTTTTAGGGCATGGAAATTTATCCTAAATACTAGTAAAAGATAGTCATGCACGCGTGTCCACTCGCTCTGGATCACCTTCCATGTAAACTAAAGCTGGGATCAATACGAGACGACATAATTAATTCTGGGAGTCAAATACTAGCAGTCTAATAATGTGACTAGCTATCTGAGATTTCTGGATTTTACATGTGCATTGGCATGGGATAATGAATCTGTAAGAACTTGACAATTTAGACTCGGTTGTGATGCTGTTCAAAGAAGAAAAATAAAGACACTGTTTTGTATGCGAGCTGTAGACTTGCAGATGTACGGCGCGCGGTTGAATCGGTCACCGATCGAGGAACTAGCGACAAGGTCCCCTGGGGGGACATCCGACAAAATGTGAAGAGAAAATATCGAGAGGAAAGGCCGATGCATGCTGCCGTTGTGTGGTGCTTAATTCGGTCTCCACTTTGCAAGCATTTTTCCGCATACATTCCGCTCTGCCGTACGTACGCTACACAACCAGTCATTGTTGCCCAGCAGATCGACGCATGCAGGAGAAAGAGTCAAACTCTCCTCCGTCCTCCCCCGATGGCATGAATTCTCGGTCATTTTGTTGTGTAACTACACGTTGCTGTCGCAGCCTAAAGCTAACCGATGGATTTTGGATCATCCGTCTCCACATTAGGGCTGGCGTGTTCACATATTTTTTGCAGAGTGCTTCTTAACCAAAAGGCAGCCTGCAAAACCAAATACGTGTTGTTTGTTCAAGTTGATCCACGCTGGTAAATTTATGGATCGGATGTTCTAAAATTGTTTTCCTTTTCTATTTAGCTAGCTATGGCCAACATTGTAACTCAAATCCATGAAAATTATCCCTTTCTTCTAAGCACGGCATAAATTTCCGTTGATGTGGACAAACAGTCGAGCCATATGTTTCGAGATGCTGAACAATATGGAATCACCCGACTAAACCAAATAATTGTCGTAATTACAGAGGTAATCTACAAAGTAGAACCAGAGCTACATGACGGCTGTGGTTAAAGTTAAATAGTCAACGCCTCATAAAATCAGCGTAACAATTATATTATCACGCCGAAGTTAAAAGGAGCTTCCACGTCGTTCTTCGGGGCACTAGAAAATTTTATATTATTTGGGGAGAAAAAGGATCAAACTATTAGTAATAAGTAGATTCTAAAATTTAAACTATATACTGGTTGTCTGATTTGAGCCATGAACTATGTGTTGGCAACCAACTTTAGCTCATAAATCCCTCCATAAAGGACTTCAGCTCATAATGTTAGCACGTGTGAACCGCTTATTTGAGTTTGCATCTAATTAACGACTGAGTTAGAGGACATTAGAAGAAAATCGAAGCCACCACTCTTGGTAGATGCGAGAAAGAGCAGGTGAGAGGCCAACACATGGCTGCCACTGTGACAGGTGAGATAACACAACCTACTAAACACAAAGAAAGAAGAGATGATTTCTAGCCATTTCTTCAAGATGGTGATAGCAGGTTCAACGTGATTTGATTAGCTCCAACTTGGCAAACATATTTCTTACTTTGAGCACTTTGATCTGGTTTTGAGTATTGGGTCAATGAAACGGTGAGATTTGAGAGTGATTTTGTGAGCTCAGACTGCTGCAACACATAGCAATTTTGGTCCGCAAACAATTTGAGCAGGAAAACCATGTCCTATTGAGCTCTTTTTTGATGATCATGTTGGTAACACCTAACACCTATTTGTGTTTGTCTACCATGTTTGGTGGTGTTTGTATGATTGTATCCATGGTTTGAAAACGTCAACCTAATCTCCGAAGGTAACAAAAAACTACAATATGCATGATTTGTTCTTATCTTGCCTCTTATTTGTTCTTATTATTGTTGGGGTCAATTGTCTTAACGCTCTAGACCCAGGTTGCCAAGGAGGCGGACGTTGCCACTATCACCATCTCCATCACATGCCGTGAACCCTCCCTACACCTTCATGCTCCTGGCGGCGAATCCGCCATGCACCTTCTAACTACCGGTATCGAACGTTCCATGAAGTCTCCAGCTACCGGTGAGCAATGGAGTGTTTGACCTGCCGCATCCGGAATCGAGCCATAGAGTGTTCGACTCGCTGCAGCACCCCTTCCTGACGCAGATGTGAAGCCTGTGGAAGGGCAACATTGCATGTCCCCTTATATCCGTGTGATCTTTTTTCGATGAAGACACTTTATTACTTAAAAAGGTTTAAGTATTACACCCGGTCTCTGCACAAATGAGATGCGCACATCGCATAAACATCCAATGACAATGACACAAAAGGTAAAATTGAAAAGGCGCACTACAAGTGATTATCGTAGGTTATGTATGAACGCCAAAGGAGATGGAGATTCAATCCAAAGATTACACTGTCATCTATGTTGGGAAAAAAATATCTCTTGTAGTGTCCTTCAATCGTGTAGACACCTCCATACCTAGATCTAGATTCTCCACGTGCTGAAGAGACGACCATAAATGGAGCAAAGCAGCACATAGATAACATTCAAGAGAGAATAATTTTTATTATTAAAAATCTTATTCTACGAGCCACACTGAACAAATAATAGCAATCACTCACATCCTAATAACCTATGATACATACTATTTAGCCTCTTATCGATTATATTAGAAACACTAGGCGAAGGGCATAAGGTAGAACCTATGGATGATTAACTATATAGATGTAGCAAATTTGCACAGGACGAATACGAGTTTAATATTCTTATCATGATGACTTAATATACACTTTGTACTTTCATGCAAATTACATTTTAAAAAGTGGTTTTTGGTGAGTATTACTCCCCTAGGAAACCTTAGCCTTTAGCGAATTCTTCCTTTTCCGTTTGTTATTATGGCCGTATTAAGGCTCTATACATGGAGTCCAGCGCTCTCATGTAAATTCCAACGAAATTTGCCAGTCTCTTGCGTCAACTCTACTAAAGCCAAACATTGCAACAAAGCATTCCATGATGCAAGCCTATGAAGAATTAGATCCCTTTTCAACGTCACATTTGGTGGAGAGAACTCCAACACTGTAGCGATTGTATCTCTTTTGTGACGAACAATGTTGTACAGAACTCTCGGAGAGTGGCATTTCTAGCCATTTATCTTCCCGGAACCTATTTCCGAGTCATCGTTATTTATAAATAAATCATATAGGAAGAAGTATTTCTTTGTTACCATTGGGCCGACTCAGAAATGTGAGTCCCTAGGTTTCCAATAATCTTGAGATAAAGCATGGAAGACTATGTATTTTCTTTTTAGAATCTTTTTCCACACCACATCTTCAGCAAGAAGTTTAAAATTCCATTTACCTAGAATAGCTATATTCTTGACCTCAAGATCATGAATACCAAGTCCTCATTGATCTTTAGAGCGACAGACTACATTGTATTTAGCAAGTCGATATTTCTTTTTCTCACTATTGCCTTGCCAAAAGAATCTTGATCGGAAATCATCCAGTCGCTGCAGAAATCCTTTAGGTAGCTAAAAGAAAGAAATCATATACAATACCATATTACTTGGTACCGAATTGTTGAGAACTAATCTTTCATCAAGAGATAGTATTTTTTTTCTCCAATTAACTTACATTTTTTAAACCTCTCCTCAACGTTTTTCCATGCAACATTTGTGAGTTTGTGATAATGTATCATATGCCTAAATAGCTGATAGGAAAGTGGCCTTACCCACACCCAGAAAGTTCAGCATAAAGGGTAACATCGTCTTGAGTGAAACAAAACAAATCACCTTTTTGAAATTTAATTTAAGTCCTAAAAGTTGCTCGAAATTCAATAATATTAATTTCGTATTTCTTGGTTTTTTGAAATATATCGTCAGCGTATTCAAGGATAGACAATTCCACTATGTGTGGAACTACTTTTTCAATTCGGCCATCCATTTTTGCGCGCTCTATTATTATCACTAACATATCAACCACTATACTATTAAATAACATGGGTGACATGGGCATACCCTTCGGGGACCCATTATTGGTATACCTGGATCGGCTCGGCCCAATATGGAGAAGGCCCAAAAAGGCAACCCGAAGAAGTAGTCGACTAGGACTCTTGTAAAACCCTAGGCTGGTTGCATATATAAAGCTAGCCAGGGCACCCGAAATAGAGAGACCAACGAGATAGACAGAATATAGACAACATAGCTCCGCCTACGGCGGCACCCCGTAAACATATCCGTGATCATATACTGGATTGCTAGCAGCACGTAGGGATCCTCCACCGAGGGGACCCGAAGCTGGGTACGTCGTGTGCCTCATCTCGACCCCGGAATCTCCATCGTCGCTCTTCCCGAAAACCCTAGTCTAGAATACGTAGGCATTGCCGAGGTGATCCCTCGTCAATTGGCGCCGTCTGTGGGAAATCGCGACGCTGGATTTTGTTATCCGGGCGAGATCCCTCTACATCATCATCAAGTTTGACATCGGCTGATTCATGTACGTTGGCGTCTTCAAACTCGTCGTGAAGTATCGAACAAGCAAATCGGCGTGAGCAAAGTCAATCAACAACGCGCGGCAGCCAGTCAAAATTCGTCGAGAAGCCGTGCAGGTTGCAGACGAGTAGCAGCAGCGAGAAAAGGCAAGGCAATTCACGTTATCAGCAAGCTTCAAAGGAATCCAAAGGCTCGTACGACAGCCTGACCGGCAGCCGACCGTCATCTGGCAATCGTCTCTGCACCCGAAGTATTGTGACTCCTCAGGGCGGAATTCTTTCGGATGAACATTAAACAATTTTGTCGACCTCGTCTGTATCGTCGCCATCTTTCGTCTAAATGGGACTCAACCTCGCCGTCACAAACTTGCCATCCAATACAAACAGATCAGGTGCTATACTTTCAATTAATTACTACTTCCAAATTTATTTTGCCAAATATTTTTTCGGCTCGTACTATTATTTGCGCACAGATTTTGCGTTTCATTAACACAACAGATCGGAAAAAGCTCCGACTATTTCGCCGTCGCATATTCTCTACGCTCGGGGGCTCGCCCGTCGCGGACCCGCCGTGTTGACCGTGTCACCTCATCGACTACTTTCGGCTAAAACACCGCATGGACTCGTCATTACATCATTACCGCAAGTACACAAATGGATTTATTTTCTTCGGCTCCGGACACATCTCCTTCGCCTCAGTGGATTTATTTTGTTCGGCTTAGTGGCTTTATCTTCTTCGGCTCAGTAGATTTATTTTCTTCGGCTTACTGGATTGGTTTTCTTTGGGTTATCATTGGTTTTCTCTAATATAATACTACCGGGCGGATTTCCGGGACAGTGGATTTATACTCGATGATTATTACTGGATTTATTTCTTCGGGCCAGTGAATTTATTCGGATTCATCTATATGGATATTACTGGTTTATTCTTATAGAATACTACCTGATGCGTTTCCAGCTCAACGGATTCATCTTCTATGGTTATTACTGGAACTATTTTCTTCGGGTCAATGGATTCATCCTCTATGATATCAACGGGTTCATCTTTTATGGTTATTACTGGATTTTTCGGGTCAATGGATTCATCTTCTATGATATCGGCGAATTCATCTTCAATATATGATTCATAATTCATGGTGTAATCTTTAATATGAAGTCATCTCAAGTACTTCATCTCGGATTCATCTTCAGTATTTCATCCTTAATGGCCTTATTTCGGCGACACGGATAATACTCGAGGGCTCGACAACGACTTTGCCCCGAGTAACAACTGTGACACGGCGTCTAAAGCAACAATCATGACATCACCCCAACAGTGCTCGGGGGCTCGGCTAACTCTCCATCAACAATTTGGTGGTATCCACTTTCGCTATTCGTGGTTTCTACTTTGGCTCGACTTTTTCGCTGCATTCGAAGACCTCATCGCGCATCAATTCCGTTGTGCCCAATAAGCTAAGTGTTCCTTTATTTCACATAAAGTTGATTATCATTTACTTTCGTCGCACCCGACACTTGGGGGCTACGCGGCATATATTCACTTTACATATCATCGAATCTAAGCATCTGACACCGCATGCGAAAAAGAGAGTCAAGGGAAAGATAGAAAAAGTTTGTTTATTTGTGCAGGAGAAAGCAAAATTCAAGGTATATAAGAGAGAACCCGACGAAATTGTCTACAGGGAGAACTCGATGAAATTGTCTTCAAGAAAGAACAGGTCCCGAAGAATTATCTTCAAGAAGGTCCTGAAAAATTATCCTCAAAGAGGTCCCGGAGAACTATCCTGAAGGAGGAACCCGAAGTATTTTCCTGAAGGAGGAACCCGAAGAATTATCCTCAAAGAGGACCCGAAGAATTGTCCTCAAGGAGGACCCGAAGAAATTTTCCTGAAGGAGGAACTCGACGAAATTTTCATCAAGGAGGAACCAAAAAAAAAAAAATAAGGTGGACAAATCTTCGGGTCCATTGACTCGTCATATTGTTCCAAGCAAAAGCATCGGTGATGTACCCGACAATATAGAATAACCAATATATTCGGTTGTCTCATCAAGCCCGAGAGAAAAATAGAAGAACCCGCAAAATGGGTCATTGCATCAGCCGAACAAGGCACTCGATAATATATTCTCAGAACGCCAAAGTTGCGATCAATTTCTGAATGCCGCAAATTTGCGAAGGTAAGACCCCAGATCCGTTTTGCTGGGCGTGGCATCGCCGAAGACTGCGCTCTGCTACTTTTATCCGTATCAACAGATACGAAGAAAAATCCTAACGGACGCGTTAGGTACCCGATAAAATATGACTGGGACTCGACAGAATGGTAAGACCTTAAGCGGCACTCGTCGAGTTAACACCAGTATCCCGAGATCATGTCCGGGGACGTGATCTTGAAGTAGGTTTTTGCGGATTGCCACTAGAGCAGTTAACTAGTACCTGATCCGTCAGATGAACTAGCCCCAATTACCATTATCCCTGTACAATATAGATATGGATGTCAAATAAAAATAGCAACGGCCTGGAGTCGATAAAAAGAGGGGCTGCGCCAAGTTGTTTATCGAGTAGTACAACTCGAGCCTATGCCTAGGTGCGAGCACCTGCCCATAGGCTCGGGGGCTACTCTTATCGAGAGTATTGTTCACCCTCTTGATAAGATAGAAGAAAGAAGAAAAATTGTGGTGTCGATTAAAAGCAAGTTGAGCCTACACCCAAGTGCAAACACTTGGCTGTAGCCTCGGGGGCTACTCCCATCGGGAGCGCTGATCGCGCACCCGATAGAAAGATAACTTCGACAGCATCTACGGCAATTAAGGTTTGTAGACTCAACTCGATTCTACGACTCGAGTGGAGCCTACTCCCATCGGGAGCACATGGATTTCATCAAGTCTTCCAGAAATATAGTTAAGTTCTTCATCGAGTAGTACAACTTGAGTCTATGCCTAAGTGCAAGCACTTGCCCATAGACTCCCATCGGGAGCGCTGCCGCGCACCCGATAATTTCAAGAATCGTCGACATCATCTACGCTACACATGATCTACGACATGGACCTCGCCTTGTATTTCTTCGACTTCGGAGATGGTTATGTTTGGAGTTTCTACGCAAGTCTTCGACTTCCCTATAAACTCGGGGGCTATCGACATGGGCATACCCTTCGGGTACCCATTATTGGTATACCTGGATCGGCTCGGCCCAATATGGAGAAGGCCCAAAAAGGCAACCCGAAGAAGTAGTCGACTAGGACTCTTGTAAAACCCTAGGCTGGTTGCATATATAAAGCTAGCCAGGGCACCCGAAATAGAGAGACCAACAGATAGACAGAATATAGACAACATAGCTCCGCCTACGGCGGCACCCTGTAAACATATCTGTGATCATATACTGGATTGCTAGCAGCACGTAGGGATCCTCCACCGAGGGGACCCGAAGCTGGGTACGTCGTGTGCCTCATCTCGACCCCGGAATCTCCATCGTCGCTCTTCCCGAAAACCCTAGTCTACAATACGTAGGCATTGCCGAGGTGATCCCTCGTCAATGGGTGCTCAAAGATCGTCTTTTATTAATTCTCTTTTCATTTGAAATTATATGTCAACATAATTATTGACTTTGATGGATACACTTCCTTTGAGGGAAAAATAGAACGTGCCACTCCTCAAAAGAACAGACCATTCTAAATGTCTCTAGGAGGAAGGATCTTAGCATAGTTTTTTCAAAGTCAATCTTTAATATTACCTCCGTTCAAACTTTTTCCAATGTAGTTTGTGCACTATTTCAGGCAAACCTACTACCCTATCTAGGATATTTCTTTCTTGCATAAAAGCAATATGAATGGGATGAATAACACGGTCAACCATCGACTTAACCCCAATAATTACAGTTTTCGTGAATATATCCTGAACCTAACGATTAAGAACATAGACATGCCTATATTATTGGATTATTTCTGCTTCATTAATCTTAGGAAACACAATTATGTCATCGAAGTTCAGGCGAAATAAGTTTAGCAATCTATCATGAAGAACACTGAGCAACTCTAGCAGGTCTGATTCACTGATCTCCCGGAAGTTTTGATAAAACTGAGCTGGAAAACCATGTGCTAATGGAGTTTTGGTGTGCTTCATTTGAAAAACCGCTTATTTTGCTTGTTTTACAGCATAAGGTGCTGTAAGATGGACGTTTTCCCGTTAGAAACTTGGGAAACATCATCTGTTAATCGCGCACGGCGCGGTACAGCGTCCGTCCGTCCGTCCAATCACGCCCCACGGGAGAATGAGCATAGCCGGCTACTCTAGTGAAGATTGCCCCAGCGGCGACTGGCGAAATGCCGATTTCCTCTTCCTGATGCTTTCCTTCCAATTCCTCCCTACTATGATCACTTTCCTTTTTCTATTGCATAATCCATACTCATCTGTGTGCTCCAGCGATCTATTTCTCCCCATCGCTGTTTCCTCCCCCAAAGCCTTATCTTATGATACTTGAAGAAGCAAATAGGGTGTTGTGCTATGAAATCTTGCTGGTGCGCCGCCCCTTTTCCTCGTCGCCGGTAACCTCTCCCTGCCGTTCCTAAAAGTTTGATCCCCACTCCTACACCCTGGCCCGCAGCCCCTGCTCCTTATGGCATCAACCGACGCGACCAGATCCCGACCTTGTCAATACCAGTCCCCAATCAATTTATATCAATCGAAGACCGGCTCCTGACGGGAAGAAATAGAGTTCCTGCTGCAGTAGACACCACATACTCCATGAAGGCACTGGGATACAATTGTCAAGGTATGGGCAAGAATCTCCTAAGTCCAAAAATGTGTTACCTTGCCAAGATGATTAGCTCCACGAAACCCCAAGTAACATTTGTTTCTGAGATTAAATCTTCTAAGGTTAAACCATCTGATCTGGTGACAAGATTTAACATGAATGATAGTATTATAGTTCCCTCTGGGCGATGCTCAGGTGGGTTTTGGCTTATGTGGACTGATGAGATTCATGTTTCTATTCATAGTATTAGTTTCCATGTGATCTTAGCTACTTTGTAAATAATACTAATACTATGAAGTTTGGGCTTATTTGTATCTATGGAGATCCCTACCATCAACAGACTAGTCAAATCTGGGAACAAGTAGCTTCTTTTGCACATGATAATTATAGTTTGCCTATGCTTTGTATTGGGGATATGAATGAACTTTTGTATCACATGGACAAGAATTCCTCTAATGTGAATCGATCTCGAATGAATGCTTTTCGGTCTTTATTTAAACATTGTGGGTTCTTTGATCTTGGATTTAGTGGACCGGCTTACACTTGGACTAACAAACGCTTCTCTTCAAAACCCACATTCGAAAGGTTAGATAGATGCTTGGTTTACGCTAAATGGTGCACAACTTATCCGGTTTCTAATGTGTATAACATGCCTATCATTCATACTCTTAGTGATCATGCTACTATTCTTCTCTCCACTGATGGACCTATTCGTAGAATCAAATGTTCTTTTAATTTCAAAAATTGGTGGATAAAAGAAGAAGATTTCCAAGATAGCGCTAAATCTGTCTGGCTCTCTACCTTGAACAAACCTTTTTCACCCAGGACTAACCATCTTGCAGGAACTCTCAAAATTTGGTGCAAAAAGAAAGCGCCATTGCAACGTGAACTTAATAATTTGGAAGACCATATCAAACAAATTCAAATGCAGCCACTAGGCAACCAAGATCACAACTTGGAGGCATCTCTAGTCACGAGGTATGAACAAACAATGACAAAACTGACAGATTCTTACCAGCAGAGAGCAGCCAAGAAACAGTGGATCAAGGATGGTGACCGAAATACCTCCTTCTTCCATCATGTCAAAAGAAGAAGAAAAAACGCCATTGTCTCTGTTCAAGATGAAAATAATGTGATGCAATTCATGCCGGATAAAATTAGCAATACTTTTGTCAACTACTTTAGATCTATATTTGCTTCTAGAAATGCTAATAATGGCAGACCTTTTCTTGGAGCACAACTTTCCCAAGATAATCACGACTATACATACACCATTTCAGACAGTAAGGAAATTTTTGACATGATCAAAGAAATGAAAAGAAACGCTTCAGCAGGACCAGATGGCTTTGATGTAGAATTCTACTTGGCTATTTGGAATTGGATTGGACAGGATGTGGTGCAGCTTGTAAGGAACTACTTCTAAACATGTATTATGCCAGCCCATATCAACGATACTCATATTGCTCTAATACCTAAAAAACTTGTTCCTTTAGTTCCAGCTGATTATAGGCCTATTAGTCTTTGCAATGTCATCTACAAAATTATTGCAAAATACTTAGCAAATAGGCTTAAACCCCACTTGCTAAATTATGTTCATCAATCTTTACAAGATTTCATCAAGAGTAGTCGCATAAGTAATAATATAATTATTGCTTAAGAAATTACTCATTATTTCGCTCTTAGCTCCCGAAAAAGTCAAGCTTTCATGCTTAAAATAGATCTTGCAAAAGCCTTTGATAGAGTGGAATGGAATTTCATTGATGCTTCCCTTACTCGTAAAGGGTTGCATGGGTATGTTATAATTTAATCCATGCTTGTGTTTCATCGCCAACTTTTTCAGTGGTTATTAATGGTCAACCTTTTGCGAAATTTTGTGGTGACATGGGCATCAGACAGGTGTCCCTTATCCCCTTATCTATTTGTCCTTGCAATAAATGAATTATCTATTGCACTTCGAGAAGCTATGTCTACTAACTCTTTTACAGGCATAACCCTAGGACCAACTTGTCCCTCTATCCATTTTCTTTTATTCGCAGATGGTCTACTTGTTTGTGGACAAGCTACAATCGAGGAAGTAACTCGCATGAAGGACATTTTGCAGAACTTCTTTATGCATTCAGGTCAAACCCCAAACTGGAATAAATCTGGAATTATCTTTAGCAAAAATATCTCATTTTCAACCATTCATGCAATCAAGCAAGTATTTCCGGTGCCAAATATTAGAAATAACTTTATCCATCTTGGTCACCCTCTTATTATTCCTGGAAAGAACAGAACCGCGGCATATAATTTCGTGCTTGACAAATTCAAATCCAAACTCATTACATACAAAGCAGATAAGCTCTCCCATGCTGCAAGATTAGAACTCATCAAATCTGTGTTCTCGTCTATCCCAGTCTACTATATGTCAAACATCCTTTTTTTCCAAAAAAAAATTTATTGCTAAGATCAGTGCTATCATTCGGATATTTTGGTGAACTGTTTAAGAGCTTGGAATGACATTTGTGAACCCAAGAATGAAGGAGGACTAGGCATCCGAAATCTTCAAGCCATGAACCAAGGTTTGATTCTTATGGCAGCATGGTGGATCGCTGATTAACCAAATGATTTTCTCCATGCTGATCTGAAATCCAAATATTTTCCATACTCATCCATTTGGCGCCCAAAACCAAATGTTCCAAAATCTGCCTTTTGGCCTTCCATCATTAAGATACTATCCATTCTTAAATCTCATTCCTTTTATCAAATCACTCAAGGCCAAATGTTGATTTTGAGTAGTCCATGGTGCCAAGGCCGGGTTCACATATACGATGCTCCCATTATCCAACAAGCAAACTTTGTCTACCCAGCCCATGTGAGAGACCTCTGACTTCCCAATCAACAGGTTCAGAACCATGAACTTATTGACATGCTCTTCGAGCAACTGTTGGCGAATACAATCAAGCAAACTCAAATCATACACTCACAGAGCGACGACATTTTGTGCTGGAAAGTAACTCCATCAGGTAAATTAACACTAAAAGTGCATATCGTGCTTGTCTTCAAAGACTGCAGGAGCTTGGAGAACCAATGCCAAGACAAGTCCAGATTTGGAAGAACAGGCAAATAATACCAAGAGTTCAAACTTTTGGGTGAAGATTTTTGAGAAGAGCTATACCAACAGGAGCTCGAGCAGGTAAGTACTCTAATCACATTAGCAAACTTTGTGCTAGATGTGGGGTAGAACAAAATGATACACATTTATTCTTTACCTGTCCTTTCTCTAGAGCAGCTTGGTTCAATGCACCTTAGTTTATTCGCTTAGAAAATCTTGTTGATAATAATAGTTCACTCACACAAATCACTATGAATTTTTTAAGTATGAACCATCCCCACGGTTCATGCCAAATATACTGACCTTTATGTGGTGCATTTGGAAATCTAGGAACGATCATCTTTTTGGTAGGAAACAAGGGGCACCTTATCAAATTCACCAGATGGCTCATGCGATCACACAAAATCTAGAGTTGGTCGATGCAATTGATTTTGCTTGTCTACAGGTCCAGCCTACTCTCTCTTCTTTACAGGGCAAACAACAACTGGTATTGGTGTTTACTGTCATTTACAGGAACATGGAACTTCCACGATGGTCTTCGTACAGGCTTCAACCGAGAAAATGCCGTCGGTACTCCAAGCTGAAGCTACAGCACTCCTTGCAGCAAGCGTCGACAATGCCCTCAACCTACAGGAGGTGACTTTTCTGACAGACAACAACACGTTGGCTGCCGCTGTAGCTTCAACAGACGCGCCTCACAGCTGCAGGTTCCTTGGGAGATTCGGAAACATATTGCTGATTATATCCAGATCACACATACTCTCCATCCAACAATTTTTCATGTTAAGAGGAATCTCAATGGAGTTGCTCACAACTGTGCACATCAGGAGATTAGACAAGATGTGTCTAGCCCTATCTTCACTTGCGCTCATTCAGCTCATAGAAACAGACTTTGTCCAGTTTACTTTTCACTTCTTTGTATTCATCTTCAGGGTGTTCTAATACAAGCTGTACACTATAGTATGAATGAAAATTTGGCACCCCCGGTGCCTTTACCCGTTCAAAACAAAAACGTCATCTGTTCCAAATCTTGCAAGGCGCCCTCCCCGGCCATGTGGAAGCTCCGAAAAGAAGCAGCATTAATAGCATTCAGCAATGGCGGCCACGGTAGCAGAATCCAACCAGTACATTGTGTTTTGACCAGACGACGTGGAAAAAAAGAGAGAAGTATGGAGCCGCCGTCGCGTGTCCCAAGAAGCAAGGAGTACAAAACCTTGGGCAACGGTTTTTCTCACTCCGCGCGCGGTTCACATCACACACGACGCTTCTTTCTTCTCGCTCACAAGCCAGTCCCGGGCCAAGAGCAGGCTTACGCATGAGAGCCTTTTGGCTGCTCGCCTTCACCGGCGCCGCGCTGGTCGTGGCGGCCGGCGGGCAGCAGGCCAACGTGTCGTCGATCATCACGCGGGAGACGTTCGATTACGTGGCGAGCGGGCGCAACCAGTCCGGCTGCGAGGGCGGCTCGCTCTACACCTACGATGCGTTCGTGAAGGCCGCCAGCAAGTTCCCTGCCTTTGGCACCGTCGGCGACGAGGAGACTCGCCGGCGTGAGCTCGCCGCCTTCTTCGGGCAGACCTCCCACTTGACGACAGCTTACTGCTTTGTGAAACAGGTGAACCCGACCAGCGCGCCGTACTACGGCCGAGGCCCCATACAACTGTCCACGTAAGATCATGCTCCCAATTTCTCTCCGTTCTAGTTTCACTTGGCACTTGATTTCTAACCAGCATTTTTCGCAAGATTATCTGAATTCAGTGCAGCTCCCAGCATACTAATGCACAGTTTAATTACCATCATTCACAGCGAGGACAACTACCGGCTAGCAGGGAAAGCGCTGGGGCTGGACCTGCTGGGCAACCCGGACCTGGTGTCCACCGATGCCGTCGTCTCATTCGAGACTGCCATCTGGTTCTGGACGACGGCGCAGCCACCGTATCCGTCATGCCATGCCGTGATGACGGGCAACTGGACGCCGTCCGCCCAGGATCGCGACGCCGGGCTGCTGCCCGGGTACGGCATGACCGCCTACATCCTCAACGGCGGGGTGGAGTGCGGCACGACCTCCCAGTCCGCCCAGGACGGTGTCCGGTACTACAAGAGGTACTGCGACATGCTCCAGGTGGGGTATGGTAACAACGTGTTCTGTAAGGACAGCACGTTGGCACAGCCGCCGTCGTCGTCTCCAGGAGGACCAGCAGAGCCGTCATCACCTCCTCCAAGTCGAAGAACTGGGCTTATGATCGGAGTTTCTGCCGGATCCGTGTCGCTCTTGATCGCTACTGGCTTGTTGATCTGGTTCCTTCTACGGCGGCGACGGCAAAAGCAGGCTAAAATCCGCGAGGAAGCGACAGAACAAGGGTCAGAAGAGGGCAACTTATTTGACGTTGATCAGGCCATGGAAGACGACTTCGAGAAGGGGACCGGACCCAGGCGGTTTCACTACAACGACTTGGTCCTTGCCACCAACAACTTCTCCAATGGTAACAAGCTCGGAGAAGGAGGCTTCGGCTCCGTGTACAGAGGATTCCTGAACGACCTGAACCTTCCTGTTGCCATCAAGCGAGTCTCCAAGGGCTCCAAGCAGGGGAGGAAGGAGTACGCGTCAGAGGTTAGGGTCATAAGCAGGCTCCGGCACAAGAACCTCGTGCAGCTCATCGGCTGGTGCCACGTTGGCGGCGATCTGCTCCTCGTCTACGAGCTGATGCCGAACGGCAGCCTCGACACCCACCTCTACGATTACGGCGATAACCAACAACGCTGTGCTCCCATGGTCAGTCAGGTACGAGATTGTGCTCGGATTAGGCTCTGCCCTTCTATACCTACACCAGGATTGGGAGCAGTGCGTCATCCATAGGGACATCAAGCCAAGCAACATCATGCTGGACGCCGCGTTCAATGCCAAGCTCGGCGACTTCGGCCTTGCCAGGTTTGTTGAGCGCGACCGAGCAAAGTCATGGACGACGGTTGCCGCAGGCACGATGGGATACATGGACCCGGAATGCATGATCACCGGCAGGACCAACGCCGTGTCGGACATATACAGCTTCGGCGTCGTCCTCCTCGAGATCGCGTGCGGCCGGCGGCCTGTAGTGGTAGCTGAGAAGGAGGAAGACACGGTTCACCTGGCTCAGTGGGTCTGGAACTTCTATAGCAGGGGTAGGATCCTAGACGCCGCCGATGCACGGCTGAGCGGCGAGTTCGACGCTCGAGAGATGGAGCGCGTGATGCTCGTCGGGCTCTGGTGCTCTCAGCTTGATCTGAAACTGAGACCTTCCGTCAGGCAGGCCGTCAACGTGTTGCGGTTCGAGGCGCCGCTGCCGAACCTCCCTGTGACGATGCCGGCGGCAAATTACATGCCACCGGTGGGCACGAGTAGTTGCACATCCTCGACCGTGACAGGGGGCAACAGCAGCAGCGGGGGCACTTCCACATCATCGCTGGCAGCAACAACGCAGCAACCACACAACCAAGATTGACACCAACGTCTTTTTTTTTTTGCTGAACTATTTACTCTGACACTACTTCTCTTGTTTTCTTTTTTCTACTAGATTATACAGGACTTCTTGCCTTGTTATAAGATAATTGTGCTAGTGTATACTCATGGTTTATGCTGGGTTGTCAAGTTCACCGTCGAAAAAGAGTAGAACCAGTTATGCATGTATCTAGAGTCGTGCCAGGGGTAAGATCAGCACTGCATTATTCCTATCCATGACCATATTCCTATGAGCATTTCATTTCTTATGAGCATTTCATTTCTGAAGGTTTTCCTTACTAAACTGAGAAGTTGTGAACAAAAAAGAACAAATGTAAGGCAATACCTAATGCGCTTGGAATAGTCAAGCATGTATAAACATAGTCAAGTGTTAAGTGAAAAAAAGGCTCCCTTTTCTGTATCATGGACAGGAACATTGCATACTAGGTAACTTGGTAAATAACCCTAGAACTATGGATATCAGCTAAACAATAAAGCGCGCTATAGCTCTCTTTCATCTCTATTTTCTTTAACTGAGTTATTACAAATACTTTAGGAGCAGGAAGGAAAAAAAACATATCTTCAGTCGGGAAAAGCACCTAGCAAAAGTAAGTTAATCTAGAATACCCAATACCTTAGCAATATTATGCATTTGTGCTCGTGTTGGTACAACAATGAGATAACACAATGGAAAAAACGATCACTCCAAGTTACTTAGCATAATAAAAATGTCCTTTCGAATAAGATGTCTGTGCAAAATTATTTAATTGTACACTCTAGAGATATCAATTTGTGATTTATAACAACATAAATGAATAATATAAGAGACATAAATAAAGATATTTGTTCTACATTATAGGAAATGAATTAATAATGCATTATCATCTAAGATGGAGTAGTGTGTAGATAATTCAAAACCCTTGAGTTACATGTACTTTTTTTAAAAGGAGTACGGTAGGGGAAGCCCTACAATGTTTTTTAATAGTAAGAACCAAAATCTGCATCCTCAAGGAACCCGAGTGGTTGGGTTGTACATCCACTTTTCTAACTAAATTAGCTAGCCTCACTTCTTTGAGTTACATGTATTTACATCAAAGGAAAAAAACAAATCAAAATATGTAGGTCAGTTTTATTGGAAAAGTGAAAATTGTAGCAAGCAATCATCTTTGATGTCTTCAGAGCAGCAGCCCGCTAAGCCAACTAGGACGACTAAGCTGGCATGGCAGAAAGCGTGACGGGAGCATTGAATGAGTGGATATAGTGGTTTAGAACTGGAAAGGGCTGTGAACTATCCAACGTATTCCCTCCGGTTCATATTAATTGATTCTAATGTGGATGTATCTAGATACATTTTAGTTCTAAATACATACATATTGAAGTCAATTAATATGAATCGGAGGGAGTAGTTGAATTTTACTATTTCTTAGTACGTTAGTCATCACATAAGTATTAGTCCAGGTAATTCTATGTGGGGCGACGGGCGACCCCCTCCCGCCACTGCATCTCCTCCCCTGCAACCTATGCCGGACGCATTGTTCCCACTCCTGGTTTAGGTAGAGAAGAGTACAGCCTAATCCGAGAACAGTCTCATACATGTAGGTACCCGAAAATCAAACGGTCAATTAAAAGCCTAAAGCAATCATACATCGATATGATATCCTAGTTCTCATCTATCGGATGTCACGTGCCTAACCGACTATGAAGCGCATCATCCTTGGTGCTATAGACATGCATGTCGAGACTGCCGCTGTCAGCTTGTGGACGATGAGTACCTCGTTCTCTGTACACCTAGCCGAAGCCTCCTTGTCCGAGCTTCTTGCCGTCTGAGAAGTTATCAGTGGCGATGGCCATGTCGCTGTACCGGAACCTCATGGAACCTCTTCCTTTTTAATTCATTTTTCTTTTTCGAGAGCACGCGCAAAACATGCCTTATCTTTATAGAAGGAAAGAGCGTCACAATATACAAGAAACAACACCAAGGTACTGAGGACACACACACCACCACTCTGCCTAGGCATACTCTCTCACTATATCTAGCCTCCCTCCTCTCTTGGCCCTCTCCCAAAGGTGAAAATCATCTCTGATTTGGTCCACCATTTGCTCCACCGTCTTCTACTCCCTGTCGTTTCCGAAAGCTCTCGCATTCCGCTGCTTCCAGAGCGTCCATACCGTACTGATCACCATGGTGTCGAAGAGCTTCCTGTCAACCCTCCTCAGTCGCTTGCGGGCCTCAGTCCACCATCTCTCCAGATTTTCGGTGAATCCTTGGTCGGCGATTCGTAACTCCGCACTGTGAAGAACCCTGCACCAAACCTGTCTCGCATATGGGCATAAGACAAGCATATGGTCAACATTGTCCTCGTCTTGCAGGCATGTGTAACATGCATCCGGAAGCTCCTGCAGCCCGTGTCTCGCTCTCCTGTCTGAAGTCCACAGACGGTATTTCAAAGCCAGCCATGCGAAGATCTTGCATTTCATGGGCGTGAAGGAACCCCATACCGGTCTGCCCATGCTCCATCTTACACTCCCTTGGCAAAGCATCTCATAGGTGCACTTTTCCCCGTGTATGCTCCCGACTCAGCGCCTTTCCAGGATATATGGTCTGACCTGGAGACATCTCTCTCCACTGTTTCTACAGCCTCCCATAGTCTCAGGCATTGCCTCCAAAGTTCAGCCGTCATCTCTCTGGGTATGTCGTCTATCCAAACGTCCCCGTCTAAAGCCTCCGCCACCAAGCGAGAGTTTTTCCTCCTAGAGGTTACCTTTGCAAAGACTTCCGGTGCCAGCTCTTCCGCACTGTATCCACTAATCCAACGGTCTCTCCAGAAATAGGTCAACCGCCCATCTCCCACGCTAAAGCGAGCCAGACTCTGGAACACTCCCGCCACATCTGGATCATTCAATCCGGGTAATCCTTGCCAAGGCCTCTCCGGATCCGTGCGTCTGAGCCACATCCATCTCACTCTCAGTGCGAGGCCTTGCAGTCTTAAGTCCTTCACTCCCAATCCACCAAACTCCTTAGGCTTACATATACTCCTCCACGCCACTAGGCATTGCCCCCCTTGGACCTCGTCCTTGCCAGCCCAAAAGAAAGCTCTCATTCACCTGTTTATGTCCTCCAATAGCCACACTGGAGCCTCCGCCGCCACCATTTGGTGCACCGCTCTAGCTGCGACCACTGAGTTAATCAGTACTAGCCTCCCTTCTCTCCCGATGAGCCCTCTTTGCCATGCAGGCACGCACTTGATCACCTGGTCCAGTAGCGGCTGCCACTCAGCCTTAGATAGGCACCTGAGAGCCAACTGGAGCCCTAGGTACCGAATCGGCAATCTCGCGAGCTCATAGTGAAAGATCGAGATGTCGCCTAGAGGGGGGGTGAATAGGCAATTAAAAACTCTTACGGATTTGTCTTGTAATAATGCGGAATTAAACTATCGTTTAGTTTACAAGCACAAACCCTAAATATGCTAAGCTCAACTAAGTGTAACAATAGCGACTAGAGCTAAGCAAGATAGGCACAAGATATATGTAGCACAAGTGATAGCAAGATATATGTACTTCAAGCACGATGGCTATCACAAGGAAAGAGAGCTCGGGTATAGAAATAACCGAGGCACGCGGAGACGAGGATGTATTCCCGTGTTCCCTTGCTTTGCAACAAGGTACGTCACGTTTGGAGGAGTGGAGGTCCCACGAAGGATTCCCGCGCCACGAAGGCTCACCCTATTCTCCGAACCACACCCACGAAGGATAATGGCCCTTTCCTTATGGTTAGCTTTTCCTCCGCTCCGGAGATGGCAAGCTCCACAACCACTTCACAAGCTCCACGAAGGAGAAGCCCGGGCCTCTTCACAATCTTCTTGAAGAGATCACCGGAGCACCAATCACCAAGCCAACTAGGAGGTCACCCTCCAAGAGTAACAAGCTCACGGTCTCTCACTCGAACAAATCGTGGTGGAGAGCTCAACACTATGCAATGATGCAAAGCAAGAACACCGGAGGTGTTCAAGTCCTTCACACTCAAATCCCACCAAAGCAACGAATGCTAGGATGAGATTGGAGAGGAAGAACAAGGGGAAAGTCAACCAACGACTCCAAGATCTAGATCCCAAGAGATTCCCTCACTTAGAGAAGAAATGGTTTGGTGGAAGTGTAGATCTAGATCTCCTCTCTCAAATCCTCAAATATGAGCAAGAATGGTTGGAGAAATCAAGGGGGAGAGCAAGTTCTTCAAATAGCAACAATGAAGGTGAGAGAATAGGAAGAACTGGTTGCTCAAGGTGGAAGAAGGGTCTATTTATAGCTAGGAGCAAATAAAACTGTTGGGGGGAAAAAGACAAGAAAACGGGCAAAAAAACAGCTAGAAAAACGTCCCAGGCCGGCGGCCCAGCCGGCTGACCGGATGCTGGGCTGAGGAGGCCGGCCAGCCATCCGGCCCAGCCGGGCCACCGACCGGATGAGGAGCAGGCCGCGCTGGGGCGGCAGATAAGCCAGGGCGCGCGGGGGCGAGCGGGTGGGCCGCGTGGGCGGTGTGGCCCAGTCCGGCCAGGAGCCCGGTCCGGCCGGGGTGGCAGCCGGGCGGGCCGGTTGGTAACCGGCGCTGGGCCGGATGGGGTGGCCAAGCCCACTGGTTGCCACCCGGATGGCACCGGTTCCCAGGCCGGTTTTCGACCGGGTGGGCCGGCGCCTAGCCCGGTCCGGCCGGCTGGCTCCTTCCCTTTTTTTTCTTTCTTTTTCTTCTTTTCTCCTTTTTCCTTTTTTCGATGAACTTGGGCTTGTTGTAAAGCTAGCAACAAGCTCAAGAACCTCACACAGAGAAACACCAAGAAGCAATAGGGATATGCAAAGTATGCAAAGGATTGAGCTCCCTAAGACGATGTGATCAAGTTACCCAACCGAAAGCCCCTCTTAATAGTGCGGCTATCTATCCTATAATCCTGTCTCCCATCAACCACCTCGAGACCGGTAAAAGGAAAACCTATCAAGGTCATACCTTTGCCTTGCGCATCCCATCACTTGATCATTGTCGCTTCGTGTATACTCACAAATGCTCCCCCATACACAATGATGGGAAAGCTTCATTGATGCACATCTTCACATGTCCACTATCACCAAATGGACGGCAAGCTTCAAGCATGTGATCCACTCAAGATGCTCATCTTGAACTTGCCCAACTCAACCTTGTATCTTCTCATACTCACTTGAGATAGAGCATGGCTAATATTGAGTTCCACATAAGAACTCCATCTTCATTTCTTCTTCTTGATCATATCACAAATATATCTTCATACCGATGATCTTGATGCCAAATCACAAGGTATATCTTTATCTTCATGGCATCCATACTTGAATCCAACACATGGAGAGCAAGTAGTACCTATGGAATATTCCTTCATATAAACTCAATGAAAACATTAGTCCATAGGGGTTGTCATTAATTACCAAAACCACACATAGGGGCAATGTACCCTTACACATAGCCCACAATCCTCGTAGTCCTTTCCTCCTCATGTGTTCCTCGAATCAGTGTGGCTGTCATCTTTCTAAGGTTTACTCGCAGGCCCGAGGCCTCTCCAAACAGGCTCAGAATATGTCTCACTGCCCACAACTCCGCATACTCCAATTTAAGGAAAATGACGACATCATCTACGTACACCGAGATTCTCTGTAGAGGCGAGATGGAAGCCAAGTTCCCAAATAGCCCCTCGTCCGCTGCCTTGGTGATCATAGCGGAGAGGGTCTCCATGGCTGCTACAAACAGCATGGGCGACGTGGGGTCACCCTATCTCAGTCCTTGACCATGATAAATGCGATCTCCGGTCACTCCATTGACCATGACCCTCATGTTTTCCGTATAAAGTAGCAGTGCTATCCACTTCAGAAATCTCTTGCCAAACCCCATTCTTCTCAACACCTCAAATAGGATGCTCCACGAGATGGAGTCAAAAGCCCTCGCTAGGTCTAGCTTTAGCAGTACTCCAGTCCGCCTCCTCATGTTGATTTTCCTAGCCACTTGTCTCACCAGCACAAAGTTATCATGCAAACTCCAGCGCTTAATGAACGCAGATTGATTCATGCTCATGACCTCTCCAAGCCTCGACCGGAGCCGGTTTGCAATGATTTTTGAGAACAGCTTCGCGAAGCTGTGCACAAGGCTTATGGGCCTAAAATCCTTAGTCTCCAAGGCATCCAGTTTCTTGGGTATCAAGGTGATCAACACTTGGTTCAGCCGCGCAAAGCCTCTCCCATCTCCCACACAAAGTTTCATGAGGCCAACAAGGATGTCAGGCTTAATGATTGGCCATGCTCTCTAGTAGAAGGCGCCGGTGAAACCATCTGGCCTCGACGTCCTGTCCCCTGGCATCTCTCGTATAGTGTTCCATACCTCCTCCTCCGTGAACATGGCGTCCAAATCACTTAGGTCCGCGACGGGGATGTTTAAAGCCTCCAAGTTTAAAGTGTGCTCTCTATTTTGGATGCTCCCAATCAGCCTCACATACGCCTCGATGAACACCTCATTTTTCCTCTCTTGTGTGGTCGTCGTCTCCTTGCCTACTCTCACCGAGGCGATGTAGTTTTTTGTTCTCCTCCCATTCGCCACCGCATGGAACAGTTTGGTGTTAGTGTCTCCTTCTCGCAACCATCTGATTCTCGACCTTTGGCTAGCAATAGTGCGTTCCAGGATGACATCCCCAACACCGCATGCTTAAGCGTTCTCCTAAGCCACACCTCCGCATGCGTGAGCACTCTCGATTCTTGCGCCACATCCAACCTTAGGATCAAGGTATTAGCCATGGCGATCTTAAGGTTGATGTTCCCCACTTTTTTCTCTCCCCACGCCTGAAAATACTCCGCCGCATTGTGGAACAAGACGTCCAGACGTCTGAACGGATCAACAATGCTAGGGTCGCAAACCCAAGCCTCTCTCAGGGCCAACTCGAACCCCTCCAGATTTAGCCAGAAGGCCTCAAACTTGAAACTTTTCTTTGGCCTAAATGCCGCACTCAGCGAAAGATCGATCGGTGCATGATCCGACACCGATGAAGAAAGCGCCTGCAAGCTGGCATCCGGGTGCATGATATCCCAGTCCACCGAAGCAATCGCTCGGTCGATGCGCGTAAGCGTGGGCACCTCTCTCTCACTACTCCAGGTAAATCTCCTCCCATGGAGATAGAGATCTTTGATCTCATGCTCCTGCACAAACTGCCTGAACCTCGCCATCATGAGTCTGTCTAAACGGTCGTTATTCTTCTCCTCCGCGTACATGATCATGTTGAATTCCCCTAGGAGCAGCCACGGCCCCGGACATGAACTCCTCCTCTCTGCTAGCTCATACGGGAATCTCAACTTATCCTCGTTCGTTTGAGGCCTGTAGATGGTGGTAATCCACCATCTATTGTTGTCTCTGGGGATAACTTCCCCGGTAACCGCATAGTCGTCGTAGCTCACACACTCTATGTCAACAAAGGATTTGTTTCAGGCTAACAGGATCCCTCCTCTCGTCTCCACCGCAGGCAAATACACATAACCATCGAACGATGGCCCTAGACACTGCATAACCAGAAAATCATTGATTACATCCAGCCTCGTCTCCTGGAGGCACACCACACTAACTCTAAGACTAGCTATGAACTCACGCACCACATCTCTCTTAGCTGGATCGTTCAAGCCTCGAACGTTCCAGCATAGAATCTCGAAGGTACAATCCATGGAAAAAAACTACAGAAAAAACTCCTCCCCTCCTATGCACCTCAGTGCGCCGGCACTGCCCTCATGCAGTGCTCCTCCCTCTCGAAGCCATGTATACTAACCATGATTTTGTTAGGATGCCAATGCCTGTTGTACTTTTAGTACTGCATGCTTCCGCTTGTTTTTGAATAGTGATTTATAGCTGAAAGCAAACATTTTAAAGACCTTCTACTCTTATCAGTATACCAACTGCAGAGCAAGGCTCTCCTTGAGTACAGTCTAAACCCGAACCTCTTAGTTGTACCCCTCTCTCTTGCAAAGACATATAAAGTAAACTGAACGAGTTCATTAGTTCTGACTTGGTGTGAACGTGTGCCACTTGTATCAAGTCTTACCAAAAGTTTCTATTGTTCAGGTATTGTCAGATATTTCTATAGTTATTTTCTCAAATATCGACAGGCGCAGCAATGCGCGCCTCCATGGTCTAGTAAAAGTATGAAAGGATGTCGTAAGTTTGTTTAAATTTAGATATATCTAGGCACACTTTAGAATATTAATACATTTGAATTTAGACAAATCTCCAAGATCCTTTTATGGAGGGAGGCAGTACAAGAGTTTGCATATAGCCTAGACCAATAGACCATGCAGATCCGTGTACTCGTCGCCTATGGTCAACACGCTGCGAACGTTTCAGTGGGATGTTCTACTGGAGCCCTGATGCTCCCTTTCAGATCACTGAACGCAATGCAATGATTTGTTCAGAGCTTCAGGGTCGGGGAGATATCATGGTTAGAAGACCAGAGGTTGTGGCGAGCTGCAGCCTCTTCTTTGATGGGCACCGTGTAAAACAGAGAACCAGTTAAGTTCATCATATTGTGAAAAAAAGAGAAGTAGCTACGATAACTGGATTGTAGAGTAGAAGACGCGCTCAAATTTGTACTTATGAAACAGAGGCACACATATTCGTTAAAGGAAATCCATGGTTTTGATTAGTTAAAAGCTAGAGCATTAGCTCAAGCTCTAGTATTATCAACCATATATTCCCTTGCACCATTCCTGTAACCTTTAAAAATGTTACATATACATGCGCCCAAAAAATGCATCACAGAATTGCCAAACCAAATAGATACTCACAGCCACATGACTCTACAGCACTTTTCCTCCAAATTTTCTCCCTAACTCAACCCGGAATTTGTCACAATTTTTTCCCAAGGACAGGAATAGCACGTCTCAACATAAACATTTGAGCCGTAGAAGAGACTGAACTGACGCATCTTTACAACAACAACACTCTGAAAATCATCTTGGGTTCTTTTGCTTCTTCTCTTCTAGCTGCGAAGCTTCACTCAGCATGTCCTTAGCATCGCTCTGCATGTTTAACTTTGAAAGTGCAACAGCTTGCATATAGAATGCGGTTGGCCAGTCAGGTAATATGCACTGCGCTTGCATCGCATCTCGGAGGGCAGCATCAGGCTGGTCACACATGAGGTGGCATAAGCTCCTTCTAGCAAACACTGTAGGTGATACCATTGTCCCCACATCAGCAAACTGCAATCCATAGGAAAGTAAAGGAGTGGATTAGCATGATTGTAATGATATACTTAGAACATCAACTATAAGGCTCTTGATATACTATCTGCGCACCTGTGTATAACATTCTATGGCCGTCTTAAAATCTTTGTCACGAAAAGCTAAATCCCCACGTTTCCGGGCGTCCAACATGTCCCTCATCTGCTGTGTCCATTCCTGGAATGAAAGCTGTAACAGGAGACAGATAAAGTGATCAGTTCCTCAGATAACACCCTGCAGAATGAATAGGTTTGGAACCAAACTGCTCTGATACTTACCTCATTACTGCCTTCATCATCTCTATAGTGTGTTGTTAAAAGAATCTGTTGAATAGCTGTCAGGTCCATCCTAGAACAGGCTTCAGCCAAAGGAGAAACAGGGTGTTGTGGAGCAGGAGGTGGTGGAGGTGGTGAAGGTGGTGCTTCTTCCTCAATCTTTGGAATACCAAGCATTTCGTAGGATGGTACCTGTTTAGTTATGAAACATGAAAGTGTACACCATAAGAGTTGTTCCTGTTGAATCATAAGAGTTGTGTGGAAGGATGGAAGCTATACAACAAATCATTGGGCTTAAACCATCCAGGACCAACAAAAAACATAGGTTGATTTACAAATTTGAGAAATATAAACACAACAGATACCTCTAGTTTTGTTTGCAGGGGCTCAAGTATGGTGACCAGCTTTTTTGTATTTGGGCGGTCCCTAGGTTCATACTGCAAACACTGGGTGGCAAGATCTACCAAAGCAGTTGCCTCTTCTGTCGAGTAGTTCCCTTCCAAATGTGAATCCATCAACACTTGGAGATTGTTGCCTCGCATCATATCAAGAGCCTGGGGGAAACAAATAAACAAACTGTAAAACTACAAAGCAGTATTTCAATTGTTAAGTACTGGTACAAATAATAGAGCTATTCTCCGACAGCTAAGATTCAGCGCTTCCATTTGCTCCACCAGTTTCTATGGCATGACTATAACAATCACATAATTCCAGCTATACTTAACATCTACGTGTTCATTTTCTGAAAGGACACAAGGATCCCAATTTCATTACCAATTTCTTCAAAATAGTACATAATCTAAAGGTAGAACAACAGACAAATGTGTTAGGCATAAAACCAACCAAATAAATGTCCTCATTCATAAATCTTCAGTGCAACAGCAAAAGAAAGTTGTAAGTTTTAGAGAGGAGTGCCATGACGGTAATTGTGCTAAAGGAAAATAATATATACATGATAGTGTCAACTGCTGGTTTGTCAAACTATTTTCTAAAAGGGTTCAGACAAGAACTACGATTACATGTAGGAAGGAATCAAAATTACTAGAAACAGAACATACATGTGAAGGAGGTATGCGTTTTCCACTTAGAAGGTCGAGTAGTACAGTGCCAAAGCTGAATATGACACTTTCCGGTGTGACTCTTCCTGAAAAAGTAAGAGATTGCCACGAAAGAAGTTAGTTTAGTGGCAAATTGGAATATGCCACTTTCCAATGTGGCTATTACATAGAAAGCAAAAAAAACACCAGGAAAAGAATAACCAATGCAAAACAATATGTCTTTCCCTTAGAATAATTCCATATCATATTAGATATGCTAGACTCTTTTTCTGAACTTAGTTTTTAGTCACCTACGCATGTTTGTAGTTGACTTTGTATTTATTGACAATCAATCACAACTCACGTCAGCTTCTTAAAAAAGAATTTAGTAATTTAACAGGATAAACCAGTCTAGAGGGGTATCCAATTATTGTACAAGTCCTTATTCTGTTTTAAGAGGTTAATATCTTTATTGTATTAATCCTGAATAAGCAATCAAAATAAGAAACTTCTGCTACAAAGAAAAGCAAAGCAAGAGCTCACGTGCAATGAAGAAAAGAATGAAGTGTAATCACTAAATGGTAGCTAGATAATATTCAGGAGAAGAAAATTTCAAGTACTAGTCTGATTGTAAGCACATACCATTTCTCAAGTATTCCGGAGGAGTGTATGCAAGGTTTGTGCTATAACTTTTCCCATCTCTGCTGTTTTTCATCAAACCGAAGCATGAAAGACGAGGATCACCATTCTGCAGATAATCATATTAGTAATTTTGCTCGCAGAAGATAACAGATAGAGAGCCGTGCCTGTGACTGTTTAATGCAATCAAGAAGTGCTTTAGCTTTTCATGTGGTGCTAATCAAGTAAATCATTTCTCGAGCGACGTATACATCAACTAAACATCATACAGCTTGAGCAAAAAAGATTGTTCTTAGGAGTGAACTTATGATTTTCATGAAAAAAGATTGTTCTTAGGAGTGAACTTATGATTTTCATGAACATCTGCAACGTAAGAGTTTGACATTTCCATATAGAGATGTTTTTACCAACCACTAGAGGTAAAACAGTTGGCAACAACCACCTCTATCACCAGCTGGCAAACATCCAAACAACTACCAGAAGCAGCATATCCATGTTGGCAGAGTACTCCAAGCTAAATGGAATTGTTAAATGCACTTCCCAGTTCCCATAGATGCATAACAACACTGGCACGAGAAGCCTTTCTAGAGATTTGGAAAACATCGATCCCTTACTTAACCAGACGAGATAACAATTAATTGCTAGGTAGATTAATTGTTCTCTTACATAACGGCAGAACAAAACGAAGCCTGCAGAGTAATTGGATGCCTACCTCATCAAAAAGAACCCTATAAGCATTTAGGTCATGATATAATGGTCTACCCTCGCTGCTGCAATAGTCCAGCGCTTCAGCAATGTGGTACGGAACTCTAAGACGCATTGCCCATTCAATAGTCTGATTTTCCCCTGCAGAAGAGCGAAAGCAGTATCATGGAAGTGAACTGAAATGTAGTTTTCGTAAATTTTGCAGAAATGCCAAAGCAATCAAGGTTGAGAAAAGAAGCTATGACATGCATGTTTTCAAGATAATACAGTACTGATGGAAATTCTCGCCATTAAAATCAAACTATAACCATCACTCTGTTGTCAAGTGGGTTCATCAGCTTAAACATATCACTGAAAAAAAGAACATATAGCTAATACTAGTACTTCATTGTGTATCTAGTATCAGCAGCCTAAATTCAGAGTCACCAAAGAGACACCATAAATAGCACATAAATACTAGGTACTAACTACATTGGCCATGAGCACAGTGAATTCACTGTGGCAGGGCAGGACCCTCCTCATTGGATTATGCTCTGAATCCAAAACTAAAAGCATAAGCAGGCATGTAATAAATAATGACACGAGTTTAGGGAACTTGTGCCTTAATTGGCCCCAATCGACGGTTCAAGTACATATGACAGCCACAAAGGAATAGGAATGGCATATAGCAAACAGCTGTCCTAATGATTCGTTGGGTACACCAAATGCAGTAGGGTGTTGTGCGCCAGCAGTCTAATTTGTCACTTTTGCCAGGTTCCCATCAGGAACTGCAAGTGAAAAGAACTTGGCAAGATCTATTTACCGAAAATGACCACACACAGACAAGGAGAAATTCAGAAACCGAGCTCGCAGAATTGCTCCAATAGCTGACGGATTGATCACCGCCAAAAAAGAAGGGGCAAATTAACTTACAGTGGAAGAGGTGCTTGGCGAGGGTGTCGTTGGGCATGAACTCGGCGACGAGCAGGCGCTCGTCCCCGTCGCAGCAGTATCCGATGAGGTTGGCGAGCCGCCGGTGGCTGAGCTTGCCCACGCCCCTGGCCTCCTCCTGCGAACCACAGAAAGCAATCCGTTAAGCAGGGGTTAGGGAATTTATTCCGCGCGCGGGTACCAGAAAAAAGACAGGTTCTTTGGGATCGGGGGCGTACCGCGAACTGCTTGGGGTCGGGCCACGCCATCTTGGTGAACTTCTTGACGGCGATCGCGCGGCGGGCGCCGCCCTGGCCCTGCAGGCGGCCCCTGTAGACGAAATTGGGCGCCTTCTCGCCGCTCTCGGACACGATGTTGTCCGCCGCGAAGCCGCCCGTGGCCGCGCGCAGCTCCGCCAGGGAGAACTCGGCGAACGGCGCCACCTGCCCCCGGGCGCCGGCCGCGGCGGAGGAGGACGGCGGCGGCGGCGCGGCCTGGTGCGGGTTGGCGGAGTAGGACGGGCGGCCGGGTGGCGGCGCCCCCGCCGCGGACGGCCTCCCCGGCGGCTTCTCCGGGTGGGTCACCGCCCGCAGCGAGGAGCGACAGCAGCCCATACGAGCCCCGCTCCCGGCGTGCGGAAGGTGGGTTGGCGAGCAGGAGGAGCAGAGCGAGAGGAAGAGGAACTGCTCCCCCGTGGTTTAATGGTTTTGTTCCGGCTTTGCTGGTTGGTTGCCTTTAGCGCTCGAGCATTTGTACCCGACGTCGTCTGGGTTTTCTTTCTCGATGCCGCCGGCGCCCGGCGAGCGTGCGGCCGCGGCTTTGCTTTGCTATGCTTGCGTGGGGATCTGTGGATCTATCTAGCCATCAATCAAATTCCTCTCAACCCTGTGATGTGCTTGCGTCGCTGTCTACGGCGAGACCTTGTTCACATCTCAGCAATCGACGTGGTCTGATGAGTATATATGCGAGATGCTTGACGATTACTAGTTGAGGCCAGGCTGCGATCATTATTGGGTTCCTTTTTTTCCTCCTCCCTGCCTGTTTTCCCGTTTTGAGCCTTGTGATAAGGATTCACACCATTGTTTACTAGTACTAGGACACCGGCAACGGTAATTTTTCTTTAAATCACTTCCATTTTTTCACTACTACTAATTTCTTTCCTTTTCGTGTGTAATTACATGTACTGTATGCAAGTAAACTATTTGTTCCATAGTATATATTTTGTTAGCGTCAAAGGTATATCAACCTTTTTTTTCATGTCACGTGTGCGCGCTTGTGGCCCACTCTCCGCCGCACGGGCTCGCCACCTACCCCATAACGTTTATTTAGTACGATGGCGTACGATCGTCGCCCCACCCACTCCGCTTCATTTCTTCGTCTCTAATTTCGTTCATTTACGTGTGTAATTGTGTATCTTCTATGCAGACAAACTAGTTATTCTAGTACAATGTAGTGTGCTCCTCATAGAGCATCCAGCTGCAAACAGTGTAATTGCTTCATTGGTATCTCTATCTTCTCAGTCTTTTATTCTTACCCGTGTGTTGTGGTCCACTGCCGCACGGGCCTGCCACCTACCACACATCGTCCATTTATTCGGATCGCGCACGATCGAGTTCTCCCTACCCACTCCACTCCACTTTTTAATCACTAATTTCTCTCATTTACTTGTGTAATTGCGTATCTTCTATGCAGACAAACTAGTTATTCTAGTATAATATAGTGTTCTCCTCGATAGAGCATCCA
>NC_061510.1:27339658-27381020 GCF_022539505.1 Lolium rigidum | reverse complement strand
TATTCGTGCACCCCGTACGGATCATGGGTGGATCGGCTCTTTGAGCCGATTCACGGGATAACTCGAGAGCCGATCGAGGCTCGTATTTAACGTTTACATGTATGCCCTGCAGGAAACTAAGCGAGGCAACCTCATCACCTTCCCGACCAGGTATAGGTCAGGTGGCACGCCCTGCACTTCGCAACGCCGCGTGTGACCAGAAGAGCATTGCGGGCCGTCGCTCGGAGGGGTCTCAGCCAGCCGCAGCTCTAGGCTCCCCCCGGCTCTACAGTGTTGACAAGGCCGCTGCCCGCCGGTGGGTTTTGGCAGTCAACAGCTTGCTATCCCAATCTTCGTCCATTCAATGCTAGAAAATTGGAATATCGCTCCACTCAGTGTGTTTTCTTAGGCTATAGCAATATTCACAAAGGCTTTAAGTGTCTAGATATTAATTCTGGCCGACTATATATTTCCCGGGATGTCATTTTTGATGAAACGAGTGTTTCCCTTCTCTAAACTTCATGACAATGCTGGCATGCGATTTCGTGAGGAAATTCTTTTGTTACCACCTCACCTCCTCAATCCAAACACATTTGATCATGGGGGCGAACATAGCAATGATCCAACTGTGATTAATGTTTCTGCTAATCCTGTTTTTGAGATTTCAGAGAGTGCCGAACAGCGAGCACATGAAATAACAGGAAATCAGTCTGGCACGGAAGCCCAGGGTCGCGTGGGACCCACAGGATCTACGGCAGCGGAAAACGCGTCTTCGCCCTCTGTGCGGCAGCAACGCGACGAACCAGCGACCGCCACGCCAGGCAGACAGCCGACTGGCGCGCGCACTTCTCCCTTGCGCGGGTCCCGCCCACGTGCTGCTGCCGTGCCTTCAGGATCTTCTGCGGGCGGAGGCACAGGAGCTGGTAGCCACACGACACAGACTGGATCTCCTGCGGACGACAGTGGACGGAGACGAGCGTCGACGGCGGATCGAGCTCCGATCCCGGAGCAGATTCACCTGATCCCGATAGAGATTCTCCTGCACGCGTCAGATCAACGCCAGGTGCAGGATCTTCTGCTCCGCAAGCTGGTGGCGCTCCCCCTGTGCAGCGTATGAATACACGCCTACACTCCGGGAAAATACAACCCAAAAACTACAGAGGTATGGTCAGGTATGCAAATTTGACATCGACAGGTGAACCTGAACATTTAAATGAAGCTTTAAAAAATGAAAAATGGAAGAAGGCTATGGACGAAGAATATTTAGCACTTATGCAAAATAGGACTTGGCATCTAGTCTCTCCGCAACAGGCAGGAAAAAATGTTATAGATTGCAAATGGGTATATAAAATCAAACACAAGGCTGATGGTAGCATTGATAGATATAAGGCTAGACTAGTTGCTAAGGGGTTTAAACGAGAGATATGGCATAGACTATGAAGATACATTTAGTCCAGTAGTTAAGTCTGCTACTATTCGTCTTGTACTGTCTATTGCTGTGTCCAGGGGGTGGAGTCTTCGACAACTAGATGTGAAGAATGCGTTTCTCCATGGCGTTCTGGAAGAGAATGTCTATATGAGACAACCACCTGGGTATGAAGTTAAAGGCAAGACAGAATACATCTGCAAGCTTGACAAGGCTCTCTATGGATTGAAACAGGCTCCAAGAGCATGGTTTGCCAAACTAAGTGCAAAACTGATAGCTCTCGGGTTTACTCCCTCCAAAGCTGATACATCTTTATTCTTCTATTCAAAAGGCAGTATTACCATTTTTGTGCTCATTTATGTTGATGACATAATTGTTGCTAGCTCTTGTCATAGTGCAACAGCAGCTCTTCTTCGAGATCTACGGAAAGACTTTGCTTTGAAGGATCTTGGTGATATACATTACTTCCTTGGTATTGAAGTAAAAAGAATAAATAATGGGCTTCTATTGACTCAAGAAAAGTATACCTCGATGTGCTTAAGAGAGTAGGTATGGTAAATTGCAAGCCTATGAGTACACCCATGTCAACAAGTGAAAAATTGTCGAGCATATGAAGGAGATCCTCCGAATGCTGAAGATTCATCGAGGTACGGGAGTATAGTTGGTGCATTGCAATATTTAACTCTTACTCGACCGGATATTTCTTTTTCGATCAACAAAGTTTGTCAATTTCTGCATGCACCAACTACCTCACATTGGACTGCTGTTAAAAGGATACTGAGATATCTTAAAGGGACACCGAGTTTGGGGTTGAAGTTCAATAGGACCTCATCTATGATGATCAGTGCCTTCTCTGATTCTGACTGGGCAGGATGTCCAGATGATAGAAGATCAACTGGTGGCTTTGCTGTATTTCTTGGTTCTAACTTAATCTCATGGAGCGCAAGAAAACAGGCCACTGTTTCAAGATCTAGTACTGAAGCAGAGTATAAAGCTTTAGCTAATGCTACAGCAGAGGTGATGTGGATTCAAATTCTTCTTGATGAACTAAAGTTACCACATCCACCGGCAGCACAGCTTGTGGTGTGACAACATGGGTGCAACTTATCTTTCAGCCAATCCAGTCTTTCATGCTAGGACTAAACATATTGAAGTAGATTACCATTTCGTAAGAGAAAGAGTTGCTCGGAAATTGTTGAATATAAAGTTCATTCCAACAGGAGATCAAGTTGCAGATGGGTTAACCAAACCAATGACTGTACGCCAGCTTGAAGCCTTCAAGAACAATCTCAACTTAGATAAGTTGTGATTGAGGGGGTGTGTTAGCGAGTTGGTTAGATAGATTTGTATGTCTTGCCTTGTACACCACGATACCAAGAGATAAGGGTCGATGGTTTCCTTGCGTGTTGAGTTTGTAACAACCAGATTGTAAATCCTTTTGGGTAGTTGGTTAAACCCTCTATATAACACGCAGGGTGAGCCCCCAACGGGGTAAGTCACCTTAACCTAAATCTTCACAACTGGTTTATTAAAAATTTACACGAGTAAATATCAAAACAATATGCTCATGCGTGATTCATTTCGATTTTTCTGAAACTTGAAAATACTATTTTAAAGATTTCTTCAAATTCAGGTTCATGTGCATTTCTACTGCGTATTTTCGGATATGGAAGCTCCTTTTATTTTATCGCAGTAGTATAATAGAAATGTTGATTTCATGAGGTGTACACACTATTAGACTTTTAAGCTTAGCTGTCACGTAGTACTCATCATTTTTTTTTGTTAAATTACTACCATTATGGTTTAATTAGGTGATTCCATATTGTCAAGCATCTGGAAACACATGACTCGACTGCTTGTCCACATCAACAGAATGTTGGACCTGGTATAAGCTATCGGCGACCATTTCCAAATTTAAAGGTGTCAGTGTCAATTCCATGTTTATTGCCCCTCAGTTCTCTCTTTCGAGGTAGACGTGCATCATACATCTTGCTTAGCCTCTGAAGCAACATTCTGTTTTCTTGAATGCATGTACTAGTCAAGAAATACACCATGAGTGTAGTGACTATACGTTGATCAGTTATCCATTGCATGCATTGAATTCAGACCATGGAGGAACGAAGACTAATATTTTGGACATTTCCCATGACCCGAATCGTCGACCATTTTCCAGCAGCAATTCTACCGCACTCGAAGTCCTATGGTATTAACATTTTCCATTCCAATCAAGGCATACACCCTGCTGAATACTTCGAATAGAAGTCGGAACAAAAGACGACCATGGTAACATGCATATTTATAAGTTGAGTAAACTACATAAAATTACCACAATATATTAGGGCAGTGGTTTCAGGTCATTACCATTTATGATAATTTTTCCTAAAAACTACCACTTGTAAAACATAGTGTTACAAATCAAGCTAATAGTCGTTTGGCACGGCTGTAATTCTAAATCTAACTATAAGAGCTGAGTTGGAAGCATCCAGAAAAAAAGAGGTGAGGTGGACATGGGGACCACCAGTCAACCCCATCTTCCCCTCCTTACTTTGACTCGTCTCCCTCCAAGGCCATGACCGGCGACACGGCATGCGCTCCTCACGCTGCAGCTGCACCCGATCACCAGGAAGGTGATCACGCCGTGGCCGATCGAGGACCTCTTGCTCCACACCTTCCACATGCCGGCCTTCCTCGTCCGTGGCGACTACGCGGCGCTCCCAGCGTACTTCGCGGAGGCCGCCACACGGCACCCAAGATATTACCACCTTATCAAACAAAAAAGGAGTAAGCAGCTCGCCGTTGGGTTGGTGATCAAAGCACGAGGCCGAGAGATGGCGAAGACCGGCATCTCGCACGAGTATCTCCTCCACAACCTGTTGTTTCATGGCCATCTTCAATGCATACAACGGGTTCAAGATCTTCCTGCCGCGCATGGTCAAGTGCATGGCCCGCTCCGGCCTAGCCCTACACGCTATGCTGGCCAATGAGGTCCGAGAAGCCTGCCCCGAGGGCGGCGAGATCACCATGTTGGTCGAGGACATGGTGCCTCTGTTAAAATCGGTGGTGTGGGAGGCGCTGTGAATGAACCTGCAGGTGGAGTTCCAGTTCGGGCGTGCACGGCAAGACCTGGTGGTGGAGAGCCACGGCGCGGCGTACCAGGTGCGCAAGGGCGAGATGCTATTCGGGTACCAGCCCATGGCGACACGTGACCCGAGCGTGTTCAAGGACGACAACGAGCTTGTGCCCAAGTGGTTCGTGGATGGCGACGATCAGGAGAGGCTGCTTGGGAACATGGTGTGGTCGAACGGGCCGGAGGACGGCGTGGCGGCATAGGGGAACAAGAAGTGCCCCGGGAAGGACATGGTGGTGGCTGTGGGAAGGATGATGGTGGCGCAGATATTCCGGCGGTACGACACGTTCACCGGCAGCGTGGAGGACCTGTTGTTGGAGCCGATTGTCACGTTCACGTTGCTCACCAAGTCCGCGCCATTGACGGAAGACATCCCATAGGAGAAAGAATAAGATAAGGGGAAAGATGTGGGGCTGTCATTTGGGCTCCACGTCCAGCTCATCTTCTTCTCCACCAGTATTGCCAACTCAACACCGACATATGGGGCTCATCAATCAGGGTTGCTGTTAAAATGTCGCTAGACAAGAATTAGCTCGATTTGTAACCCTATGTTTCACAAATGGTAATTTTAGCAAAAATTGACATAAATGGTAGAAACCACTACCTAATGGTGGGAGATTTGTGTAATTTACTTCTATTAATATATGCAGCAATTTACCATGGTACTTCTGTGGTCTACAAACTTGAGTGCGTCGACCTCTGTTTGGCAACCATGGCTGGTGCGCATTTTGTCGCGTGCCGAGGACTGGAATGCATGAATAGTAGTCCACTTTCTTCTCATTGTTCTCTCTAGGCGACTGATTCAAGGGCGCCGTACCTCTGTACCCGGCAAAGCAAAACAGAGGACAGATTCTTCTCCCAGACATTTCATATAGCTAGTCATAGTTTTAGGACAATTATTATATGGAATAGTGACGCCTAAGAGTTTTTGCACAAATATTTATTTGGAGATAGGAATGTTTCTCCAAACATTGCAAGGCCAGGCATTTTTGTAGGCCTTTTTTTTTTCTTTTGCAGGGAAGTGTTCTGTCATTTGCTAGAGACTTTTACATTCTTACGTGTTAACTTTGCGCCTGCTGATCTGTTGTTCCCCAATTTATTTGAACGGGCATTATGAACAGACTGATGCAAAGAGATAGCCATAAGTAAACATATATACATACAAAATGTAACATTATTTGTAAGCCAAAGGACCAAAGGGGTTTCAGAGTAGAGGTTCTCATCTTCTTGAGGTCAACAATAAATATCTCTTGAGCGCATGGCTTTTTTAACTTACTGAATAAACAGGATGTTTGGCAAGAACTAATTTATAATAAGTATTTAGGTTCCGAAACGATGCCCCAAGTTAAAGCTAAAGTATCAGATTCACCTTTCTGGAAAGGTCTCGTGAAGGATGAGTTTTTCGAGAGAGTTTTTTTTCAAAATAGGGGATGGTGAAAATACTCGTTTTAGGAAAGACATATGGCTTCGTGATAAGCCGCTAGATGAACAACACCCTTCTCTTTTACAACATTGTGCAACAAAAACAAGTTTCGGTGGCACAAGTGTTGTCTCAAATTCCGCTTAATATTACCTTTACAAGAGAGGAAATACATTTGTATACCCACGCATGAGTGTGGGTGTTTCCATCAAAATCCATTTACTCTTACAAGAGCTCTAAATGAATATAAGTGGACGTGCTAGATTCATCTAGTTAGGTGCTTGACGGGGTTTCAGCTGAACAATCAGCCTGATACTTTTGTTTGAAATTTTGCAAATTCGGGTGTTTTCTCTTTTAAGTCCGTGTATCTCGATTATGTGGGTGATCACACGATGTTTCATGCGCAAATACATGTGTAAGATGAAGGTTCCACTTAAAATAAGAACTTTTATAATGTTCCTACATTGAAAAGTTCTCCTTACTAAAGATAATTTAGCCAAAAAAAAAACTGGCAAGGAAATCAAAAATGTTGTTTTTGTGACAAAGACGAAACAATTCAACACCTACATTTTTCTTACCTGCTAGCATAGATAGTTTGGTGGATTTTTCACATGGCTTCTAACATTATACCCCTAAATAACATTAGGCATTTGTTTGGAAATGTTGGGTGTTGGTAAAGTAAAAAAATCCGAGTTGGTGCTTGTGCTACCTTTGTGGGCCATATTGAAATAAGAGACGATTATATTTTTAACAAAGCAAAATCTTGTTTATTTATGTAGGTTATCCCGTTGGCTACTCATTTGAATCTGTATGTGGTCCTACCTATACCTAACGGAGAATCACGAGAATATGGTTTCTCGGTTCAACCTGCTAGAGAATGTTACATGAGATTTATACAGCCGGTGCAACACGTTTTGACCTTTAGATGACATGTTAATCCCTTTCTATATTGGGAAAATCTACTGTAAAGCGCCGCACGCCAGCCTCTCCCGTGCGGCGTCCGCATCGCACGTCGATTATTATTTAAACGTGTGACATTTCTTTGCCTTAATACCAGTACATACGACTGCGCGTGTCAGACTTTTTGCTGCAGTGACATGGTGAGCTATGGAAATAGGAGTGTAGGACTAATAGTAGGCGTGTTCTTTTTGCAGTAGTAAAGACATGCATGCACTGATGCACCGGTTGCATATGCATGAAATGCGTCGGTCGACATTTTTATGACTCGGACAACACTAGACGAGCTAGCAATAGCGTGCAGATGCATTCGAAAAAATATAAGGTTTGCGAGTCAGTTGTATTACCGTACAGTAATAGTAGTACTAGTAGGTCGGAAGGTCGTGCTACTACTGTCACCGAAAGCTTGACATTTGGTTTTGGGAAATTTGCGGTTGTATTTTGAACAATCCGGTAGCTGTATCCGATAAATATGTAGTTGCTTCAGAAAAAATAGGGTAGCTATTTGTAAATATTTTGGCATTGACTTCTAACTAATTTTGTATTTGTTAAAAAAATATAGTTCTTTTGAAATAATCTGGTGGTTGTTTTAAATAAAGTGGTAGCTAGTGCTAAATAAACCGTTGGCTATGACTGAGTAATCTGGTAACTGTTCTTGACAACCTAGCATATGTTTTCGTAAGAACTAACGACTATCGTAAATAACCTGATAGTTGTTGTTAAGTAATGATGTAGCTATTGCTAAATAACCTGGTGGCTATTACTAAGTGATTAATCTGGTATATGCATTGGCGAACCTGGTACTACTTATTTTGATCAATCAAGTAGCTATTGCTAATTAACCTCATAGTTACTCCTAAATAATCTGGTAGTTGTTGCTAAATAATCTGATAGCTTAACAATCCGATAAATATAAGAGAAACTTGGTGGCTGTTTTCGAGAAACATTTTTGTTTTATCAAAATAATATGGTAGCTACGCTGAATAATCATAATCACTTTAGAGAATATGGTAGCTTACAAAAACCTGATAATGTGTAAGTACATGGTAATTGTTTTAAAAACTTGATGGCTATTTTCTAGGTGCACCAATTAATTAGAATGGAAGGGGTACTTCTTTTTACGGTAGGAAAAGAGTACTGTACTACATTTGCATGCTTTTTTTTTTTGCAGTTGATGCACTATTTGCATGCGGCTGCATTGAGCTCGTGCAGCCAGCATCTTCATGTGGGCAAGTGGAACAGGAGTCAGGGGCTCAGCTGCTAAATGCCCCGCTGGCACATCCGGGCTGAGTTGCTGCATGCGAGACCGGGGTCAGCGCGCATGGGGCTTGTTTGGACCGGTGTCAGCTGGGCATGCGGGTTACTCGGGGCCACCCAACGGGGGCAGGGTTCAGCACTTCAGCTGCCGCCGCACAGATTGATAATTATGCGGCGCCGCTGCGTAGCAAGGCCCTTCTATATTATGTTGTTCTTCTTTAGATGGTAGATTCATGCGTCAATTTTATGTGATCCATAAGGGAACACTTGTGTAATAAGAATGTTTTAATAAAGTAATAAACAGCTACATGCATCTATTAATGTAGGGGCTGGGATGCACCACATTTTTTGAAAAAAAGAATAAACAAACTGATGCTGCATTCGTAACAATGAAGATGTTAATCTTGACTATGATAGGATAGGTTTGTGTGTGGGTGCCTCTCGATCGCATCATGCTCATCTTGACCGCCCGTGGAATAAAAGGATCGAAAAGGACCAGCTTGACGAACCCAATGGACTGAACCTTTGGCTTTGCCCGGTGAAAAAAATGTGAACGCTAGACTATCCTGGACATGGCAGATTCGTAGTCATCGTCTCGTGCATGCAAGATGACTTGCGATGATGCGACAGGAACGCCTAGCTAATTAGGAAAATGGCTCAGAATTCATTCATCCTCAGGGGTACGACTGTTTCAGCATCCGTCCAGCTCTGTTCGGCGACAATGGCCGGTTCACATTTTGTAGCGTACTACTGTGGATAGAGACTGGAAGGAACACTGCAGAACATGTGATCTGAAGTAATAAGCTGACGCCGCATTTACCGTGGCTCTTGTCTGCCAGCAATTTCTGCGGTTTGGCGAAGAAATTAGGGTGCTAACTTTGGCGCCACACGGCCTCTCCTTTTCCCGTTGAATAGATAGTGGTGGGGATAAACAGTCCAAACGCAGAGTAGTGCCGTTTTTCCTGTTGTTTTTCTCTCGGCGACCGATTCAAACGGACCGTACATATCTGCAGCGGGCAAAGCAAAACAGTCTGGATTGTCAAGTTCTTGCAGGGTACAAATTCAGACATTTCAGATAGCTAGTCATATACGGGACTACGGGAGGTAAAGAAATCAGCTTCAGTTGCTGCGCGCCTCGTGTTATCTTCCACTACTACATCGAGGAACCTTGACGACGTTTCCGCCCCCACTCTTGGTCACCGTAGAGGAGACCTCTGGGTGGACGATGCCGCGTGAGACGAACGAGGGCGTGATTTCTTCCCGGAATGGTTTTCTCGCCGCCAGGTGTGTGATCTTCCTCGGATGCGGACGAAACAGGGAAACAGACAGCGGCCATACATGGACTCTGCGTCAACGCGCGCAGAGACGACTCGTCAAGTCGCGAGTCCTCCAACGACGAGACCTCACGCGGCACCAGCAGGCAGCAGCCCCCGGAAATATTTTGCTTAAGCTAGCCAGGTTATTATTACCAATTTACCATACTCCTTCGATTCATATTAGTTGCAGCCAGTATAGATGTAGGTAGACAGATACATTCCCCAAGTAATATGAATGAGAGGAGTATGAATTTGCAATCTCCGAGTAAATTCTTACAAGTCCAACATGTACCACTGAATGTGTCCAATAATAGAATAAGTGAACTAGGTGTGGTTATGAATTATCAAGTAGAAAGTTTTCCCTTCGCTTATTTAGGATTACCCACGAGTCTTAGAGCATCTTGAGTCGAATTTTCCAAAGCGGCTCCCAAAATGTGTCGAATCTAGTGTTTAGAGGACGCGTTGGAGTGGGGTCGCGCTTGGGACGCGTGTCTCCCCAGTCGCGCCCCCCATTTAGAGGCCCAAAAATAGAAATACACAAAAATAAAAGTTTTCTTCAAATTTGATTATATTTTATAAGTTTGAATGAAAACGGCAAGGTTCATCTAAACCCTAGCATACTGGCCGCCCGGCGGTGCGTTCGACGACCCCGCCCCGTCGTCGCCTCCTTTTCCCTGTTGCTCGTTCGCCGTGCGCCGTCTCTCCTTCCGGAGCCCCGTGAGGAGAGCACATCGTTCTGCCGCATCCTTGAGGAGCTGCTGACGGTCCTCCGCGAAGAAGAGGCGGCTCGCCTCCTCAACAGGTGCCCGCTGGATGGAGAGGTCAACGACGCGGCGCCACCACTCATCGTTGCCCTCCTCACGGGCACATGCGTTGTCCTGCAGCTTCTTCAGCGACTCGAAGGACTCGACGATCACCTTCTATTGTGTCGCCTGCTCCTTCGGGTCTGGCCCGTCGTCGGCCCAGTCAAGGTCGTCCTTGTTCTCGTCCTCCGCTTCCGCCTCGCAGGCCGCCAAATCCGCGGCCGCCACCTCCTCCGCAGCTATTGCATATCCTCCCGCCGCTAATGATGCTCGAGCTCCTACTTCTGCAACCTGGAGACACGACTCTTCCGCCACAGCCTCTGCCACACGTCGCCGCTTGTCTTCCACCCTCTGCGCCTGGAGACGCGACTCTTCCGCCGTGGCCTCCACCGCCCGTGTTTGCCACTCGTGTCCAACAAACGCATCTATGGCGGATGCTTGAGCCGCCGCCTCCCACTCCTCGTTATCCGCCAGCTCCGGGTCTACGTCATACTCCACGCTCTCATTGTACACAGGGGTGCCGACAGGTGGAGGTGGAGATGGTGGTGGTGGTGGAGATGGAGGTGGAGGTGGAGACGTTGGTGGAGGTAGCTGGCCGCCGCCGCTGCGGTTCAGCATTGAGTAGGTGGTAGGCAAGCGACGAGGCATGTTTGGCGGTAGAGAAAGTGATGCCAGTGGCTATGGTGACATCCATTGAGCGGAGGCAGCCTTTTATAGGCGGCGGCGACGCGAGAAGAGGTGGCAAGAAAGTGCGGGAAGAGGTGAGAAGCCACAGGAAGATAGCGCGAGAACTAGCGGTGGCGTGTGATACGTCTCCGACGTATCGATAATTTCTTATGTTCCATGCCATATTATTGATGATATCTACATGTTTTATGCAAACTTTATGTCATATTTATGCATTTTCCGGCACTAACCTATTAACGAGATGCCGAAGAGCCGTTCTGTCGTTTTCTGCTGTTTTTTGTTTCAGAAATCCTAGTAAGGAAATATTCTCGGAATTGGACGAAATCAACGCCCAGGGGCCTATTTTGCCACGAAGCTTCCAGAAGACCGAAGAGAAGACGATGTGGGGCCACGGGGCACCGCCACACTAGGGCGGCGCGGCCCAGGGGGGCCCGCGCGGCCCTAGCGTGTGGGGCCCCGTGACGCCTCCCCGACCTGCCCTTCCGCCTACATATAGTCTTCGTCGCGAAACACCCAGTACCGAGAGCCACGATACGGAAAACCTTACAGAGACGCCGCCGCCGCCAATCCCTTCTCGGGGGATTCAGGAGATCGCCTCCGACACCCTGCCGGAGAGGGGAATCATCTCCCGGAGGACTCTTCACCGCCATGGTCGCCTCCGGAGTGATGAGTGAGTAGTTCACCCCAGGACTATGGGTCCATAGCAGTAGCTAGATGGTCTTCTTCTCCTTATGTGCTTCATTGTCGGATCTTGTGAGCTGCCTAACATGATCAAGATCATCTATCTGTAATGCTATATGTTGTGTTTGTCGGGATCCGATGGATAGAAAATATTATGTTATGTTGATTATCAATATATTACCTATGTGTTGTTTATGATCTTGCATGCTCTCCGTTATTAGTAGAGGCTCTGGCCAAGTTTTTACTCTTAACTCCAAGAGGGAGTATTTATGCTCGATAGTGGGTTCATGCCTCCATTAAATGCGGGACAGTGACGAGAAAGTTCTAAGGTTGTGGATGTCGTCGCTGCCACTAGGGATAAAACATTGATGCTATGTCCGAGGATGTAGTTATTGATTACATTACGCACCATACTTAATGCAATTGTCTCGTTGTTTGCAACTTAATACTGGAAGGGGTTCGGATGATAACCTGAAGGTGGACTTTTTAGGCATAGATGCATGCTAGATAGCGGTCTATGTACCTTGTCGTAATGCCCAATTAAATCTCACTATACTCATTATATCATGTATGTGCATGGTCATGCCCTCTCTATTTGTCAATTGCCCAACTGTAATTTGTTCACCCAACATGCTATTTATCTTATGGGAGAGACAGCTCTAGTGAAGTGTGGACCCCGGTCCTATTCTTTACATCTGAAATACAAACTGCTGCAATTGTTCTTCTATCGTTCTTCGCAAACAACCATCATCATCCACACTATACATCTAATCTTTTGTTACGAGCAAGCCGGTGAGATTGACAACCTCACCGTTTCGTTGGGGCAAAGTACTTTGGTTGTGTTGTGCAGGTTCCACGTTGGCGCCGGAATCCCTGGTGTTGCGCCGCACTACACTCCTCCGCCATCAACCTTCAATGTGCTTCTTGGCTCCTCCTGGTTCGATAAACCTTGGTTTCTTTCTGAGGGAAAACTTGCTACTGTGCGCATCATACCTTCCTCTTGGGGTTCCCAACGGACGTGTTAATTACACGCAATCAAGCTCTTTTTCTGGCGCCGTTGCCGGGGAGATCAAGACACGCTGCAAGGGGAGTCTCCACAATTCAATCTCTTTACTTTGTTTTTGTCTTGCTTTATTTTATTTACTTTCTTGTTTGCTGCATTATATCAAAACACAAAAAAATTAGTTGCTAGCTTTACTTTATTTACTGTCTTGCACTCTATATCAAAAACACAAAAAAAAATTAGTTACTTGCATTTATTTTATCTAGTTTGCTTTATTTACTACTGCTAAAATGGGTACTCCTGAAAATACTAAGTTGTGTGACTTCACAACCACAAATAATAATGATTTCTTATGCACACTTATTGCTCCACCTGCTACTACAGCAGAATTCTTTGAAATTAAACCTGCTTTACTGAATCTTGTTATGAGAGAGCAATTTTCTGGTGTTAGTTCTGATGATGTTGCTGCCCATCTTAATAATTTTGTTGAATTGTGTGAAATGCAAAAGTATAAAGATGTAGATGGTGACATTATAAAATTAAAATTGTTTCCTTTCTCATTAAGAGGAAGAGCTAAAGATTGGTTGCTATCTCTCGCCTAAGAATAGTATTGATTCATGGACTAAATGCAAGGATGCTTTTATTGGTAGATATTATCCTCCCGCTAAAATTATATCTTTGAGAAGTAGCATAATGAATTTCAAGCAATTAGATAATGAACATGTTGCTCAAGCATGGGAGAGAATGAAATCTTTGGTAAAGAATTGCCCAACCCATAGACTAACTACTTGGATGATCATCCAAACCTTTTATGCAGGATTGAATTTTTCTTCGCGGAACCTATTGGATTCAGCTGCTGGAGGTACCTTTATGTCCATTACTTTGGGGGCGGCGACAAAGCTACTTGATGATATGATGACAAATTACTCTGAATGGCACACGGAAAGAGCTCCACAAGGTAAGAAGGTAAATTCTGTCGAAGAAACCTCTTCCTTGAGTGATAAGATTGATGCTATTATGTCTATGCTTGTGAATAATAAGACTAATGTTGATCCTAATAATGTTCCGTTAGCTTCATTGGTTGCTCAAGAAGAACATGTTGATGTAAACTTCATTAAAAATAATAATTTCAACAACAATGCTTATCGGAACAATTCTAGTAACAACTATAGGCCATATCCTTATAATAATGGTAACGGTTATGGTAACTCTTATGGGAATTCTTACAACAATAATAGGAACACACTGATGTCTACGTTCCCCCTCCTTTCCTGTAGACAGTGTTGGGCCTCCAAGAGCAGAGGTTTGTAGAACAGCAGCAAGTTTTCCCTTAAGTGGATCACCCAAGGTTTATCGAACTCAGGGAGGAAGAGGTCAAAGATATCCCTCTCATGCAACCCTGCAACCACAAAGCAAGAAGTCTCTTGTGTCCCCAACACACCTAATAGGTGCACTAGTTCGGCGAAGAGATAGTGAAATACAGGTGGTATGAATAAGTATGAGCAAGTAGCAACGGTGCCGTGAAAATAGCTTGTCAGGCGTGTAGTTGATGGTGGTAGTATTGCGAGCAGTAGTAACACGATAGAAACAAGAAACAAGCAGCGATAGCGATATTTAGGAACAAGGCCTAGGGATTAGACTTTCACTAGTGGACACTCTCAACTTTGATCACATAACAGAATAGATAAATGCATACTCTACACTTTTGTTGGATGATGAACACATTGCGTAGGATTACACGAACCCTCAATGCCGGAGTTAACAAGCTCCACAATAATGCTCATGTTTAAGTAACCTTTAGTGTAAGATAGATCAAAAGACTAAACCAAGTACTAGCATAGCATGCACACTGTCACCTTCATGCATATGTAGGAGGAATAGATCACATCAATATTATCATAGCAATAGTTAACTTCTCAATCTACAAGAGATCATGATCATAGCATAAACCAAGTACTAACACGGTGCACACACCGTCACCTTTGCACACGTGCAGGAGGAATAAAACTACTTTAATAACATTGCTAGAGTAGCACATAGATAAATTGTGATACAAACACATTGCAATCATAAAGAGATATAAATAAGCACTTCACTACGCCATTCATAACAGTGAGTAAGTATTCTGTGAAATATAGCCTAAGAGACCCACACGGTGCACACACTGTCACCTTTACACACGTGGGGCAAGGAGTCTCCGGAGATCACATAAGTAAAACTCACTTGACTAGCACAATGACATCTAGATTACAAGCATCATCATATGAATCTCAATCATGTAAGGCAGCTCATGAGATTATTGTATTGAAGTACATAGGAGAGAGATGAACCACATAGCTACCGGTACAGCCCCGAGCCTCGATGGAGAACTACTCCCTCCTCATGGGAGCAGCAGCGGTGATGAAGATGGCGGTGGAGATGGCAGCGGTGTCGATGGAGAAGCCTTCCGGGGGCACTTCCCCGCTCCGGCAGGGTGCCGGAACGAGAGACTCCTGTCCCCCGGATCTTGGCTTCGCGATGGCGGCGGCTCTGGAAGGTTTTCCGTATCGTGGTTCTTCGTCTCGGGGTTTTCGATCCAGGGGCTTTATATAGGCGAAGAGGCGGCGCAGGAGGGCTGACAGGGGGGGGCCACACCATAGGGCGGCGCGGCCCCCCCTCTGGCCGCGCCAGCCTAGGGTTTGGTGGCCCTGTGGCCCCCTCTCGACCTCTCTCGGTGTGTTCTGGATGCTTCCGGGGATTCTAAGATCTTTGGCGTTGATTTCGTCCGATTCCGAGAATATTTCGTTACTAGGATTTCTGAAACCAAAAACAGCGAGAAAACGGAACCGGCACTTCGGCATCTTGTCAATAGGTTAGTTCCGGAAAATGCACGAATATGACATAAAGTGTGCATAAAACATGTAGATAACATCAATAATGTGGCATGGAACACAAGAAATTATCGATACGTCGGAGACGTATCAGCATCCCCAAGCTTAGTTCCGCTCGTCCCGAGCAGGTAAAACGATAACACGGATAATTTCCGGAGTGACATGCCATCATAATCTTGATCATACTATTTGTAAAGCATATGTAGTGAATGCAGCGATCAAAACAATGTGTATGACATGAGTAAACAAGTGAATCATAAAGCAAAGACTTTTCATGAATAGCACTTCAAGACAAGCATCAATAAGTCTTGCATAAGAGTTAACTCATAAAGCAATAATTCAAAGTAAAGGTATTGAAGCAACACAAAAGAAGATTAAGTTTCAGCGGTTGCTTTCAACTTGTAACATGTATATCTCATGGATATTGTCAACATAGAGTAATATAATAAGTGCAATAAGCAGGTATGTAGGAATCAATGCACAGTTCACACAAGTGTTTGCTTCTTGAGGTGGATAGAAATAGGTGAACTGACTCAACATTGAAAGTAAAAGAATGGTCCTCATAGAGGAAAAAGCATCGATTGCTATATTTGTGCTAGAGCTTTGATTTTGAAAACATGAAACAATTTTGTCAACGGTAGTAATAAAGCATATGCATCATGTAAATTATATCTTATAAGTTGCAAGCCTCATGCATAGTGTACCAATAGTGCCCGCACCTTGTCCTAATTAGCTTGGACTACCCGGATTATCACCGCAATACATATGCTTTAACCAAGTTTCACAAAGGGGTACCTCTATGCCGCCTGTACAAAGGTCTAAGGAGAAAGCTCGCATTTGGATTTCTCGCTTTTGATTATTCTCAACTTAGACATCCATACCGGGACAACATAGACAACAGATAATGGACTCCTCTTTTAATGCTTTAAGCATTTGACAACAATTAATTCTTTTCTCATTAGAGACTTGAGGATATTTGTCCAAAACTGAAACTTCCACCATGAATCATGGCTTTGGTTAGCGGCCCAATGTTCTTCTCTCACAATATGCATGCTCAAACCATTCAACTCAGTGTAGATCGCCCTTACTTCAGACAAGACGAACATGCATAGCAACTCACATTAAATTCAACAATGAGTTGATGGCGTTCCCCAGTAAACATGGTTATCGCACAACAAGCAACTTAATAAGAGATAAAGTGCATAATTACATATTCAATACCACAATAGTTTTTAAGCTATTTGTCCCATGAGCTATATATTGCAAAGGTGAATGATGGAATTTTAAAGGTAGCACTCAAGCAATTTACTTTGGAATGGCGGGAAAATACCATGTAGTATAGGTAGATATGGTGGACACAAATGGCATAGTGGTTGGCTCAAGTATTTGGATGCATGAGAAGTATTCCCTCTCGATACAAGGTTTAGGCTAGCAAGGTTATTTGAAACAAACACAAGGATGAACTGGTGCAGCAAAACTCACATAAAAGACATATTGAAAACATTATAAGACTCTACACCGTCTTCCTTGTTGTTCAAAACTCAATACTAGAAATTATCTAGACTTTAGAGAGACCAATTATGCAAACCAAATTTTAGCATGCTCTATGTATTCTTCACTAATAGGTGTAAAGTATATGATGCAAGAGCTTAAACATGAGCACAACAATTGCCAAGTATCACATTACCCAAGACATTATAGCAATTACTACATGTATCATTTTCCAATTCCAACCATATAACAATTTAACGAAGAGGAAACTTCGCCATGAATATTATGAGCTAAGAACACATGTGTTCATATGAACCAGCGGAGCGTGTCTCTCTCCCACACAAGCATGATGTAATCCAATTTATTCAAACACAAACAAAAATAGAAACAAACAAACGAGACGCTCCAAGTAAAGTACATAAGATGTGGCCGAATAAAAATATAGTTTCAAGAGAAGGAACTCGATAATTTGTCGATGAAGAAGGGGATGCCTTGGGCATCCCCAAGCTTAGACGCTTGAGTCTTCTTGATATATGCAGGGGTGAACCACCGGGGCATCCCCAAGCTTAGAGCTTTCACTCTTCTTGATCATAGTATATCATCCTCCTCTCTTGACCCTTGAAAACTTCCTCCACACCAAACTCGAAACAACTCATTAGAGGGTTAGTGGACAATAAAAATTAACATGTTCAGAGGTGACACAATCATTCTTAACACTTCTGGACATTGCATAAAGCTACTGGACATTAATGGATCAAAGAAATTCATCCAACATAGCAAAAGAGGCAATGCGAAATAAAAGGCAGAATCTGTCAAAACAGAACAGTCCGTAAAGATGGATTTTATTAGGCCACCAGACTTGCTCAAATGAAAATGCTCAAATTGAATGAAAGTTGCGTACATATCTGAGGATCATGCACGTAAATTGGCTTAATTTTCTGAGCTACCTACAGGGAGGTAGACCCAGATTCGTGACAGCAAAGAAATCTGTAACTGCGCAGTAATCCAAATCTAGTACTTACTTTACTATCAAAGACTTTACTTGGCACAACAAAACACAAAACTAAGATAAGGAGAGGTTGCTACAGTAGTAAACAACTTCCAAGACACAAATATAAAACAAAGTACTGTAGCAAAATAACACATGGGTTATCTCCCAAGAAGTTCTTTCTTTATAGCCATTAAGATGGGCTCAGCGAGTTTTAATGATGCTCACATGAAAAATAGAGTATGAAGCAAAAGAGAGCATCAAGAAGCAAATTCAAAACAAATTTAAGTCTAACATGCTTCCTATGCATAGGAATCTTGTAAATAAACAAGTTCATGAAGAGCAAAGTAACAAGCATAGGAAGATAAAACAAGTGTAGCTTCAAAAATTTCAGCACATAGAGAGGCATTTTAGTAACATGAAAATTTCTACAACCATATTTTCCTCTCTCATAATAACTTTCAGTAGCAACATGAGCAAACTCAACAATATAACTATCACATAAAGCATTCTTATCATGAGTCTCATGCATAAAATTATTACTCTCCACATAAGCATAATCAATTTTATTAGTTGTAGTGGGAGCAAATTCAACAAAGTAGCTATCATCATTATTCTCATCATCAAATATAGGAGGCATATTGTAATCATAATTAAACTTATCCTCCATAGTAGGTGGCACCAAAAGACCACTATCATTATAATCATCATAAATAGGAGGCAAAGTATCATCAAAGAAAATTTTCTCCTCAATGCTTGGGGGACTAAAATTATCATGAAAACCAGCTTCCCCAAGCTTAGAACTTTCTATATCATTATCAACAATGGTGTTCAAAGCGTTCATACTAATATTACTACAAGCATGCAAAGAAGATTTCATAGGTTTTTTAATTTTCGCATCAAACAATCCATGTTTTAAATCAGGAAATAGAATAAGAAGCTCACTCTTGTACATTATGCCAAACTAGTGTAAACAAGAAACAACAAGATGCAATTGCAGGATCTAAAGGAAATAGCTTCGAGCACACACACGACGGCAACAGAAAAATACTTTACCTGGGACCGTAGTATGAGTGCCTTTACCTTTCCTCCCCGAGCAACGGCGCCGTAAAAGTGCTTGATGTCTACGTTCCCCCTCCTTTCTCGTAGACGGTGTTGGGCCTCCAAGAGCAGAGGTTTGTAGAACAGCAGCAAGTTTTCCCTTAAGTGGATCACCCAAGGTTTATCGAACTCGGGGAGGAAGAGGTCAAAGATATCCCTCTCATGCAACCCCGCAACCACAAAGCAAGAAGTCTCTTGTGTCCCCAACACACCTAATAGGTGCACTAGTTCGGCGAAGAGATAGTGAAATACAGGTGGTATGAATAAGTATGAGCAAGATAGCAACGGTGCCGGAAAATAGCTTGCCTGGCGTGTAGTTGATGGTGGTAGTATTGCAGCAGTAGTAACACAAGTAAAACAAGTAAACAAGCAGCGATAGCGTATTTAGGAACAAGGCCTAGGGATTAGACTTTCACTAGTGGACACTCTCAACTTTGATCACATAACAGAATAGATAAATGCATACTCTACACTTTTGTTGGATGATGAACACATTGCGTAGGATTACACGAACCCTCAATGCCGGAGTTAACAAGCTCCACAATAATGCTCATGTTTAAGTAACCTTTAGTGTAAGATAGATCAAAAGACTAAACCAAGTACTAGCATAGCATGCACACTTGTCACCTTCATGCATATGTAGGAGGAATAGATCACATCAATATTATCATAGCAATAGTTAACTTCTCAATCTACAAGAGATCATGATCATAGCATAAACCAAGTACTAACACGGTGCACACACTGTCACCTTTGCACACGTACAGGAGGAATAAAACTACTTTAATAACATTGCTAGAGTAGCACATAGATAAATTGTGATACAAACACATTGCAATCATAAAGAGATATAAATAAGCACTTCACTACGCCATTCATAACAAGTGAGTAAGTATTCTGTGAAATATAGCCTAAGAGACCCACACGGTGCACACACTTGTCACCTTTACACACGTGGGGCAAGGAGTCTCCGGAGATCACATAAGTAAAACTCACTTGACTAGCACAATGACATCTAGATTACAAGCATCATCATATGAATCTCAATCATGTAAGGCAGCTCATGAGATTATTGTATTGAAGTACATAGGAGAGAGATGAACCACATAGCTACCGGTACAGCCCCGAGCCTCGATGGAGAACTACTCCCTCCTCATGGGAGCAGACAGCGGTGATGAAGATGGCGGTGGAGATGGCAGCGGTGTCGATGGAGAAGCCTTCCGGGGGCACTTCCCCGCTCCGGCAGGGTGCCGGAACGGAGACTCCCTGTCCCCCGGATCTTGGCTTCGCGATGGCGGCGGCTCCGGAAGGTTTTCCGTATCGTGGTTCTTCGCATCGGGGTTTTCGATCCAGGGGCTTTATATAGGCGAAGAGGCGGCGCAGGAGGGCTGACGTGGGGCCACACCATAGGGCGGCGCGGCCCCTCTCCGGCCGCGCCGGCCTAGGGTTTGGTGGCCCCGTGGCCCCCTCTCGACCTCTCTGGTGTGTTCTGGATGCTTCCGGGGATTCTAAGATCTTTGGCGTTGATTTCGTCCGATTCCGAGAATATTTCGTTACTAGGATTTCTGAAACCAAAAACAGCAGAAAACAGGAACTGGCACTTCGGCATCTTGTCAATAGGTTAGTTCCAGAAAATGCACGAATATGACATAAAGTGTGCATAAAACATGTAGATAACATCAATAATGTGGCATGGAACACAAGAAATTATCGATACGTCGGAGACGTATCACACACCCCCTGGACTTGAAGCTATGCTTAAAGAATTTATTAGTACACAAACTGCTTTTAACAAATCTGTTGAAGAAAAGCTTGGGGAAATTGATATACTTGCTTCTAAAGTCGATAGTCTTGTTGCTGATGTTGATCTTTTGAAATCGAAAGTTATGCCTAATGAAAATCATAATAATAAAATTGTTACTACAGCAAATGCCATCCAAGTTCGAATTAATGAGAATATTAGATTGATGGCCGAATTGCATGCTAGGTGGGAAAGAGAAGAAAATGAAAAACTAGCTAAAGAGAATAATGTAGCTAAAGTTTGGACTATTACCACCACTAGCAATGCTAATGCTCCACATGTTGCTGCACCTCCTACTAATAATGGTAAAAGAATTGGTGTTGGCAATGTTTCCACTTCTAATGCAAAGCCCGCAAAACTGCTGAAACCGCTCGTGATAAAACCGCTGAAATTTTTTCCAACATTGGGGATGATGATCCCATTGCTTTAGATTATAATGGTTTGGATTTTGATGATTGCCACATCTCTGAAGTTATAAAGTTCTTACAAAAACTTGCTAAGAGTCCTAATGCTAGTGCTGTAAACTTGGCTTTCACAAAACATATTACAAATGCTCTCATAAAAGCTAGAGAAGAGAAACTAGAACGTGAAGCTTCTATTCCTAGGAAGCTAGAGGATGGTTGGGAGCCCATCATTAAGATGAAGGTCAATGACTTTGATTGTAATGCTTTATGTGATCTTGGTGCAAGTATTTCTGTTATGATATGCTCTCATAAAAGCTAGAGAAGAGAAACTAGAACGTGAAGCTTCTATTCCTAGGAAGCTAGAGGATGGTTGGGAGCCCATCATTAAGATGAAGGTCAATGACTTTGATTGTAATGCTTTATGTGATCTTGGTGCAAGTATTTCTGTTATGCCTAAGAAAATTTATGATATGCTTGACTTGCCACCATTGAAAAATTGTTATTTGGATGTTAATTTTGTTGATCATTCTACAAAGAAACCTTTGGGGAGAGTTGATAATGTTCGCATTACCGTTAACAATAACTTTGTCCCCGTTGATTTTGTTGTCTTGGATATTGAATGCAATGCATCTTGTCCCATTATATTGGGAAGACCTTTTCTTCGAACTGTTGGAGCTATCATTGATATGAAGGAAGGTAATATTAAATATCAATTTCCTCTCAAGAAAGGTATGGAACACTTCCCTAGAAATAGAATGAAGTTACCTTTTGATTCTATTATTAGAAAAAATTATGATGTTGATACTTCGTCTCTTGATAACACTTGATATACACTTTCTGCGCCTAGCTGAAAGGCGTTAAAGAAAAGCGCTTATGGGAGACAACCCATTATTTTACTTCTGCACTTTATTTTATATTTGAGTCTTGGAAGTTGTTACTACTGTAGCAACCTCTCCTTATCTTAGTTTTATGCATTCTTGTGCCAAGTAAAGTCGTTGATAGTAAGGTTCATACTAGATTTGGATTACTGCGCAGAAACAGATTTCTTTGCTGTCACGAATCTGTGACTAATTCTCTGTAGGTAACTCAGAAAAATATGCCAATATACGTGAGTGATCCTCAGATATGTACGCAACTTTCATTCAATTTGAGCATTTTCATCTGAGCAAGTCTGGTGCCTCAATAAAATTTGTCTTTACGAACTGTTCTGTTTTGACAGATTCTGCCTTTTATTTCGCATTGCCTGTTTTGCTATGCTTGATGGATTTTTCTATTCCATTGACTTTCAGTAGCTTTGTGCAATGTCCAGAAGTGTTAAGAATGATTATGTAACCTCTTAACATGTAAATTTTAATTGTGCACTAACCCTCTAATGAGTTGTTTTGAGTTTGGTGTGGAGGAAGTTTTCAAGGATCAAGAGAGGGAGATGATACAATATGATCAAGGAGAGTGAAAGCTCTAAGCTTGGGGATGCCCCGGTGGTTCACCCCTGCATATTTAAAGAAGACTCAAGCGTCTAAGCTTGGGGATGCCCAAGGCATCCCCTTCTTCATCGACAACATTATCGAGTTCCTCCCCGAAACTATATTTTTATTTCATCACATCTTATGTGCTTTGCTTGGAGCGTCGGTTTGTTTTTGTTTTTGTTTTGTTTGAATAAAATGGATCCTAGCATTCATTGTGTGGGAGAGAGACACGCTCCGCTGTTGCATATGGACAAATATGTCCTTAGACTTTACTCATAGTATTCATGGCGAAGGTTCAATCTTCTTCGTTAAATTGTTATATGGTTGGAATCGGGAAATGCTACATGTAGTAATTCTAAAATGTCTTGAATAATTTGATACTTGGCAATTGTTGTGCTCATGTTTAAGCTCTTGCATCATATACTTTGCACCTATTAATGAAGAAATACATAGAGCTTGCTAAAATTTGGTTTGCATAATTGGTCTCTCTAAAGTCTAGATAATTTCTAGTATTGAGTTTTGAACAACAAGGAAGACGGTGTAGAGTCTTATAATGTTTACAATATGTCTTTTATGTGAGTTTTGCTGCACCGGTTCATCCTTGTGTTTGTTTCAAATAACCTTGCTAGCCTAAACCTTGTATCGAGAGGGAATACTTCTCATGCATCCAAAATCCTTGAGCCAACCACTATGCCATTTGTGTCCACCATACCTACCTACTACATGGTATTTCTCCGCCATTCCAAAGTAAATTGCTTGAGTGCTACCTTTAAAATTTCTATCCTTTACCTTTGCAATATATAGCTCATGGGACAAATAGCTTAAAAACTATTGTGGTATTGAATATGTACTTATGCACTTTATCTCTTATTAAGTTGCTTGTTGAGCGGTAACCATGTTCCTGGGGACGCCATCAACTACTCTTTGTTGAATATCATGTGAGTTGCTATGCATGTCCGTCTTGTCTGAAGTAAGGGAGATTTACCACTCATTTAATGGTTAGAGCATGCATAATGTTAGAGAAGAACATTGGGCCGCTAACTAAAGCCATGATCCATGGTGGAAGTTTCAGTTTTGGACATATATCCTCAATCTCATATGAGAACATTAATTGTTGCTAAATGCTTATGCATTAAAGAGGAGTCCATTATCCGTTGTCTATGTTGTCCCGGTATGGATGTCTAAGTTGAGAATAATCAAAAGCGAGAAATCCAATGCGAGCTTTCTCCTTAGACCTTTGTACGAGGCGGCATAGAGGTACCCCTTTGTGACACTTGGTTAAAACATGTGTATTGCGATGACAATCCCGGTAATCCAAGCTAATTAGGACAAGGTGCGGGCACTATTAGTATACTATGCATGAGGCTTGCAACTTATAAGATATAATTTACATGATACATATGCTTTATTACTACCGTTGACAAAATTGTTTCTTGTTTTCAAAACCAAAGCTCTAGCACAAATATAGCAATCAATGCTTCCCTCTGCTAAGGGCCTTTCTTTTACTTTTATGTTGAGTCAGTTCACCTATTTCTCTCCACTTCAAGAAGCAAACACTTGTGTGAATTGTGCATTGATTCCTACATACTTGCATATTGCACTTGTTATATTACTTTACATTGACAATATCCATGAGATATACATGTTATAAGTTGAAAGCAACCGCTGAAACTTGATCTTCGTTTGTGTTGCTTCAATACCTTTACTTTGATTTATTGCTTTATGAGTTAACTCTTATGCAAGACTTATTGATGCTTGTCTTGAAAGTACTATTCATGAAAAGTCTTTGCTTTATGATTCATTTGTTTACTCATGTCATTACCATTGTTTTGATCGCTGCATTCATTACATATGCTTACAATAGTATGATCAAGGTTATGATGGCATGTCACTCCAGAAATTATCTTTGTTATCGTTTACACTGCCGGGACGAGCAGGAACTAAGCTTGGAGATGCTGATACGTCTCCGACGTATCGATAATTTCTTATGTTCCATGCCACATTATTGATGATATCTACATGTTTTATGCATACTTTATGTCATATTTATGCATTTTCCGGCACTAACCTATTAACGAGATGCCGAAGAGCCGGTTGTTGTTTTCTCGCTGTTTTTGGTTTCGAAATCCTAGTAAGGAAATATTCTCGGAATTGGACGAAATCAACGCCCAGGGGCCTATTTTGCCACGAAGCTTCCAGAAGACCGAAGAGAAGACGAAGTGGGGCCACGAGGCGCCGCCACACTAGGGCGGTGCGGCCCAGGGGGGGCCCGCGCGGCCCTAGCGTGTGGGGCCCCCGTGACGCCTCCTGACCTGCCCTTCCGTCTACATATAGTCTTCGTCACGAAACCCCCAGTACCGAGAGCCACGATACGGAAAACGTTACAGAGACGCCGCCGCCGCCAATCCCATCTCGGGGGATTCAGGAGATCGCCTCCGGCACCCTGCCGGAGAGGGGAATCATCTTTCGGAGGACTCTTCACCGCCATGGTCGCCTCCGGAGTGATGAGTGAGTAGTTCACCCCTGGACTATGGGTCCATAGCAGTAGCTAGATGGTCATCTTCTCCTTATGTGCTTCATTGTCGGATCTTGTGAGCTGCCTAACATGATCAAGATCAACTATCTGTAATGCTATATGTTGTTTTTGTCAGGATCCGATGGATAGAGAATATTATGTTATGTTGATTATCAATCTATAACCTATGTGTTGTTTATGATCTTGCATGCTCTCCGTTATTAGTAGAGGCTCTGGCCAAATTTTTACTCTTAACTCCAAGAGGGAGTATTTATGCTCGATAGTGGGTTCATGCCTCCATTAAATGCGGGACGATGACATGAAAGTTCTAAGGTTGTGGATGTGTTGTTGCCACTAGGGATAAAACATTGATGCTATGTCCGAGGATGTAGTTATTGATTACATTACGCACCATACTTAATGCAATTGTCTCGTTGTTTGCAACTTAATACTGGAAGGGGTTCGGATGATAACTCTGAAGGTGGACTTTTAGGCATAGATGCATGTTGGATAGCGGTCTATGTACCTTGTCGTAATGCCCAATTAAATCTCACTATACTCATTATATCATGTATGTGCATGGTCATGCCCTCTCTATTTGTCAATTGCCCAACTGTAATTTGTTCACCCAACATGCTATTTATCTTATGGGAGAGACACCTCTAGTGAACTGTGGACCCCGGTCCTATTCTTTACATCTGAAATACAAACTGCTGCAATTGTTCTTTACTATTCTTCGCAAACAACCATCATCATCCACACTATACATCTAATCCTTTGTTACAGCAAGCCGGTGAGATTGATAACCTCACTGTTTCGTTGGGGCAAAGTACTTTGGTTGTGTTGTGCAGGTTCCACGTTGGTGCCGGAATCCCTGGTGTTGCGCCGCACTACACTCCTCCGCCATCAACCTTCAACGTGCTTCTTGGCTCCTCCTGGTTCGATAAACCTTGGTTTCTTTCTGAGGGAAAACTTGCTACTGTGCGCATCATACCTTCCTCTTGGGGTTCCCAACGGACGTGTTAATTACGCGCAATCACCGTGCGAACAGCGGCGCGGAGGCGCAGCGCCGACTGGACGTCTCACCTATCCCTCCGTTGCCATTAAGGGAAAGCTGCAATGCTTTGGCATGAGTCAATGACGCGTCAGGTCTACCACTCGCGTCGCGTTTCCTGGCTCTATCCGGTGTGCCCGCACCGTCCCCTGTTGGAGCGGGGATGGTCTCTGGGCGCCGGTAGCCGTATTGGGCCACGACGGACAGAAAGTCCCTTGGGGGCACGCTACTGGGACCGATTATATGTCGGGCGTGCCCCAAAAAGCTTTGGGGCCGCTTGGAGGGACGCGACTGAAGATGCTCTTACCAAGCCAAAAATGGAGCATCCCCTACCTTAGGCTAGGAGGATTGAGAGAAGATTACATACATGTGTTGATTTCCTAACCTTTGGCTACGAGGCGCCGTGCTTTTTTTTTTGGACCGAAAAGGATTCTTGTTCTGGTGCTCGTTGTCTAATTGTTTGGGATAGAGTTTTGTTGTCTAAGGAGGAGAGCGGTTTCGGCATCAAGGATCTGCACCGGCAGAACATGTGCTTGCTCCTAAACTTTGTCCATAAATTACACCAGCCTAACCCTGTATCTTGGAAGAAATGGTTCTACTCTCATTCAGGTCGTGACTTGGGGGAAACCTCCGCTTCCATGTCATTCCTCGAGAAGATCGTCGACTAGTGCCTCCCCCTCTACCGTGCTATCATCAGGGTGGAGGAGGTGGACTGGCACGTCTTTCTGGCTTGACAAGTGGCTGCCCGGCGATCCGCACGCGACGCGCTCCCCCGCACTCTTCTCCCAAAGTACCCGTCAGCACGCCACCGTGCCGACGGTGGTAGCCACGGGCTTGGACCTCCAGGCTCGTCTGACTGCTACGGCGGAGACGGAGCTTCGGTTGGTCTGCCGCCAACTGTACTTTTCTCCGTGGAGGTGTTGACCGACGCGCCTTAGACTCTCCCTCGACACCTCGGTTTTGCTCACGCGAGGCCTACCGATCCCTCGCGCCGGCACGCCCCCTCGACGCTTCTGCTTGCGTATACTGGTCCCTCCGGATCCCCTCGAAGATCAGAATCTTCGCGTACCTGGCGGATGTTGACCGCTTGAGCACGCGGGCGAATCTCTTTCACAAGAGTTGCGCCCCCCTGACACGTGTGATGCATGCATCTCCCCTGATGCGGGTAGCCACTTGTTCTTCGACTACCACCCTGCTGGATGACTTGGGCCCGCCTGGATGTCCCAATATCGGATGGGGGATTCTCCGTGTGGGACTTGCCGGCACCTCCCCCCACTCAAGCTGCCGCTTGGCAGATTTGGATTGCGGCGATTCTGTGGTCCATTTGGAAGTCCTGCAACCACCTCGTCTTCAACGGGGTTATGCACTCCCCGAGCTTGACTCTGCGAAGGGTGTGTGATGACCTTGCCCTCTGGCGTTGGCGCCTCCACCTCACTGATCGGGCGCCCCTCGATGCGATGTGATCCTTCATCCTCTCGCGTGTGTAGGATGTTTGTGTTTCTCTTCCCTCCTTCACATGTTTCTCTATATGTACGTTCAGACTGGCTTCTTAGCCATTTTATGGTAATATAACAAGCGGTGGGGTGTTTTGCCCCGTCCACCTCGAAAAAAAAAATCCTAACCTCTGCTGGTAAACTAGAGTTGGTAAACTCTATTCTGTCCAATCTATACTTAGTGAAATCGACATCTTTGATTGGATGTCTTCACATCTACGGCCAGAAAGTGGGGGCGACAATCCAGGTGAAGTGTAGAGTCTTACCTTTCAGGGTGAAAACTCAAGGTCTAGCCTTAACTGGTTGTGCCTAGCAATGACCTTGGTGGAGGCATTGTTTTGAGAGCGAGGACTATCTTCAGGGTGAAAACCCAAAATCTTTGATCGGGCGACGACAGTGTTTGAGCACTGTTCCTTCTTGGAGGCGTCGTTTTTTGAAGAGTCTGTAATGCAGGTGTTGTCATGGCGGTGGATTTATTGCTGTTGTTAGGCCCGAGATACTGTAGCGGGACTTTTATTTCTTAGTTTTCTTTCCTTTTTTTGGTTGTGTGCATCCGTAGTGCCATTAGGGTGATGCGTTGTTGCAGAGGGTGGGTGTAATTAATATCTCTTGATATTAATATATTCCCATTATCGAAAAAAACATCTACGGCCATGGGTTTTCCGAGCCATTGATAAGATCAGAAGATCTTTCCTTTGGAAAGGAACTGATGCGGCCAAAGGCGGGCACTGCCTTGTCAATTGGCAGACAGTGTGCCAACCCAAGCAAAATGGAGGATTGTGGATTTTGAATCTGGAATTCATGCATACCGCCTTACGTGTTAAGTGGGTATGGAACCTATGAGCTGGTGATTTAAAACCATGGAACTCTCTAGCCTACCCACATAACGAGCTTGATCGTCAAAATTTTAATGCTACTGCAAAGGTGGCCGTTGGTAGTGGAGAAAGAGTTTTCTTCTGGACTGAAAAATGGTTAAATCATTATCGAAAAAAGACAAATGATTAAATGGAAAATGCGTGGAGGACATTGCGCCTGATATTTTTCTAAATATCCCTGCCTTCACCAAAGCCAGAAGAACAGTTGCAGAGGCGGTCGTCAACAACTCGTGGATCGACGATATCGAAAAGCACTTGATGATTCAGGCTTTCATTCAGGCAGGTTCCTTATGGGAGGAAGTTAAAGATTTTCATATTGTTCCTGAATTGGCAGATAATTGGACTTGGTAGTGGAATGGTATTTTCTCGGCCTAGTTGGTTTATCGAGCGCACTTTGCTGCGACCACTTCCTTCGACATGGCTAAGATGATCTGGAGCTCTTGGGCAACATCATGTGTTTTCTGCACTTCAGTCGAAGATCACGGTTGTCTCTTCATTGGGTGTGCCGTTGTTAAAAGCATATGGGGTTCGGTTGACTTGGAGCATCTCCAGCCGTCCCCCAAAGCAACCTTTAAAGGTTTTTGGGGTGCGGTCGGATAATGATTCGTTTCCAGACGTGCGTCCTAAAGCTTTGTTCCATCCGGCGCGGCTCAATACAGTGTCCGGCGTCCCGAGCTCGTTCTCAGTCCACATGGGACGCTCCGGACACACCGGACACAACGAAAAACGAGGCGGGCTCCCACCTGTTGGCGACCACATCCACAATGGTTGATTCCCGCCTTTTATTTCTCTTCACGCCTCCCCTCCCATGCCTCTCACCCCTCTGCCGATGCTCTATTTGCCGGCCGTCTCGACGGCAAATCTCTTCTGAGTCGGGCACCGCCGTGGCGGCTGGCTCCCTCGCCGGCCTTTTCGCCGCCTCCATTTTGCCAACGCGTCCTAGAACGTGTCGTGAAATATGCCCCACCTCCAAGCACAGAAGGTGTTCGATGCCTTGTCAGCTAGGCGCGATAGGTCGTTGTTCGTTGCCTCCTCTTCCGCGGCTGAATTTTTACAATTTATTTTGCTTCAGACATGGATAGCGACGACGAGATGATTGTCTGACTATTGGAGGAAGATCAAGCCTTCAACGATGACATTCGGGAGCATTTGTCGATCATCGCGTCCCTCCAGAACATGCTTGACACCGAGGTGGAGAAGCGGAAGAGACCGCGCCGCGGAGGTTCAAGGCTGGGAACAAAGAAGTCGAAGTCCCGGCAGAGGATGGAGGGGCATACTACACAACGACTACTTCGCAGATGACGCAACACAGACCGACAATTTTCAGCGCCGGTATAGGATGATCAAGGGTTTGTTCATTAATAGGCTCCATGGCGTTCCAGAGTTCGACCTCTATTTCAAGCTAAAGCACGAAGCTGTAGGCATTGCTAGGTTCTCGTCGGTTCAGAAGTGCACTGCCACTATGAGGATGCTTGCATACAGAGCACATGCCGATACACTGGACGACTACCTTCGCATGAGTGGGTCTACTGTCATTGAGTGCATGTACAAGTTTTATCGAGCTGTGGTTGGAAAGTTTTGCAAATACTACTTGAGAGGGCCAACTGAAGAAGAGACTGCAAGGATCAAGGATCTTCCCCAACTGGATCGTCGGGTATTGTTTTCCTTAGGATGTATGATATGTTCCTCTTCTTCTTCCAGTGTTTCTTTTGCATCCGCCGAGGATTTCTCTTCCTTCTCCTTCTTCTTTAATTTCTTCGGCTTTGTTGATCTCTCTGTTATTTCCTCCCAGAATACTCCTGGTGGAACTGCGAGGCACTGCGACCCGATATTTGCAAGAACATCGGCTTCATCATTGCTCAGCCTGCTTATATGGTTTACCTCGCATCCATCAAATAATTTCTCGAGCTCGTTGTACACTTCTTTGTATGCCACCATGCTATCATTGACTGCATCGCATTGGTTCATGACTTGCTGGGCCACCAATTGTGAGTCGCCAAAGATTTTTAGTCGGGTTGCACCACAAGCTTTCGCCATCTTCATCCCGTGTATAAGAGCTTCGTATTCTGCCTCATTGTTAGACGCGTTTGGGAACGTCATCCGTAAAACATACTTTAATTTGTCGCCTTCAGGTGATATGAGTATCACGCCAGCTCCAGCTCCCTCTAACCTCTTGGACCCATCAAAGTTCATAGTCCAGGTTCTCGATAGATCCGGGGGTCCTGTATTTTGCAACTCCATCCACTCTGCGATGAAATCTGGCAGAATTTGCGACTTTATTGCTTTTCTTTTTTCATACGTGATGTCCCGAGGAGAAAGTTCTATTCCCCAAAGGGATACACGACCCGTAGCTTCTGGATTGTTTAGTATATTGGATAAAGGCGCCTCGTTGACCACTATTATCGGATGCGCCGAAAAATAGTGCCGCAATTTTCTTGCGGTTGTAAACACTCCATATGCTAGCTTCTGGTACTGCGGGTACCGCTGTTTTGAAGGCGATAAAACTTCACTGATGAAATATACCGGCCTCTGTACTCCATGAAGTTTTCCTTCTTCTTCTCTTTCGACAACGAGTGCCGTGCTGACCACTTGAGGTGTAGCCGCAATATATAACAGGAGCCTTCTCTTTAGGCGCCACCAAGATTGGTGGTGTCGAGATTGAGCGTTTAAGATCCTCGAAGGCTCTATCTGCCTCTTCGTTCCACTGGAACTTCTCTCCTTGTTTAATTAAGGCGTAAAACGGTAACGCCTTTTCTCCCAACCTGGCGACGAATCTGCTCAAAGCTGCGACTCGCCCAGTTAGCTGCTGTATTTCTTTCAACTTTGTTGGCTTCCTCATTGTTACTATAGCTTGGATTTTTTCGGGATTTGCTTCAATCCCTCTTGCTGAAACTAAGAATCCGAGAAGTTCTCCTGCAGGGACGCCGAAAGAACACTTCGTCGGATTCAGCTTGAGACAAAATTTGTCGAGGTTGTCGAAAGTTTCCTTCAGGTCCTCGATCAATGTTGCCCCCTTTTTTGATGTTATAACGACATCATCAATGTATACTTGTACGTTTTTCCCAATCTGTGTTGCTAAGCACTTCTGCATCATCCGCTGATATGTTGCACCCGCGTTTTTCAAACCAAAGGGCATTGTTCTATAACAGAACACGCCGTAAGGTGTAATGAACGCTGTTTTGACCTCGTCCTCTTCTTTCAATCTGATTTGGACAGAGGTAAACAGATCGAAACTTGATCAGCGACTGCCACTTCTTGGTCTCCATCTCCTGCGTGTCGCCAACTCTAGTCCAATCGATATCTTGTTGGCTATCGGCAACCAGGGCAATAGTGCCTTCAACACCAACCTTCAAACCTTCTTGGCGAAGTTTGAGCCCAAGATTTTCGAAAGTATTGAAGCACTTGGCGAGAGCAAGAAAAGGCGCGGGTTCCTCTTTCTTCGGGAAGAAGTAAGGGTATAGCTTCGACAGTCCCGCTCCAGCTTCAGCAAGACCTTCGCGTGCCTCATCTCCATGAATCTCAAGGAGAGAAAGCGCGTCAAGAAGGGGATCGTTCTCAGGATCTCTAAGTTCATATTCTTGACACGTTTTTCCTGCTAAGGCAAAAATTTCTTGATAAGTACGCAAGAACAGAAAAGTAAGTTCAAGGAAGTCAAAATAGTTGGGGCACTTACTGGCAAAACGACGGCTCTGCGACGCCAGGCGCTTGATAATTGCCTCTTCGCGAGCAGATTGTTCGGTTATGTGCTCACTTAAAGAGGTTTTGCGCCTCATGAAGTCTCTTTCGAAGATCTTCGATGGTGGCGGCCTCTGCCTTAGCCTTTTTGGCATCTGCTTCAGCCTTCTTACGAGCTTTTTCACTTTGCTCCAGTTTACGAGCAAGTGTGTCAGCACGCTTGTTGGCTTCCGCAAGATTTTCTAACAAAATAGTCGACAGAAATCAGAATCATGACAAGAAAAGGAGGAAGACGTCGATTTGCCAAAAGAAGTAGCAGAGTATTACCTTCGGCATGTTTAGCGTAATCATGGTACCCGACAAATTGGGTACCAAGGCGGATGAATTCCTTCATCAAGGGCTGACAAAGGAAAAAGAGAAGTAAGTAGCAAATAAAGTAAAAAGATCGACAGCAAAAAGTAAAACAAAACGAAGAGGAGAGTTCATAGGTACCGAAAAATTTCTTGCACAAAAAAGGAAAAGTAAGCAACTTACGTTATCCAGAAGAGGAGTTGCAGAGCCGCCAAGTTGAAGAGCAGATTCCGTGGCTGGCTCGACCCTAGCCCTCTTTGGTGAAGGGACATGGGGGCTCGCAGGTGGAGTTGGATGCTCGACATTCTGTTGAGGAGGCGAAGTTTCCTCCACATCGGGCTGAACATCCGAAACAACTACAGTACGCGACGTACTCGTTCGAGTAGCCACGTCAATAGGTGGATTTTCTTCCTCGTCACCACTGCAATAAAACATCGACAATATAAGAAAAAAACGACGACAAGTATTTTGCAAGATAAACAACAAAGAGGGCTAAGGACTTACGAGCTGACAAGGGCATCCAAGTAAGGGTCGAAAGTTGTCTTCCCTTCGGAAGGACCAACTTCGTCGGCTTTGGAGGTGCCGGAATCTTCGACTTCATTCCTCTTGCTCTTGTTCTTTGGAGAAACAGCAGGAGGAAGGGACTATGTCGAGGCAGTGGCCTCAGAATCGGCTTCTTTTTCAGAGGAAGCCGCGGATTTCTAAGAACCCGCGACTTCACTCTCAGGGCGAGACGTACCCTGGTTGTCATCATCGACAACAGTACGTTCTTCAACTTCTCCACCCTCAGGAAGGGGAGGAAGAGAAGCAAGAACAGGGTGGTTCTGAGAAAAAGAAAGAGTGTCGATAAAAACAAGTAATACAAGAAAAGCTAGCAAGATAGAAGTCGATAAAAATAGTAAAACTCGAGGAGACAAATATAGCAACTAAGAGGAAAAATTACCTCGGGGAGGGGATTGGCGCCACTATATGGCGTAATGCGACAAGAGGATGGAATTGGATCCTTCTTGTTAAGCGATGAGATTTTGCGAATAAGTTTTTCGAAATCCTTCAAAGGAAGGTCTTTCGAGAGCCTGTCAACATCTTCTTCACCAGCGTACTTCCAGAGAGGATTTTTGCGAGCCTATAGAGGCTGCACTCTAATCCTAAGGAAATAGGCAGCAATCTCGATACCCGAAAGTTCCTTGCCGCGGGTGTTTTGTAGCTGGTGGATGCGAGTCATCAGCGCTTCTGTCGCCAACTTCTCAGCTTCGGTAACTTCAGCATCCCAGGAATGGCGGCGAAGGATTTTTGCTTCTCCGTCAAAAGGGGCGATGTTGTCCTCCACTGGATTGGCGCTTTCTTCATGGATGTACAACCACTTCTTCCGCCAACCTTGGACGGAGTCGGGGAATTTGACGTCGAAATATTCGACGTCAGAGCGAACACAGATAACAACGCCGCCAATGTTGTAGGCAACGCCGTGGGAGCCATTACGACGAAGGCAAAAGATATGTTTCCACAGAGCCCAATTAGGTTGGACTCCGAGGAAGCACTCACACAGTGTGATAAAAATCGACACGTGGAGGATGGAATTGGGCGTCAACTGATGCAGTTGAAGCCCATAGACAAACAAAAGACCCCGAAGAAATTCGTGGATTGGGGGAGAAAGATCTCGGATGAGGTGGTCAACAAAACTGACCCGATACTCGATTGGAGGCCTTGGATAGCTCTCCTCCTTGGGGAAGCGGAGCGAGTTCTCCTTCTTGTTGAAACTCATCTTCTTCAGCAGATTGATGTCTTGGGCAGAGATCTTGGATCTCTCCCACTCGGCGTTTCCCAGATCCGCCGTCGCCATCTTAGACTCTGGAATACTGTGCCTGGTCAAACGGATGCGAGGCGACATCAATGAGCTTGGAGGCGAAGGGTGTGCGTGTGATTGAGCGCTTGAAGCAATGGGAGCAATGGAGGAATTTGCAGAGGAGAAGCGGAGATGCGGCGCGAGCGAAAGGGCTAGAGGAGGAAGATGATGCCTTTATATAGAGGTGCGGTGAATCGACGCACCGTTGGATTGAGAGATTACGGGACAGATGGTGTACACAGGGACAAGGGGTAAAAAGTAATTTCATACAGACAAGAAAGCACAGGCGCTACAGTACGTGCGCCAGGAAAAGCGGAGGACGTGTGTCCTCCACTTGCACAACGTGTCAATATGATGCGTAAATTGGACCCGCATGACAGTGAGAGAGAAGTTCTCGCGTTTTCCTGATAAAGTGATCGTGGTTATCGTCAGCAATGATGTCACCTTGGCAAGAGAATACCTCGGCTACGAAGGTTCGTAAAATGGCGACAGCAGAAGATTCTTGATTTTTTCGAGAGTATTTGATCAAATACAAGTTTTTGCCCAAATGCTCGGGGGCTACTTTGAAAAAAAAAAAGAAGAAAAAAATTCCAGTATGGAAAATAGAAATGGCAAAGAGCCTATGATCAAATGCAAGCATTTGTCCATAGCATCGGGGGCTACTCCCATCGGGAGCGCTGTTCGCGCACTCGATAGAAATAAAAGTTCGAGAAAGAATGAAAATATAGCGAGGCATTAAAGTGTTGAGCCTACAACCAAGCACTAGTCCTTGGCTGTAGCCTCGGGGGCTACTCCCATCGGGAACGCTGTTCACGTGCCCGATGAAATTATAAAAAAGAAAGAGAAAAATAAGAGGAAAAAGTGAGCATATTTCGAGTTATATAAATAACTCTGCATATACTCCCATCGGGAGAACAATACAAGTCATCCGTTGACTCGATGATACGTCCCAAACGTATCTATAATTTCTTATGTTCCATGCTACTTTTATGATGATACTCACATGTTTTATACACATTATATGTCATATTTATGCATTTTCCGGCACTAACCTATTGACGAGATGCCGAAGAGCCGGTTCTCGTTTTCTGCTGTTTTTGGTTTCAGAAATCCTAGTAAGGAAATATTCTCGGAATTGGACGAAATCAACGCCCAGGGTCCTATTTTTGCACGAAGCTTCCAGAAGACCGAAGGAGTCACGAAGTGGGGCCACGAGGCGTCGCCACAACAGGGCGGCGCGGCCAGCAAGGGGCCCGCGCGGCCCTGGCGTGTGGGGCCCTCGTGTGGCCCCCTGACCTGCCCTTCCGCCTACTTAAAGCCTCCGTCGCGAAACCCCCAGTACCGAGAGCCACGATACGGAAAACCTTCCAGAGACGCCGCCGCCGCCAATCCCATCTCGGGGATTCAGGAGATCGCCTCCGGCACCCTGCCGGAGAGGGGAATCATCTCCCGGAGGTCTCTTCATCGCCATGATCGCCTCCGGATCGATGTGTGAGTAGTTCACCCCTGGACTATGGGTCCATAACAGTAGCTAGATGGTCGTCTTCTCCTCATTGTGCTATCATGTTAGATCTTGTGAGCTTCCTATCATGATCAAGATCATCTATTTGTAATCCTTCATGTTGTGTTTGTTGGGATCCGATGAATATTGAATACTATGTCAAGTTGATTATCAATCTATTATATATGTTATTTATGTTCTTGCATGCTCTCCGTTGCTAGTAGAGGCTCTGGCCAAGTTGATACTTGTGACTCCAAGAGGGAGTATTTATACTCGATAGTGGGTTCATGCCTCCATTAAATGCGGGAGAGTGACGGAAAGTTCTAAGGTTGTGGATGTCTTGTTGCCACTAGGGATAAAACATTGATGCTTTGTCTAAGGATATTTGTGTTGATTACATTACGCACCATACTTAATGCAATTGTCTGTTGTTTACAACTTAATACTGGAGGGGGTTCGGATGATAACCTGAGTGGACTTTTTAGGCATAGATGCATGCTGGATAGCGGTCTATGTACTTTGTCGTAATGCCCTGATTGAATCTCATAGTACTAATCATGATATATGTATGTGCATTGTTATGCCTTCTTTATTTGTCAATTGCCCAACTGTAATTTCTTCACCCAACATCTGCTATCTTATGGGAGAGACACCACTAGTGATCTGTGGACCCCGGTCCTATTCTTTACATCTGAAATACAATCTATCGCAAGTGTTCTTTATCGTTCTTCGCAAACAATCATCATCATCCACACTATACATCTAATCCTTTGTTTACAGCAAGCCGGTGAGATTGACAACCTCACCTGTTACGTTGGGGCAAAGTTCCGTGATTGTGTTGTGCAGGTTCCACGTTGGCACCGGAATCCTCGGTGTTGCGCCGCACTACACTCCGCCGCCATCAACCTTCAACGTGCTTCTTGACTCCTACTCGGTTCGATAAACCTTGGTTTCTTACCGAGGGAAACTTGCTGCTGTACGCATCACACCTTCCACTTGGGGTTCCCAACGGGCGTGTGCTTTACGCGTCATCAAGCTAAATTTCTGGCGCCGTTGCCGGGGAGATCAAGACACGCTGCAAGGGGAGTCTCCCTCTTCCAATCTCTTTACTTTGTTTTTGTCTTGCTTTATTTTATTTACTGCTTTGTTTGCTGCACTTAAACAAAACACAAAGAAATTAGTTGCTAGTTTTACTTTATTTACTGTCTTGTTCTCTATATAAAAACACAAAAAAGTTAGTTACTTGCATTTACTTTATTTAGTTTGCTTTATTTACTACTGCTAAAATGGGTACTGTTGAGAATACTAAGTTGTGTGACTTCACTAGCACAAATAATAATGATTTCCTATGCACACCTATTGCTCCACCTGCTACTACAGCAGAATTCTTTGAAATTAAACCTGCTTTACTGAATCTTGTTATGAGAGAGCAATTTTCTTGTGTTAGTTCTGATGATGCTGCTGCCCATCTTAATAATTTTGTTAAACTATGTGAAATGCAAAAGTATAAGGATGTAGATGGTGATATTATAAAATTGAAATTGTTTCCTTTCTCTTTAAGAGGAAGAGCTAAAGATTGGTTGCTATCTCTGCCTAGAAATAGTATTGATTCTTGGACTAAATGTAAGAATGCTTTTATTGGTAGATATTATCCTCCCGCTAAAATTATATCTTTGAGAAGTAGCATAATAAATTTTAAGCAATTAGATAATGAACATGTTGCTCAAGCATGGGAGAGAATGAAATCTTTGGTAAAGAATTGCCCAACCCATGGACTAACTACTTGGATGATCATCCAAACCTTTTATGCAGGACTGAATTTTTCTTCGCGGAACCTATTGGATTCAGCTTGCTGGAGGTACCTTTATGTCCATTACTTTGGGGGCGGCAACAAAGCTACTTGATGATATGATGACAAATTACTCTGAATGGCACACGGAAAGAGCTCCACAAGGTAAGAAGGTAAATTCTGTTGAAGAAACCTCCTCCTTGAGTGATAAGATTGATGCTATTATGTCTATGCTAGTGAATGGTAGATCTAATATTGATCCTAATAATGTTCCTTTAGCTTCATTGGTTGCCCAAGAACATGTTGATGTGAACTTCATTAAAAATAATAATTTCAACAACAATGCTTATAGGAACAATTCTGGTAACAACTATAGGTCATATCCTTCTGCTAATGGTAATAGTTATGGTAATTCTTATGGGAATTCTTACAACAATAATAGGAGTGTACCCCCTGGTCTTGAAGACATGCTTAAAGAATGTATTAGTACACAAACTGCTTTTAACAAATCCGTTGAGGAAAAGCTCGATAAAATTGATATTCTCGCTTCTAAGGTTGATAGACTTGTCTCTGATGTTGATCTTTTAAAATTGAAAGTTATGCCTAATAAGGATATTGATAATAAGATTTTTACTACAGCAAATGCCATCCAAGTTCGAATTAATGAGAATATTAGATTGATGGCCGAATTGCATGCTAGGTGGGAAAGAGAAGAAAATGAAAAACTAGCTAAAGAGAATAATGTAACTAAAGTTTGGACTATTACCACCGCTAGTAATGTTAATGATTCACATGTTGCTACACCTCCTACTATCAATGGTAAAATAATTGGTGTTGGAAATGTTACTACTCCTAGTGCAAAGCGTGCAAAATTACCTGAAACTGCTAAAACTGCTAAAACTGCTGAAATTGATAAAACTGCTGAAATTTTTCAAAATATTGGGGATAATGATCCCATTGCTGTAGATCATAATGGTTTAGACTTTGATGATTGTCACATCTCTGAAGTTATAAAGTTCTTACAAAAACTTGCTAAAAGTCCCAATGCTAGTGCTATAAATTTGGCCTTTACAAAACATATTACAAATGCTCTCATAAAAGCTAGAGAGGAGAAACTAAAACTTGAAAATTCTATTCCTAGAAAGTTATAAGATGGTTGGGAGACCATCATTAAGATGAGGGTCAATGATTTTGATTGTAATGCTTTATGTGATCTTGGTGCAAGTATTTCTGTTATGCCTAAGAAAATTTATGATATGCTTGACTTGCCACCATTGAAAAATTGTTATTTGGATGTTAATCTTGTTGATAATGCTATAAAGAAACCTTTGGGGAGGATTGATAATGTTCGTATTATGGTTAACAATAACCTTGTCCCCGTTGATTTTGTTGTCTTGGATATTGAATGCAATGCATCTCGTCCCATTATATTGGGAAGACCTTTTCTTCGAACTGTTGGTGCCACCATTGATATGAACGAAGGTAATATTAAATATCAATTTCCTCTCAAGAAAGGTATGGAACACTTCCCTAGAAAGAGAATGAAGCTACCTTATGATTCTATCATTAGAACAAATTATGATGTTGATGCTTCATCTCTCGATAATACTTGATTCACACTTTCGCGCCTGAGCTGAAAGGCGTTAAAGAAAAGCGCTTATGGGAGACAACCCATTATTTTACTTCTGCACTTTGTTTTATATTTGAGTCTTGGAAGTTGTTTACTACTGTAGAAACCTCTCCTTATCTTTATTTTATTGCATTGTTGTGCGAAGTAAAGTCTTTGATAGTAAAGCCAATACTAGATTTGGATTACTGCGCAGGAACAGATTTCTTGCTGTCACGAATTTGAGCAGTAGTCCCTGTAGAAAAATCAAAAAAATCTGCCAATTTACGTGCGTGATCCTCAGATATGTACGCAACTTTCATTCAATTTGGGAAGTTTCATCTGAGCAAGTCTAGTGCCACTTTAAAATTCGTCTTTACGAACTGTTCTGTTTTGACAGATTCTGCCTTTTATTTCGCATTGCCTGTTCTGCTATGTTTGATGGATTTCTTTGTTCCATTAACTTTCAGTAGCTTTGAGAAATTTCCAGAAGTGTTAAGAATGATTATGTCACCTCTGAATATATGAATTATGCACTGACCCTCTAATGAGTTTGTTTCGAGTTTGGTGTGGAGGAAGTTTTCAAGGGTCAAGAGAGGAGGATGATACAATATGATCAAGAAGAGTGAAAGGTCAAAGCTTGGGGATGCCCCCGTGGTTCATCCCTGCATATTTTAAGAAGACTCAAGCATCTAAGCTTGGGGATGCCCAAGGCATCCCTTCTTCATCGACAACTTATCAGGTTCCTCTAGTGAAACTATATTTTTATTCCGTCACATCTTATGTGCTTTACTTGGAGCGTCTCGTTTGTTTTTGTTTTTGTTTTTGTTTGAATAAATCGGATCCTAGCATTCTTTGTTTGGGAGAGAGACACGCTCCGCTGTTTCGTATGAACATATATGTTCTTAGCTTCATCTTTAATGTTCATTGCGAAATTTGAACTATTTCATTCATTGCTATATGGTTGGAAACGGAAAATGCCGCATGTGGTAAATGGTTTAATGTCTTGAATAATGTGATACTTGGCAATTGTTGTGCTCATATAGATCTTGTTTAAGCTCTTGCATCATGTACCTTGTACTCATTAATGAATAACTACATATAGCTTGTTAAAATTTGGTTTGCATGATTGATCTCTAGAGTCTAGATATTTTCTGGTTGAGGTGTTTGAACAACAAGGAGACAATGTAAAGTCTTATAATAGTTACAATATGTTCATATGTAAGCTTTGCTGCACCTTTTATACTTGAGTTTGCTTCAAACAACCTTGCTAGCCTAGCCTTGTATTGAGAGGAATTCTTCTCGTGCATCCAAATCATTGAGCCAATAACCATGCCATTTGTGTCCACCATACCTACCTACCACATGGTATTTCTCCGCCATTCCAAAGTAAATTACTTGAGTGCTACCTTTAAAATTCTATTCTTTACCTTTGCAATATATAGCTCATGGGACAAATAGCTTAAAAACTATCGTGGTGAAGAATATGTACTTATGTGTCTTATTTCTTAGTAAGTTGATTGTTGAGCGGTAACCATGTTTTCTGGGGACGCCATCAACTTTTACCTTTGTTGAATATCATGTGAGTTGCTATGCATGTTCGTCTTGTCTGAAGTAAGGGCGGTTCTCACAATCAAATGGTTTGAGTATGCATACTGTTAGAGAAGAACATTGGGCCGCTAACTAAAGCCATGATTCATGGTGGAAGTTTCAGTTTGGACAATCAATCCTCAATCTCTTATGAGAATAATAATTGTTGTTTGATACGTCCAATTTGCATCACTATTTTATATCATAATTTGCTGTTATTCATTGATATATTTCATATTGGGACACAATACTTATGTTATTTCATCTATTTTGCATGTTTCATCATTATTGGAGGA
>NC_061510.1:27317454-27339558 GCF_022539505.1 Lolium rigidum | reverse complement strand
TAAAGTACATAAGATGTGACCGAATAAAAATATAGTTTCAAGAGAAGGAACTCCGATAATTTGTCGATGAAGAAGGGGATGCCTTGGGCATCCCCAAGCTTAGACGCTTGAGTCTTCTTAAAATATGCAGGGGATGAACCACGGGGGCATCCCCAAGCTTAGACTCTTCACTCTTCTTGATCATAGTATATCATCCTCCTCTCTGACCCTTGAAAACTTCCTCCACACCAAACTCGAAACAAACTCATTAGAGGGTTAGTGCATAATCAAAAATTCACATGTTCAGAGGTGACACAATCTTTCTTAACACTTCTGGACATTGCACAAAGCTACTGGAAGGTAATGGAACAAAGAAATCCACCCAACACAGCGAAAGAAGCAATGCGAAATAAAAGGCAGAATCTGTCAAATCAGAATAGTCCGTAAAGACGAATTTTAAAACGGCACCAGACTTGCTCAGATGAAAATGCTCAAATTTAATGAAAGTTGCGTACATATCTGAGGATCACTCACGTAAATTGGCATAATTTTCTGAGTTACCTACAGAGAATTAGGCCCAGATTCGTGACAGCAAGAAATCTGTTTCTGCGCAGTAATCCAAATCTAGTATGAACCTTACTATCAAAGACTTTACTTGGCACAACAAAACATAAAACTAAGATAAGGAGAGGTTGCTACAGTAGTAAAAAACTTCCAAGAGACAAATATAAAATAAAGTACTGTAGCAAAATAAACACATGGGTTATCTCCCAAGAAGTTCTTTCTTTATAGCCATTAAGATGGGCTCAACAGTTTTAATGATGCACTCGCAAGAAATAGTATTTGAAGCAAAAGAGAGCATCAAGAGGCAAATTCAAAACAAATTTAAGTCTAACATGCTTCCTATGCATAGGAGTCTTGTAAATAAACAAGTTCATGAAGCATAATGCAACAAGCATAGAAAGATAAAACAAGTGCAGCTTTCAAGATTTTCAGCAAAAAGAGAGGTGTTTTAGTAACATGAAAATTTCTACAACCATATTTTCCTCTCTCATAATAACTTTCAGTAGCAACATGAGCAAACTCAACAATATAACTATCACATAAAGCATTCTTATCATGAGTCTCATGCATAAAATTATTACTCTCCACATAAGCATAATCAATTTTATTAGTTGTAGTGGGAGCAAATTCAACAAAGTAGCTATCATTATTATTCTCATCAAGTGTAGGAGGCATAGTATAATCACAACAAAATTTACTCTCCATAGTAGGTGGCACCAAAAGACCACTATCATTATAATCATCATAAATAGGAGGCAAAGTATCATCAAAGAAAATTTTCTCCTCAATGCTTGGGGGACTAAAAAGATCATGAAAACCAGCTTCCCCAAGCTTAGAACTTTCTATATTATTATCAACAATGGTGTTCAAAGCGTTCATACTAATATTACTACCAAGCATGCAAATAAGATTCCATAGGTTTTTTAATTTTCGCATCAAACAATCCATGTCTTAAATCAGGAAATAGAATAAGAAGCTCATTGTTGTCCATTATGCCAAACTAGTGTAAACAAGAAACAAAAAGATGCAATTGCAGGATCTAAAGGAAATAGCTTCGAGTACTTACAACGGCGCAAATAGCTTAGTAGCCGAGATCCGGAGTGTGAGTACCTTGTACCTTTCCTCCCCGCAACGGCGCCGGAAAATAGCTTGATGTCTACGGGAGCTTCTATTCTTGTAGACAGTGTTGGGCCTCCAAGAGCGAGAGGTTTGTAGAACAGCGAGCAAGTTTCCCTTAAGTGGATCACCCAAGGTTTATCGAACTCGGGGAGGAAGAGGTCAAAGATATCCCTCTCATGCAACCCTGCAACCACAAAGCAAGAAGTCTCTTGTGTCCCCAACACACCTAATAGGTGCACTAGTTCGGCGAAGAGATAGTGAAATACAGGTGGTATGAATAAGTATGAGCAAGTAGTAACGCAGCGAGTAGTAACGCAAGAAAACGATGAAACAAGCAATGATAGCGATATTTAGGAACAAGGCCTAGGGATTACACTTTCACTAGTGGACACTCTCAACATTGATCGCATAATAAATAACTCTTTCTCATATGTGCTACATACACTCTTTTGTTGGATGACAAACACCGGTCGTTGTGTAGGGCTACAAGAGCACCTCAATGCCGGAGTTAACAAGCTCCACAACATTCGATGTTCATATTTAAATAACCTTAGAGCATAATAGATCATTGCAAAATAAACCAAGAACTAACATAGCGCACACACTGTCCACATTACACTATGAAGGAGGAATGGATCACATCAATACTATCATAATGATAATTAACTCCACAATCTACAAGACATCATGATCATAGCCTACGACAAGAACCACACGGTGCACACACTAGTCACCTTTACACCATGCAGGGAGGAATAGACTACTTTAATAACATCACATGAGTAGCACACAACTAGTAGTGATACAAAGCTCATCATATGGATCTCAATCATGTAAAGCGGCTCATGAGATCATTGTATTGAAGTACATAGGAGAGAGATTAACCACATAGCTACCGGTACAGCCCCGAGCCTCGATGGAGAACTACTCCCTCCTCATGGGAGGCAAGCGAGCGTTGATGAAGATGGCGGTGGTGTTGATGGAGAAGCCTTTCGGGGCACTTCCCCGTCCCGGCGGCATGCCGGAACGGAGACTCCTGTCCCCCGGATCTTGGCTTCGCGATGGCGGCGGCTCGGAAGGTTTCTCGTACCGTGGCTTTTTCGTATCGAGGTTTTAGGTCCGGGACCTTTATATAGGCGAAGAGGCGGCGTCGGAAGGTCGAAGGGGCGACGACACCATAGGGCCGCGCGGCCGGGGGTGGGCCGCGCCACCCTATCATCCGGGGGCCCTGTGGCCCCCTCCGGCGGCTCTCGGTTGTTCCGGATGCTTCCGGGCAAAATAGGAACCTGGGCGTTGATTTCGTCCAATTCCGAGAATATTTCGTTACTAGGATTTCTGAAACCAAAAACAGCAGAAAACAGGAACTGGCCCTTCGGCATCTCGTCAATAGGTTAGTTCCAGAAAACGCATAAATATGACATAAAATGTGCATATAACATGTAGATATCATCAATAATGTGGCATGGAACATAAGAAATTATCGATACGTCGGAGACGTATCACGTCCCAAACGTATCTATAATTTCTTATGTTCCATGCTACTTTTATGATGATACTCACATGTTTTATACACATTATATGTCATATTTATGCATTTTCCGACACTAACCTATTGACGAGATGCCGAAGAGCCGATTCTTTGTTTTTACTGTTTTGGTTTCAGAAATCCTAGTAAGGAAATATTCTCGGAATTGGACGAAATCAACGCTCAGGGTCCTATTTTTGCACGAAGCTTCCAAAAGACCGAAGGAGTCACGAAGTGGGGCCACAAGGCGCCGCCACAACAGGGCGGCGCGGCCAGCAAGGGGCCCGCGCGGCCCTGGCGTGTGGGGCCCTCGTGTGGCCCCCTGACCTGCCCTTCCGCCTACTTAAAGCCTCCGTCGCGAAACCCCGGTGCACGAGAGCCACGATACGGAAAACCTTCCCGGAGACGCCGCCGCCGCCAATCCCATCTCGGGGATTCGGGAGATCGCCTCCGGCACCACCGCCGGAGAGGGAATCATCTCCCGGAGGTCTCTTCATCGCCATGATCGCCTCCGGATCGATGTGTGAGTAGTTCACCCCTGGACTATGGGTCCATAACGAGTAGCTAGATGGTCGTCTTCTCCTCATTGTGCTATCATGTTAGATCTTGTGAGCTGCCTATCATGATCAAGATCATCTATTTGTAATCCTTCATGTTGTGTTTGTTGGGATCCGATGAATATTGAATACTATGTCAAGTTGATTATCAATCTATTATATATGTTATTTATGTTCTTGCATGCTCTCTGTTGCTAGTAGAGGCTCGGCCAAGTTGATACTTGTGACTCCAAGAGGGAGTATTTATGCTCGATAGTGGGTTCATGCCTCCATTAAATGCGGGACGGTGACGGAAAGTTCTAAGGTTGTGGATGTCTTGTTGCCACTAGGGATAAAACATCGATGCTTTGTCTAAGGATATTTGTGTTGATTACATTACGCACCATACTTAATGCAATTGTCTGTTGTTTACAACTTAATACTGGAGGGGTTCGGATGATTACACGAAAGTGGACTTTTAGGCATAGATGCATGTTGGATAGCGGTCTATGTACTTTGTCGTAATGCCCTGATTGAATCTCATAGTACTCATCATGATATATGTATGTGCATTGTTATGCCTTCTTTATTTGTCAATTGCCCAACTGTAATTTGTTCACCCAACATCTGCTATCTTATGGGAGAGGCACCACTAGTGATCTGTGGACCCCGGTCCTATTCTTTACATCTGAAATACAATCTACTGCAATTGTTCTTTACTGTTCTTCGCAAACAATCATCATCATCCACACTATACATCTAATCCTTTGTTTACTGACAAGCGGTGAGATTGACAACCTAAGCATTACGTTGGGGCAAAGTTACGTGATTGTGTTGTGCGAGTTCCACGTTGGCGCCGGAATCCCTGGTGTTGCGCCGCACTACACTCCGCCGCCATCAACCTTCAACGTGCTTCTTGACTCCTACTAGTTCGATAAACCTTGGTTTCTTACTGAGGGAAACTTGCTACTGTACGCATCACACCTTCCACTTGGGGTTCCTGATTGCGCATAATTAACACGTCCGTTGGGAACCCCAAGAGGAAGGTATGATGCGCACAGTAGCAAGTTTCCCCTCAGAAAGAAACCAATGTTTATCGAACCAGGAGGAGCCAAGAAGCACGTTGAAGGTTGATGGCGGAGGAGTGTAGTGCGGCGCAACACTAGGGATTCCGGCGCCAACGTGGAACCTGCACAACACAACCAAAGTACTTTGCCCCAACGAAACAGATGAGGTTGTCAATCTCACCGGCTTGTCGTAACAAAGGATTAGATGTATAGTGTGGATGATGATTGTTTGCGAAAACAGATAGAACAAGTATTGCGAGTAGATTGTATTCGATGTAAAAGAATGGACCGGGGTCCACGATTCACTAGAGGTGTCTCTCCCATAAGATAAATAGCATGTTGGGTGAACAAATTACAGATTGGGCAATTGACAAATAGAGAGGGCATGACCATGCACATACATGATATAATGAGTATAGTGAGATTTAATTGGGCATTACGACAAAGTACATAGACCGCTATCCAGCATGCATCTATGCCTAAAAAGTCCACCTTCGAGTTATCATCCGAACCCTTCCAGATATTAAGTTGCAAACAACAGTACAATTGCATTAAGTATGGTGCGTAATGTAATCAATAACTACATCCTCGGACATAGCATCAATGTTTTATCCCTAGTGGCAACAGCACATCCACAACCTTAGAACTTTCTGTCCATCGTCCTGCATTTAATGGAGGCATGAACCCACTATCGAGCATAAATACTCCCTCTTGGAGTTAAGAGTAAAAACTTGGCCAGAGCCTCTACTAATAACGGAGAGCATGCAAGATCATAAACAACACATAGGTAATAGATTGATAATCAACATAACATAGTATTCTCTATCCATCGGATCCCGACAAACACAACATATAGCATTACGGATAGATGATCTTGATCATGTTAGGCAGCTCACAAGATCCGACAATGAAGCACATAAGGAGAAGACGACCATCTAGCTACCGCTATGGACCCATAGTCCAGGGTGAACTACTCACTCATCACTCCGGAGCCGACCATGGCGGTGAAGAGTCCTCCGGGAGATGATTCCCCTCTCGGCGAGGTGCCGGAGGCGATCTCCTGAATCCCCCGAGATGGGATTGGCGGCGGCGGCGTCTCTGTAAGGTTTTCCGTAACGTGGCTCTCGGTACTGGGGGTTTCGCGACGAAGACTTTAAGTAGGCGGAAGGGCAGGTCAGTGGGCCACACGAGGGCCCCACACAACAGGCCGGCGCGGCCAAGGCCCAGGCCGCGCCACCCTAGTGTGTGGCCGCCTCGTGGTCCCACTTCGTAAGTCCTCCGGTCTTCTGGAAGCTTCGTGGAAAAATAGGACCCTGGGCGTTGATTTCGTCCAATTCCGAGAATATTTCCTTACTAGGATTTCTGAAACCAAAAACAGCGAAAACAAAGAATCGGCTCTTCGGCATCTCGTCAATAGGTTAGTGCCGGAAAATGCATAAATATGACATAAAGTATGCATAAAACATGTAGATATCATCAATAATGTGGCATGGAACATAAGAAATTATCGATACGTCGGAGACGTATCAGCTCCCAACGGGCGTGTGCTTTACGCGTCATCACTCGATAAAATGTGCTATTCCAACAGCCGAATAAGCACTCGACAATATATTCTCAGAACGCCAAAGTTGCGAATAATTTCTGAATGCCGCAAAACTTTGCGAAGGTAAGACCCCGGATCCGTTCTGTGTGGCGTGACGCCGTCTCTGACGTCGGTTTGCTACTTTTTTCCGTATCAACAGATACGAAGAAAAATCCTAACGGACGCGTTAGGTACCCGATAAATATGACTGGGACTCGACAGAATGGTAAGACCTTAAGCGGCACATGTCGGAGTTTATACCAGTATCCCGAGATCCTATCCAGGGACGTGATCTTGAAGTAGGTTTTTGCGGATTGCCACTAGAGCAGTTAACTAGTACCTGATCCGTCAGATGAACTAGCCCCAACTACCATTATCCCTGTACAATATAGAAATTCGTATGCAAAGATATGTGGTAAAGTTAAAAGTTATCGAATAAATATAAGGTGGAGATTTTCCTTGATTCTACGATTCAAACAAAATCTCGGGGGCTACTGACATAGGCATCCACAATGGGCCTGCCGAAGAAGGTACCCGGGGTTTACTGAAGGCCCACGACCCGAAGGATAAGGAGATTCGGAAGCCCAAGATACTATTAAGGAAAGCTAGAGTTGTAATAGGAAAAGTTATTTGTAATCTTGCGGGACGGGTTAGAAACTCTCCCGGACTCTGTAAACCTGTGTATCACGAATCCCTCAGCTCCACCTCCTATATAAGGGGGAGTCGAGGGACAAAGAAAGGATCGAATCATTGTTTCACAAACCCTAGCTTTTACATCGTCGAGTACTTTTCGGCTGAAACCTTCGAGATCTACTTGCCCTCTACATCCAACGAAACCCTAGTCTACTACTTGTAGGCATTGACAAGTTAATACCTTGTCAGTGCTACCTAGGATGCTTGGAAGCATCGATTGCATGCACTGGTCATGAAAGAACTGCCCGTTTGCCTGGCAAGGTATATACAAAGGGCGTCATGGATATTGCAGTGTGGTGCTTAAAGCAGTGAAAGATTATGACATGTGGATTTGGCATTCTTTCTTTGAGATGGTGGGATCACACAATGACATCAACGTGTTGTAGCGGTCTCCGGTGTTCAGCAAACTAGTGGAAGGTCATGCTCCACCATGCAACTATGAGATCAATGGCCACCAATATACAAAAGGATATTATCTAGCCGATGGTATATATCCAAAATGGGCCACTTTTGTCAAAACAATCCCTGCTCCATCAGGTCAGAATAATTGCCACTTTGCTTCGCGATAGGAGGCTTGTAGGAAGGATGTTGAGCGGGAATTTGGTGTGCTTCAAGCTCAATTTGCAATTGTCTGGAACCATGCTCGAAGCTGGTCTCGCGATCAAATGTGGGAGGTGATGCAGGCTTGTGTGATCATGCACAATATGATCATCGAGGATGAACGCAAGAATCAGGTGAGGAGACATGTTGGTCCCTATAAGTGTCAGGGCTCTCTTGCGGAGGTTGATCACGATGTGCCTGCAGATTTTGCTGATTTCCTCGCCATGCACGCAGAGATCCGTGACAACAATATTCACGAGCAACTTCAAAATGATTTCGTTGAGCATATGTGGGGGGTCAAAGGATTAGCAGCAAATGCCACGGCGCCTTGATCTAGCCTCACTTATTATATTTGTTTAGTTGTTTTATTGTTTGTTGTATTTTAATTTGAAAAACAATTTTGGCAAACATATCTGTTTGTATGCTATGTCTAATAAAATGGTTGTGTTTTCGAAAATCCTATCAAAAAAAGTTTAGGACCGCGTTTAGGGGACGCGGCTGGGGAGCGACGTCCTCCAAACGCGGCACGAAGAAAACGTGTCCCCCAAACGCTAAATCCGACGCTGTTTGAGAGTCGCTTTGGGGGACGCGGCTGGAGATGCTCTTACCCCAGACCACATCAATGGTGGGTCTATCCTTACATGAATGGTGGCGTTTGAATAGCTCAAGGCTGCAGGGCATGACTTGTGCAAGGCTCAACACTCTAGTCATATTGATCATGTGGAGCATCTGGCCGGCGAGAAAGAAATGGAAGAGTCTTTGGTAATATCTACAAGCCTATTGACATTCTTACTGAGAAGATCAAAACTGATGGTGAAATGTGGGATGTAGCAAGTAAAGTCCGCTACCTGATTCCCAACATATAGACTAACATATAGACTGGTTGTCTGCCGAATTCCCTCTTTGGCAGTCGACCGGCGCCTGCGGTCACTCCTGTCGCGCGAAGCATCGGCGTGAAGCGCTCCCTTCCTGTTTTTGTCGTTTTGTTATATTGCATTCTTCCCCCTTTAATTTTAGATCAACTTTAATAATTCCCTTTATCTGGCTAGTGGTTTTTTAGGGGGGGTGGGGAATAACGGGTGGGAACATCACTTGCAACTCAAATGAAATACCACTTGCTACTCATATTAAGTATTGTTTTCATCAAAGTTGTTTCTCATGTTCTTGGGGAAATAACTAGCATATGTTTGACAATTTGGAGTTGGTAACTATTCATATTTTAGCGTTGATGAAAAATATAGAGGGTTGATAACTTATGAGCTAACAAATCCCCAAAAAAATCTAAATAAAATTACCGTTTTGGGTTGGTAAATTTTCATATTTACCATTGATAAATAACGGGTAGATGGTTTGATAAATTATGAGCTAAAAAAGTACCCACAATATTCTAAACAAAATTGGCTTTTTGGGTGTGTAACTTTCACATTACCAGAGGGTTAAAATGTTGCCAAAATATTGACAATAAAATTTTCTTCTAGGGTGGGTAATTCTTCAAATTTACCGTTGATAAATAAAAGGCATATGGTTTGATAAATTATGAGCTAAAATGTACACAAAATATTCGAATTTAAATTTGCTTTTTCAGGTTGGTAACTTTTCAGATTTACCATTGATAAATAATGGGGCAGAGGGTTGATAAATTTTGAGCAAAAAGATTGCCAAAATGTTGAAAATAAAATTAGCTTCTCGGATAGGTAACTTTTCATATTTACCGTTGATAAATAACAGAGAGATGGTTTGATAAATTATGAGCTAAGAAAATCCCCCAAATACACTAAATGAAATTGGATTTTTGGATCGATAACTTTTCGTATGTACTGTTGATAAATAATGGGGCAGAGTGAGCTAAAAATTCCAAAATATTCAAAATATAATTAGCTTTTTGGGTCAGTAACTATTTATAGTTATTGTTGATATATAACGGGACAAAGGTTTGATAAACTTTGAGCTACAAAAGTCGCTAAAATATTTAAAATGAAATTAGCTTTTGGGTTAGGTAATTGTTTACATTTGTTGTTGATAAATAACGGGGTGGAGGGTAGATTAATTGTGAGCTAATAAAATTATTAAAGTATTCGAAATTTATTTACCTTTTCGGGTCACTATTTTTTCCCATTATTATTGATAAATAAAGGGGCAGAGGGTTGATAAATTGTAAGCTGAAGAGAGTCACAAAAAGATTCAAAATAAAATTAGCTTTTCGAGTACATAATTGTTCACATTACCGTTGATAAATTGGAAGCTAAAAACTTCGTCAAAATATTGAAAATGAAATTAGCTTTTAGATCGGTCATTATTCACGTTTACCGTTGATAAATAATGAGGCAGAGTGTTGATAAATTATGACCTAAAAAATTAGTCAAATAAAATTAACTTTTAGGATTAGTTACTTCTTACTTTTTTTTACCTTTGATAAATAATCCGCGGAGGGTGGATAACTTTTCTGGTTTCTTTTACAGTTTGGGACATGTTTACGTATGTCTTTACCAAATTATTTTATGATACAAATATGTTTACGCTTCCATTATGACACCAAGAGAAGCTAGCGGCTGACCGCTATTTAGGGTCATCCGTTGTCTGCCGCTAGAGCTTATAGGCGGTAGTTTGTTTTTTATTTGGTCATCCCCTTTAAGCCTACCATTTTTTTGATAATAGGCATTTTATTACTTTAGAAGCAATATATCCGGTATCTGCATAGTTAGATGCACATAGCTAGAGTCATTATAACTGTTGACTGCCAAAACCCACCGGCGGGCAGCGGCCTGTCAACACGGTAGAGCCGGGAAGAGCCTAGAGCTGCGGCTGGCTGAGACCCCTCCGAGCGACGGCCCGCAATGCTCTTCTGGTCACACGCGGCGATGCGAAGTGCAAGGGCGTGCCACCTGACCTATACCTGGTCAGGAAGGTGATGGGGGATGCCTCGCTTAGTTCCTGCATGGCATACACGTAAACATTAAATAAGAGCCTCGATCGGCTCTCAGGTTATCCTGTGAATCGGCTCAAAGAGCCGATCCACCCATGATTCGTGCGGGGTGCACGAATACTTGGTGATCCTGCTTGATCAAGATAAAGCTAATGAGATCTACGACGATTTAGGGTTTTCACCGCATAATCGGATCATCCTACTCCGAGTTGGGCCTCGCGGCCACGCACGGTGCTCGTAAGCCGATCCTAAACAAGGCCAAACAACCAACATGATGTTGATCCTCGGAACATCCTGTTTAGGACTTGCGAACGCCACCCTACGTGCCACTGGATCCTCCCCCCCTTTGTAAGGCCTAACTATTGCAGATATTAAACTAATCCTTGCAGAGCAAGGAGCAACCGTAACGGATCAGATCTACTAAATAATGAACAAGCAGGGTGCCGCCCCCACACCTGAGATAGGTGTGAGGGCGGCTAGACATGCAAGGGTTGCACTACGTAAGCATGTTTATACGAAGAACTATGCTAACCCTAACACATCTATGATAACTACGTTGCCCGCCATCAAAGACGCTTCGATACGGGCAACGCATGAACAACGTGGAGCTTGTGCTGCCTAGATCGCAAGATGCGATCTAGGCAGCATGTCGCTTACCTGATTGAAACCCTCGAGACGAAGGAGTTGGCGATGCGCCGAGATTGGTTTGTTTTGGGGTGAACGTTGTGTTGTTGTTTATTCCATAAACCCTAGGTACATATTTATAGTCCGGGGACTTTCTAATGTGGGCGTGCACTAAACCGTGCACGAGATAAACTCTAACTTTTAATCTAGATACAATCTACCATAACTAAAGATACACGGGCAATCTAGCCCAAATTCCCCGCGCAAGGCCGCTTCAGAGATCTTCCACGTGTAATCTTCCAAGCCCATCCTGATCGCAGCCCACCTCCTGATTTGGCCAAAATCTAGTGATAACACATGCCCCCCTGGTTTTGGAAATAATTTTTCCAAAATCATTATGCTTTCCTTCGTCGGGTCATGTCGTGGCAGAGCAGAGCTGTTGCAGTATCCGTTATCATTATGCCCCGTCTCCTCAGCTTCTCTGCAAACTTCGATAGCTCTGGCGTCATCTCCTTGGAAACTGTAATGACAATAAACTTCCACCAGGCTCCTCATTATTTAACTGTGCCGATCAATTAGCTTTCTTCATCCCCTTCCTCCGTTCCAGCCATCGGCAGCCAAAAAACCCTCTTCTCCCCCAACTATGTCTTCCTCTTCCTCCTCCTTCTCAAACCTCTTCCCCCCATTCTCGCCGAAGAAGAACGAGGACAAGCCTCATTCCGAGGTGAACCCCCTCTCCTCTGATAACGAGAAGAAAGAAGGAGAAGTAGCGAAGGCCAAGACCTTCCCCTTCGCTAAGCTCCTGCCGAAGAAGCGCTCCCGCATGTGGGCGGACAGCGAGGATGAAGATGACGATGAAGAAGAAGAAGAGGAGGAGGAAGATGAATCTTCCTCTTCCGCCGGGTACCCGCCAACCAAGCGCTTCCACTCCTGGGCGGACAGCGAAGACGATGACGATGACGAGGAGGAAGAGGCTCCGGCCACGGGCTGGGGTGGCAGCGACGAGGAGCTCCCTGGGAGCAGCGCCGACGACATCGACGGTGGTAACGACGAGGACAGCGACGACTAGTCGAATAGGACTAGCAGTAGCAGTACGCTAGGCACTAGATCCCTCTTTTGAGAGCCATCGGCTCTTTCTTGTAAAGCCGCTCCTCTGAATTAATGAAATTGTTCTTTTGATTCATCCTTCAATTGCCCCAATTTCATTCCTTCCACCCGTCAAGACGCCCATGAAGCCGGACTCTCATGTCGACCAGCCCGTAGGCCAAGAACTTCTCATTTTCAGGCTGCGATTTGGTATCTGACCATAATTTTTCGCAATCCCTTAGCCGATGACTACCCATCGGCTATTTTGAGAATCTAGCCCCTCTCCTTCTCTTGCAACGACAGGGCGGTCCAAAAACCGGCGGCCTCCTATCCTGATTCAGGGGAGATCACAATGCAGGGCCAGTCGATGCGCCTCCAATCGGCTTTCCAAAAACAGAGCAGCCACCAGGCCAGCTGCCCCCCGAGTCTGAGTCGAAGCGGGAACAGTAATGGATCAGCCGAATGTGCCGCCTATGCAGAGTTAGCCGATTTCAACAAAATCGGCTTCCAAAGCAGAGAACCTTCAGGGTGAGCTGCCCCCCGAGTTTCTTCAGCCTACTTTGCGCCTTGCAGGTCAAATCGGCTCCTCCCCTGCACTGACCGTCGATATCGATGTGAACTTTGATCATATAAACAGCCGGTCTAGCTTCGCTTCTTAGTTCTGAAGTCGATGCCCCCGCATCGGCTGAAATTTTTTTTTTATTTGGCCGATTTTTCTTCATCGGCCCCCAATGTTACACTACACGCATGTCTGCACGTGTTACCTGCACATGTTCATCTGACTATATGCCCCCCAAGCCGAATCTGCCAAATGACTGCAGATATCGGCTTTCATGGTTAGTCGTGAGCACCGCACTTGTACGTCGGCTTCGCAAAGATTCATGCTCGACTTTCATCCGCCGACGTGGCCGCTGCCCAGTAGATCGTTGCTGACCACAAACAGAATATGTGCAGAAGATAATTTTGGCCGATTGCTGGAATCGGCCTCCACATTGCTTGTTCGATGAAGGCTTCGTAATGTTCCTCCATAAATTTTTGGGGCCGATCACAAGGATCAGCCTCACCCGGTTTGCTCATTGCTTTAATCTTGCTACTCGGTTAAGCTGGATAAAACCAACCCAACCTCTGACTTGATGCGCCTGCTGTCGTCCACCTTGAGTGCATCGTATAATCGTGGAGCACTAAACTCTGTCGGCAAGACAAGCACCATGTTTGTGCCAGCCGATGTTTCATCATCGGCTCTCCTTTGCTTGGGGCGCCACTCCATTTTCCGTGGACGACCCTCTTCGTTCAGGGCTCGCTGAACCTTCGCAGCCAGATCAGGCCGTGCCTTCCTTAGCGTATGCGGGTATAACCTTTCGGCTTCCTCCAGGCCGCGCAACCGCTGAACCCTGCGTTTTTGTGAACGGCTGAGTCCGTCAGGGCACCACCTTGGACGGTGGTACCTGTCTTCTTCTTCTTCTTGTCCCTCGTCTTCTGAATCCTCAAGATCTGCCCAACGAGGTGACTCAGCGCGTTCGCTTCGTAGTGGGAGAGGCCCTAGGCGCTTGAACACAGACACGTTGGCTGCCTCCTTCTTCTTCTGGTTGCATTCTGGGCAATTGCCGATTGTGGGCAATCGGCTCATTCCTGAATCCCAGCGAGTGTACGAAGAAAGGGCAGTCCCGGTGTACCGGCGTTGTCATCTTGCTCCCTTGAGTCGGTCCGTGGCACGGCGCTCGTGCTCCTCCTCATCGCGATCCACGCCAACGATGTCTTCGGCTTCTCTAGCCGGACGATCTCCTTCATCATCATAGTTGGACCGTCGGCGTTGGTCATGCGACTCACATATTTGTTGAGGAGGTGATCGAGAGAGGTCGTTGATATCTTATGTTCTTCACTTCTCCCTCTGTGACGTAGCGCTTGCCATCATGATGGAGCCGATCGCGTGGAGCGGCCTCCTCTGTGTCCTTGCTATGAGAGCAGCTGCCCTCATCTCCATCTTTGCCAGAGTGGTTCCCAGGTCCTACCATGTTGATGCTGAACGTGGGACCTGGCTGGCAACCCTCAGGGTAGATGACTTCTACCATGTTAACGGCGGGGAAGGGCTGGGTGTCTACCTTCATGGCGTACTGGTTGAAAATTAGACGCCCCTTCTCTATCGCCGCTTGGATGTGCTGACGCCACACCCTGCAGTCGTTGGTAGCATGGGAGAGCGAGTTGTGGAATTTGCAGTACGTTTTTCCATTTAGCTCTTGCGCCGTGGGGAACTTGAGACCTTCGGGAATCGTCAATTGTTTCTCCTTGAGCGGGGAGGTCGAAGATTTGTTCGGTCTTGGTCACGTCAAAATCAAATCCCACAGGCGGCCCTGGTGGCTTTACCCATTTGCGGGACACGGGGATTCCTCCCGAGTCCACTCGACCACTTGCTACTTCTTGGTCTCCCGCAGGCACTTCACCTTCCTGCTGTATCGACCATGACTACGCACGCTTGAATTTGTCTTGGTACGAGTGCAGGTGGCGCTGTTCATATGCTGATAGTTTCCGAACCATGTGCGCCGACGAGGATAATCTGCTTGGGAGGCCATGTCCTTGAGCTGTGTTGCAAGGCCAGCTACGCTAACTCGACTGCTTCCTTTTCAGTTATACGAACCGAATAACATCGGGTCCTAAGACTCCTGAAGCGCTGGATGTACTCTGTCACCGTTTCTCCGCGCTTCTGACGTAGTTGTGCTAGATCGGCAATGCTACTCTCGGAAGCTTCCGAATGATATTGCATATGGAACTGTTCTTCCAATTGCTTCCAAGGCTCGGATGGAGTTCTGTCGGCAAAGAGGTATACCATCCAAAAGCCGATCTGTGAGGGACCGTGAAAAGAGCCTCACGCGTAGCTGATCCGACAACTGAAGCCGGTCCTAGTTGCGCCAAATATCGGCCGATGTGCTCGATGGAGCTGGAGCCATCCGATCCACTGAATTTGGAGAAGTCGGGGAGCCGATATTTAGGTGGCGGCGGGATCATCTCGTACTCGTCGGGGTACGGCTTGGAATAGCCGATTGCCCTTCTTTTCGGCACCATGCCGAACTGGTCTCTCGGTATGGTGCCGATCTGATCACCGTGTCTTTGGCTGCGGGAGATGCACTCCGAAGATTCGCCGGGGTGGCGTACTTAGCCGACCATGTTTGCTTTTCCAGCTCCGAGCCAAGCTGCGGGAGCCGGGCTCGGGAGTTTCGTCGGGGTGGCGTACTTAATTAGCCACGTACGCTTCTCAAGCTGCGTTGCCGACGTTCCTCCTGTTTGCGCGGAGTCCACGACGTTGTGGCCCGGTTTGAGAGTGGCCGAGTTGCCACAATCGGCACATACGTGCACGCGTATCCTTGAGGGATCTCCTTGGGCGCCTCGGCCAAGAGCCGGTAGTCACTAGGGTCACCACCGATCTTGTAGACGACGAATGCCGGTGTGGCCGGCACTTCAGCTGGTGCTGCCAACGCATATGGCAGCGGTGGACGGGGCTGGGTGGCAACTCTCCTTGATGCGTCCCGAGAGCTGGTCCGACGGGGAGTGCGGTGGCTCATGATCTCCTGGATCACGCGCGAGGCGAGACGCTCCAACACGTTGACCAAGTTTTCAGAGTGGCGGTGTAGCGAGTGAGCCACCAAGTAGTTGATCTCCTGCCGTAGGCCCCTGGTGCGTTCCTCCGACGGGGCAGAGAGATCTATCCCATCGAGTGCACCTTCCGGTGAGAACCCCTTCCATCGATGCCATGGGTGCGGGTTCTGCGAAAAGAGCCGATGAGGTCGGCTTCGAGGGTGACCTTGATCTCGTCATGTTTCTTCTTGAGCTCGGCGGTAGCTCCTCGTAGGTGACCGGCGTGCCGTCCGCCGCCATCTCGGATGTAGATGGCGATGTGGTTGATGTAGACGATCGTCCCACCGGTGCGTGCCAGAATGTGTTGACTGCCAAAACCCACCGGCGCGGCGGCGGCCTGTCAACACGGTAGAGCCGGGAAGAGCCTAGAGCTGCGGCTGGTCGAGACCCCTCCGAGCGACGGCCCGCAATGCTCTTCTGGTCACACGCGGCGATGCGAAGTGCAAGGGCGTGCCACCTGACCTATGCCCGGTCGGGAAGGTGATGGGGGATGCCTCGCTTAGTTCCCGCATGGCATACACGTAAACATTAAATAAGAGCCTCGATCGGCTCTCGGGTTATCTCGTGAATCGGCTCAAAGAGCCGATCCACCCATGATTCGTGCGGGGTGCACGAATACTTGGTGATCCTGCTTGATCAAGATAAAGCTAATGAGATCTACGACGATTTAGGGTTTTCACCGCATAATCGGATCATCCTACTCCGGAGTTGGGCCTCGCGGCCACGCACGGTGCTCGTAAGCCGATCCTAAACAAGGCCAAACAACCAACATGATGTTGATCCTCGGAACATCCTGTTTAGGACTTGCGAACGCCACCCTACGTGCCACTTGGATCCTCCCCCTTTGTAAGGCCTAACTATTGCAGATATTAAACTAATCCTTGCGAGCAAGGAGCAGCCGTAACGGATCAGATCTACTAAATAATGAACAAGCGGGGTGCCGCCCCCACACCTGAGATAGGTGTGAGGGCGGCTAGACATGCAAGGGTTGCACTACGTAAGCATGTTTATACGAAGAACTATGCTAACCCTAACACATCTATGATAACTACGTTGCCCGCCATCAAAGACGCTTCAGTACGGGCAACGCATGAACAACGTGGAGCTTGTGCTTGCCCTAGATCGCAAGATGCGATCTAGGCAGACATGTCGCTACCCGATTGAAACCCTCGAGACGAAGGAGTTGGCGATGCGCCGAGATTGGTTTGTTTTGGGGTGAACGTTGTGTTGTTGTTTATTCCATAAACCCTAGGTACATATTTATAGTCCAGGGGACTTTCTAATGTGGGCGTGCACTAAACCGTGCACGAGATAAACTCTAACTTTTAATCTAGATACAATCTACCATAACTAAAGATACACGGGCAATCTAGCCCAAATTCCCCGCGCAAGGCCGCTTCAGAGATCTTCCACGTGTAATCTTCCAAGCCCATCCTGATCGCAGCCCACCTCCTGATTTGGCCAAAATCTGGTGATAACAATAACTAAAAAACCAACAAAGTTCTCGACAAAGTACTCGAAAATGAATGAAGTGAAAGAAAAAAAATTAAGCAGGAGGGCCCAGTCGGAAGTCATGCTGCACCCATGTTTGAAAAAAATCCCTCGTTGTATCCTTCAATCGTGTAGATACATCCGTAAAGAGGCTGCGATGCTCCACTCGCTGTAGAGGAAACCATAAACGGAGTGTAGCTGTGCACCGGTAGATAACCTGCGTAAGAGAAGAATATGCATTGTTACAAACCTTGTCATTTCTACATAGCCATATCGATCAAATAATGACAATCCCTCTCATCCTAATAAGACGCTTAAACCTGGTATTCACACCATTGAGCCAGTTACCAAAAATATTCACAACACGACGTGGTGGGTACAAGGTACGTAGAACCTATCTGGATGGCTAACCATATAGATCTAGCAAATTACACTGGAAGAATAAGTGTTTTATGGTCTCGTCATGATGACAAAAAACACACTTTTTTACTTCCATGCCAATTGTGTTTGGCTTATCCTTGGTGAGAATCACACTACGACAAAGATACCACACAAACACCTTTGTTTTAAGAGGTATCTTCATCTTCCAAATTTTGAATTATTATTGACAGGAATATTAGGTTGGATTAAAGCATTGCACATGCAAGCCACCGAGAATGAACCACTCCTAGTAAGATTCCAATGAAACTCATCAGACCCCTGCATTAGATGTACCGAATCTAGATGTTGCAACAAGTCATTCCATGATTCTTGTCTAGGTCCAATGAGACTTCTTCTGAACACCACGTTCAGTGGGAAAGTTTCCAACACCTTAGAGAGAGTGTCGCCTTTGTGACGCACAATATTATACAACGCCGGATATTTTTCTCGTAGCGTGGCATTACCTAGCCATTTATCCTCCCATGAACGAATTTCCAACACATCCCTAGAGAAAGATCCGTGTGAAAAGAAGAACCTCTTCATTGCCATATAAGACATGTCTGCCATTTATGTACTCTAATCGGTCTTCTTCTTCTTCTTTATCTTTAGTATATATATATATATACATGCATTTCTCCTGCATGGTTTGTAAAAAACTATGTTCTGTCCTCTTTACCAACTTTCTTTGTAAGTTCTCTCACAATATATGTTGGGCTGTTGGAGCAAGAAGATAAATACAAAAGGTATTGTTTATGGAGAAACAAAGACCTGAATAAGAGAAACATTTCCCTAGCCGCTTGGGAAGTGGTATGCAAGCCAAAAGATAAGGGGGATTAGGTGTTGTGGATTTAAAAGATAAGGGGGAGATAACACAAAATAATTTCACTTAATTGCAACGAGGAAAAAAAATCTTCCAATTAGACAAGAGGAAGGAACTATTGTTGGCCAAGAAAATTTCAAAACTTACATATCTGAGTACTAAAAGAACCTATTCGGCCCACCTATACCCAGTAATTGCACCATGATAAAATTCATGACACGGGATATAAAATAGATTTATACGGAAGAAAATGCAATTTTGATAGATGATTTTCAGATAAAGAGGTTTATGATGCCATAATGCAAATGAACAAAAAGCAAAGCTCCAGGACTGGATCGGTTCCTGCTGAGTTCTACCAAAGAGGGGAGCTACCTCTTTTCCATTAGAACTTTGTGATGATTCTACTACTTCCTGTGAAAGAGAATGCTATTCAAATTCAGCAGTACTATCCATAGGTCTTTTAAATGTAAGCTTTAAAGTGTTCATTAAAGTTGGGACAAACCGAATAGCTAATATTGTTGATAATGTGATATAACCGACTCAAACGGTTGTCATGCCGGGTAGACACATACTTGAAGGTGTGTTATACTCTATGCGACCATCCATGAAATTCATAGAAAAAGGTAGATGCGATTTTCTTTAAAATTAATTTTAGAAAGGCATATGATAGGGTGAATAGGATTTTTTTGCAACATGCATTAAGGATGAAAGGATTTGACCCTAAATGGTGTAATTGGATCCACAATTACATTGACAAAGGTAGTGTGGCCTAGTACCTGCTCCCAGCTTCAGACTGTTGCGTCCCATCGAGGCTGAGGCATACTTGCGCCGCGGCCTTGATCAACTGGCGGCATCGCGACACATTTTTCGGTTCGCCATCACGACGAAGTAGTGGGGCAGCCCACTCCTCCACCAACATCGACGCTGGATTGTCCTTCAATGTAACCTTGCGTGGCTTCGCCGACCCCTTCGCAACCGCCTTCTTCCTCGGGGCATGTCGGAAACGGTGACGCCGAAACATGCGCTGGAGAGGAGGGTGGGAGATAGATAGCAGGGCGGGAGAAATGAAGCAGCCAACGAGAGTGGAAGGAAATTGGGGAATATAAGTAGGGTTTTGGGGCTAGTGACTATCAAGCGGGGCCCGCGGACAAAATCCGACGTGTCACCAGGTGCCGGCGCCCCAATTCAAACCTCGTCTGAAGGGGGCCTGTGGGGAATTGCCAACAATTTTATTAGGACATAAAACATGTTGGCTATTTTTAAGACGTGCCGATATGAGTTCAAAAATAATGCCTCGTGACCACTATCGCCGCCGCAACCATGCTTCGCACCGACGGTCCATTGCTGTCGGTAGGAACCCACTCCACCACCGCATACAATCTGCTGCAACCCTCGCCACCTCGTCGGTCTTTCCCACCATCGCCGTCCACCCTTTCCCGCCACCACTCCTATCTCCATCCCCACCGCGCTCTCACCTTGCACGCGAGGTGTTCGGCTATTTGCCAATGCAATGGACTCGCACGATGAGGATGTCATGGCCGCGCTCATGGACGAGGAGCTCGCTGTCGCGGCTGCTACCAGGGACGCCGCTGGAGACGACGAACATCTGGCGATCCTCATCTCCCTCTTGGCCATGATCGCCGAGGAGGACAAACCGACCATTGGTGTCTTTGCGTCGGGGCGTCGCAAGAGCAAGCCAAGGCAGAAGATGGAAGGCTACCGCATGCTCTACGCCGACTACTTCACGAATGATCCATTGCACGGCGATACCGTATTCCTATGTTGTTTTCGGATGAGTAGGAAGCTCTTCCTAAATAGAGTCGAGAATTTGAGGGAGATCGACTACTTCAAATTGAATAGAGATGCTGTCGGCGAACTTGGTTTCTCGATAATTCAGAAATGCACAGTGGCTCTTCGGATGCTTGCCTATGGAATTACAGGTGATACACATGATGACTATCTGCGCATGGCAGAGTCCACGACCATTGATTGCATGTATAGATTCTACAGGGCTATTGTGGAGGTGTTTGAAAAGACCTATCCGCGCACACCCAATGCGGCAGACAGAGCTTGGGTATTGGCACAAAATGCAGAGAGAAGTTTTCCTGGGATGCTTGGCAGCATCGATTTTATGCACTGGCATGAAAGAACTGTCCATTTGCACAACATGGCATGTATAAGGGACACAAGGGTGCATGCAGTGTGGTGCTTGAGCGATGGGCTGACCCGGGACCTGCGGATTTGGCATGTGTTCTTCGGCATGGCAGGATCACACAATGATATCAATGTGCTGCAGTGCTCCGACGTGTTCCAGAAGCTTGTCGAAGGCAATGCTCCTCCGGTGCAGTTTAAGATCAATGGCCACCAATATGACAAGGGCTACTATCTTGTAGATAGCATCTATCCAAGATGGTCACATTTGTGAAGACAATCTCGAACCATGTACCTGGAAGGAAGAAAGCTTGGTTTGCTCAAATCCGGGAGGCTGCCAGAAAGGATGTGGAAAGGGCATTTGGGGTGATGCAATCTCGCTTTGCCATTGTCTGATACCCTGCTCTTACATGGTCCAAAGAGCAGATGTGGGAGGTCATGATATGTTGTGTCATACTGCAAAACATGATCATCGAGAGAGAGCGGAAATTTCCAGTGTTTGACACTTAACCATATGAACGGATGTGTCCTCTTGCAGATGTTGATCACAATGTGTCTCCCGCATTTGCTGCTTTTCTCCCAGACGTCAAGAAGTCTGAGACTTCAACACTCATCACCAACTGCAAGATGAAGATGATCTGGTGGAGCATTTGTGGATTCTCAAAGACGGCATCTAGTATGTTTATTTCTTTGCCATTGTGATTTAATTTTTTTAATTTGTGTGGTTTGATGAACCTAAATTATGTGTGTGCTATGTTGAGCTTGTTGAATTATGTCCAATATTTGTATAAGTTGTAATAAATTATCATAATTTATTTGTTGTTTATTTAAATTATATATGAAATTGTATTGGGGACATCATATGAGGTGCGCGGCTGAGCGTCGACATGTCCCCATTTATCATTTTAGGCCAACACCTCTCATACGGTCCCTAAAATAGTTGTGTTGGATACCGTATGGAAAGAACGAGTGGAGATGCTCTAAATCACTTGTATTAAATAGCTATGGGTCGTCGCTATACCTGTGCATTCTTCGGGCCGGGCCTAACAAAGCCGCAAAAAACCCAGGCCTAGACCTGACCCGACCCGACCATCGGGCCTAACTTTTAGGCCCAAGCCCGGCCCATTACTGCGAAAGCCCCGTCAGGCGTCGGGCCTCGGGCTAGGCCTTGGGCCGGGCCTCTTCCCTATTTCATGCATTTCTCAAGCCCAGGCTCGGTCCGTCACAGTCATCGGGCCTAAATTTTCAGCCCAGGCCCGACCCATAGGCATGCTCGGGCTGGCCCAAGCCCGGAAAT
>NC_061510.1:27276584-27317354 GCF_022539505.1 Lolium rigidum | reverse complement strand
GATGAACATAAGACAACCTTTAAGACTCATCAAAGATAGTATCAATTCAGAGTCAGGCCTTTTGGACTCTGTAATGCTTTTCAGTGTGTCATGAACGAAGTGGTCGGTCCATGCTTGATAAACTCGACACCTATCCAGCGGAGATTAGCTTCCATTCAGAATTGAACTTCAGAATACATCGTCGTCTCCGAGTGCATCGGTTATTTCTATACCGGAGCCTATTTACCTATGCATTTATATTTTTGATGGCCATAATGCTTGAAGTTATATGTATTTCCATCACCTTGTTGTTTATCTTATTTAGCATTCGTTATTGGTGCACATAGTTGAGCCTAGCTTATTTATATTTTGTGCTTGATAAATTAACGCTTATTCTATTTTCCTATTTATTTAAGCCAAAATTGCAATTGTCTTAAACTGCCTATTCACCCCTTTAGGCAACATGTAGATCCTTTCACTAGCAATTTAAATTTCTCATGAACTTTTAATGTTGAACGACCCTGTTGAACAGATGCAATTCCATTTTCAATATAGAAGAACACATTTTTGAATCATTTTTGGTAATACGCAAGATTAACTTTTATGTTCATAACTCCTCATAGCACATGAGAGATGTTTATTTTGTTTCTTGACCTTTCTTCACGTTTGTAGGGATTATTTCACTATATGTGTATTCATTTTAAAAGGTACACAATAAAATAAAATAGATAAAAACATTTCACCAAAAAATACATTAAACTTTTATATTGTTAATACTTTATAGCACAATATAAATGTTTTTATTTTATTTGTATCGAGGGTTTGGAATGATTTTCATACTTACACGGAAACTATCCGTGCATAATCGTCATGGTGTTTTAAAATGTTTCACCACACAAACATAAAGGACTTACTATTCTAAATATGCTTTGACCTTAGCAATATAAATATATGAGAACTTAAAATATTCAACCATCAAACATACAAAAAGAAAGCTAGGAAAAAATTGGTAAGAAAAATTTTAAAAATAAAAAAATGAACGCAAAAGTGCAAATAAATATTAGATACAAATTTAAGAAACTAAAAAGGAAAAAAGGAAATGGGAACATGATAAAAACTAAGAATATAAATAAAAAGTAAAATAAGTGAGACCAAACTTTTATTAGGCAGCCTTTTCTTAAGTCTAAGCAAAGTTTTCATAAATTTTAACAAACTTATTTTAAATCGAAACAACCTTTATGTATGAGTCCTCGGGTTGCCCGAGGAGAATTAATTTATTATAGAAGAATGAAATTTGATTAGCAATTTCGTTTTGTTGTCCTAGTGCTTCGAACATAATCTGTACTCTAAAAGTTGCAATTACGTCTACAGGTGATTAATACTTCAATTAGGTACTAAGTTAAAAACAAAAAAAACAAAAACAAAAACAGAAAAACAAAAAAAAAAAGGTACTAAGTTATATGCATTTGTAGTTAATATGTATGTTCTCCAATATATATAGGCGGATGAAATACAATCCAAAAAAACAATTTAATGCGAGTCATTTTGTCCTAGTATCAGATAAGATAAGACGAGTTTTGGGGAGCTTGTGCTTCTCAAAAGGAAATAGAAACCAATCATATTGGTTTATGAAGTTTGGCCATTACCAGATAACCTAACACAAAATTAATTCATTGCGACCTTGGTTGCATTGTCATGTTAAACATCATTAGGTCATCGCCACCTTTTACTAAAATGCATAAAAGAAACGACGGACATCTAGGTAGGTACTAGGAGTACTCCTATGTACAACTGAATTCAGAGGTAACCCTGTTATGCTCCGAGCTTGCACAACTTGCATCTGAAGATGGATCGTGAGCTCGTCAGTAGTTCCCTTGGTAGCCATTCCCTCAATAGTAGAGAAGATGGGCGTAAGGGGACAGGCAATGCTGGTCCTGCCACGGGCTCCGCAGCTGCGTCAGGAACGGGTCTTGCAGCCAGTCGAACACTCCTTGGTTCGCCGCCGGTAGCTCGAGGCTGCAGGTCGGGTTCGCCGCCGGGATCTGGATACTGCATGGAGGGTTCGCCGCCGGGAGCTGGAAGTTGGAGGGAACGTTCGCGGATTGCTGTAGAGACAAAGCGGACGCCGACGCCACGGTGACTGCGGCGACGTCCGCTTCCTTCTTGGCTTCCCTGGGCGCGTCGTCATTCTTGATGTTGCCAGATGGCGCCGCCGACGACGAGGAGGAAGAGTGGAACAGGAAGTTGTCCTGGACGTCGTCGGACGACGACAGATAGTCGTCGCCGGCGGAGATGGTGACCGGTGCCGGCCACGCTCTGGCTTCGCCGCCGTATCCTCCGTTCCAGCCGGGCCTCTGCATCATCATCTCCTCCATCGCGGAGGCTCTCTGCTCGAGCTCCTTGAGCGGCGTGGCCTTCCGGTATATCTTGCACAGCACCGTGTCCTCCCTGGGAGGCGCGGCGCCGGCGGCGTGGTCGGGGAGACGGTACTCGTTCATCACCCAGTCCGTCTTGGTGCCTCTTGGCGCGCGGCCTTGGTAGAAGACGAGCGTCTTCTTGAGCCCGATGACCCGCTTGGGGTCGGCGGCGCTCCGGATGGCCCTGTCGGACCCCGTCGCCTTCCAGAACCCGCGCTGCGTCGTCCGGTTCGGCCGGCCGCCGCTGCCGGCCTTCCGGTCACGCGGCACGAAGAAGTACCACTCCCTCTCCCCGATCTTGGCCATCCTTGGGAGGTCCCAGGGGTCGTGGCGGTAGATGTTGAGCGTGCCGATGATGTCGAAGTGGAGCTTCTTGCCGAGGGCGACGCGGGAGAGGTAGAAGCCGAGGAGCTCCTCCTCCGTGGGGTGGAACCGGAAGCCGGGGAGGGGCTGCTCGGCCTCCATGGTCGACGCCGGTGTCACTGCCATCGCTAGATCACTGGTTGCTGCTCTGCTCGATCTACTTCTAGTCTAGGTGATCGTCACTGCTCTGCTTATCTTGCTGTTGCACTGGCAGGATGATCGAGTCGGTGCCTGGGTGGTGGATATGGAGAAGCTTAGTATAGAGCCTGAAGGTGGTACGCGGTTTCCTGTAGAAAAGTGGTCGCAATTTCTTGGCACAGTCCAACTGAAAGCGACGAGTGCTACCGCTCAGTAGTACGGATGCATTTGTGCCGGCTTTACTTGTTATTTAAATTAATGCTGTTTCGGCGACTGAACTTTAATTTCGAATGTGCGTTTGGAGACTTGTGAATTCACACAAATTGACTCATTTTAGTCATCCAGATGAAACGATATTTATCTATTTCTGTGTTTAGACATTCAGAGTCGGTGGATATATTTATCTTGTGCTGCTGTCCAACTAAGAATAACTGACGGCTCTATAGCACGATTTTTATTTGGAAGTAGGATTGCTTCTCGAAACATTGCAAGAGCGCGGTCATTCCTGTAGTCAATCGTCCATTTCGTCCATGTATTTGAGTACTAAGTACTAACTGTGATTTTTGCACGTTTATCTTGCATCCGCTGATGTGCTGTTCAACAAGTCTCGTCTTCGTTTGAAACGGCTGTGTACAACAAATTGCTGATGTATTTTCAATAACGGCAATGCTATCATATAAATGAATCACCGTGCTGTCATCATACGTAAGAACCCAAGGTTTCTCCTTTTTATTATATATGCAAGAGAGGGGGCGAATGTCGGGGGAAAGACCCCGGGTAGGGCAATGGACGCGGAGCAGCCGGCTTGAGGTTGGCCGGCTGGCGGCAAAGGCCGGCTGAGGAGCAGCCGGCTGGAGCCGTGGCCGGCTTCCTCGGGAGCCGGCTGGCTCTAAGTCCTAGTCGGCCTGGCAACGGCCTCCAACGCTGTGGCTGGGCCGGCTTCTACAAGCCATATTCGACTGGGGTTTATACTCTAGACCGACTCGAGGCTGGCGAGCCTTGCATGAGAAGGAACTGGGTAGGTGGTCCGGGTTCAAAGGTCCACGCCGACCTCACCTCCCGTAAAGCGCGGGTCACTGTGGAGAAATAGTGCCACGCGGCAGACAGGCCATCATGGCGTACGTCGGTCTGTACCGGCTACAGGGCATGATGGCGATAGAAACACCTCCTCACCATACCGTTGACTCCGGCAGGCGGATGGGACAGGCCATGACGCCTCAACGGCTCCATGACGTCAACGCCTCGAGAAGGAGCAGAAGCGGAAGCCGGCCAGTCGGCTTCTAGACTATAGGGACTTCTATGTAAAGTGCCAGCGCCTATATAAGCTGGGCTACCCCCCTCGTGCGGGGGACGATCGATCGTTCTCACTTCATTCTAGTCTTAGCGCTACTCGAGGAGAGAGACCTTCGTCTACCTTAGCCTCCCCGAGCAGCCGATACAGCTCAAGGAGCACCATTGTACTGTGTGATTACCATATACACTCATAGCAGGAGTAGAGGTGTTACCTCCATTGGAGGGCCTCGAACCTGGGTACGTCGCCGTGTCGCTCGTGCTCATACCCGCATCCGGATACCGCCGTGAGACCATCTAGGAACCACCTTCGATTAGCCACCCTATGGCATATGCCGTGACGATACCACGACAGCGAACCCAAGGTTTCTCCATTTTATTATATATGCAAGAGAGGGGACGAACCCAAGGTTTCTCCTTTTTATTATATATGCAAGAGAGGGGGCGCCGGGGTCCCCGACGGAAGCTTTTAGGTCTTTTAGGTATTTTAGTGTCTTTTTAAGGATGGTGAGGCACCTACGTCCTAAAGTAAGGCGACAGAAGACATGTGGAGTTGTCATTCTGCCAAATCTCCTGATTCAGATCGGTGTTCGTGTTAGTTGGTGTGGTTGCAAGTCTGGCTCTTCTGATTTATAGGTCTCATCTTTGGCGATGGTTGTTGCTCTGATACGCGATTTATAGTTCTCATCTTTTACGATGATTGTTGCTCTGATGGGTTGGTCCTTTGAAGCATCAGCACGACGATTTCACACATGTCTACTACAGCTAGAGATATACTACGACAAGGTTTGTCCGACTCCGGTGAGAGAGGGGTGAGGGTGGCGGCACCTTCGACTCGCTCTAGTGCTCGTAGTCTTGATTAGGTAGTCCAAAAATCTATTTATGATTTTTTTACTTTTAGAGTTCTTTCTACTATTGTTGATGATTATCAATAGATCGGTTGATTTTTCGTAAATAATGTAGATGATCATCAATCTTCTCAATCCCTTTGTACTCACACGTCCACTTATATATAACTACCTCTTGATCATATGAGAAATAACAAAACACCAAAAAAAGTATATATGAAAAAATCATAAATGGAGAGGATGTTGTATGTTAAAGAAATTACAAAAATCCTCCAAGGTTGTGATATTTTTCTATTGGAAAAATAAGAAATCTTTTGCATGTAATTTTCATACATGATACAAATATTTGTAGTTGTTGATAATTGTGCAATTTATAAACTCCTGATCATTTCCAACGTCTATTCTTTTCACATTTCTCCAAATGCAAAGTTACTCTACAAAATGGATTAGGTTTTCAATCAAACACAAAAAAAAAAATGAAAATGTTTTTGAAATGTTAGGTTCGCATATGACTTCGCCGTTCAAATCAGACAAGTACCATATAGTTCAAGTTTTTAAATAAACTTGCTTGTAACAACTATGAAATATATCGGATTAGTAATCTATACCTATCTAATAAGCTTTTTTGAGAGAATTATATCATCTAGGTATATGTTCCCTTTATCTAAAAAGAGATTGTTGATCTTCGTTTTTCTTCGCGGAATAATATGTAATAGACATGTTGATTTCATGAGCTGCACACTATTTGGCTTTGTAAGCACGTACGTCATGTAACACTGATCATAACTTTTTAGTTACGACCATAATATGGTTTAATTAGGCAGTTCCACATTGTTCATCATCTCGAAACACATGACTCGACTGCGTGTCCACATCAACGAGAATATTGGACCTGGTATAAGCTCGTCGGATCCAGAGGGCGACCATTTCCAAATTTAGAGGTGTCAGTATCAAGTCCATGATGCTTCTTGCCCCTCTTTTCTCTCTTTTGAGGTAGACGTGCACCATATATATATTGATATCTAAATTTTGAGGCATCCATTATTTGCATTTGAATTAAGACCATGAAAAATCATGAACATTTGAACGATGTTTTGGCCATTTCCGCGTGGTTTACCCATGGCCCGATCGATCGTTTTCGAGCAGCAAATACACCGATTTAGGGTCTGTATAGAAGAGAGGAGTATCCATGAATCCTATCGTGCTCGAATCCCTATGTTATTAGGTCATCTCCAATGGAGCGATCTATCATGCGCCCGCGCGTTTCAATCGGATGGATTGAACCGGATACATACGTGACCCAACACGCGAACGCATCTCAGAAACGGATGGCCGCGGCGTCTGGAACGACTCAAAACCGGCCTAAATTTGGGCCTGGTTTGCGTGGTCGTGGACACTGAGGGCTGGCCTTTCGCGTCCTCCCTTGTCCTCCCCTGGCCCACGTGTCTGCCTCCCAAACCACAGTCACTCCACTCTAGTTCCAAACCTAGAGGATGGCCGACGAACCGGACGCCGCTGCCACCATCGGAGACGAGGGCGAGCTCACCGTCATTGTCGCTCCTGTCGCTGAGGATGTCCCGGCCGTTTCGGTGGTCACGCAGCCCGCGACGGCGAGGAAGAAGGCGAGGCCCGAGCTCACCACGAAGCAAAGGCAAGTTGAGAACAAGAAGCGTGCCGAGCGGCGCAAGGCGCTCGATCAACGAAAGAGGGAGGCCGCCACCGCGGAGGAGCGACAGAGGGCGGCCAAGCAGCCCCAACTTCTCCAAACGGAGGCGAAGGTGAAAGCCATACAAGAGCACGCCATGCTCTTTAACGGCCACAATGCGCGTGCGCAGCTCGCCGCGACACGCGCCGGCACAGCCACAGCGGGAAGCTCCGGCTCCTCCGTGACCCGGCCGCTTCCTCCCCGGTCAATAGCCCCACCGACTGCCCCGTTTGGGTACCCGCCTGGCGCATATGAAATGATGGGGCCAGCGGGGCGGTTCTTGTACCCACCACGGGATGGGTCACCGGAGGTGGGCGAGTCCATAATGGACTCATTGCCTTCGTCTATTGACCTCAACTGTGCGCCGGCGACGCACTCCAAGTCCCCGAGGCCGGTGCTCGCACCCTGTTCGACGAAATGCCAGGTGAGTGTGCGCTGCCATCTTTGTAGACAACGGACACGGTGCAGGTCCCTCCGTCTTACGCGCCGACGATGCCGACCACCATGGCACCTCCGTCGACCGAGCAGGCTCCCCCGCCAACTCCCATTGACATAGAGGAGGACAACATTGGAAATGACGACACCATGAACATCGACGAGGAGCCATTGTTCGTTGACGAGCTCACACAAGTCGTAGCTGCACAAGCTCGAGGTCGTCGGGTTAGCAAAAGTACCAGCAACTACACAAAGCTGGAGGACAAAATGATCGTCGAGGTGTGGTTGGCCATTGGGCAAGATGTCCAAGAGGCCACAAGACAACCAAGGCTGACATGAAGCAGGATGCTTCGGTCATGCATTTGGTCGGCACCTTGAAGGACGTCTATGCCAAAAAAGAGGTATCCACGGACAAGAGGGAAGAGAGGAAGCGCCGGGAGAAGGAAGAGGCCATGAAGAACCACTATGGTGTTCAAAAGATGAAGCTTAACATTGATGAGGCCAATGCCAAGATGAGGGCTAGGGAAGTGGAGCTCAAAGAGAAATAATTGAAGCTCATTTCATCGTCAAGGGCCAAAAAGGTGGAGTTGACAATATCAATTTGTAACTTTTATGTCTGTTTCCTTGTTCAAACTATGCCGCATTCGTTTCCTGCTCGTGCTACATTTTATTTGATATTATTCTATGTTTTTTAGATGTTATTTACAATTTTTTGTGGCCAATTTCCAAAAGAAATAGACCATATCTAGGCCGTGTTGACAAAATGGGTGGGCCCCGCGCGACCCAAACGGTCGTGAGGACGCCAGCCTCTATCCACGCGTCCACGCGCCCACCCAAACGGATGAAAATGGATGGCCCAGCGTGCTGATTTGGTCTCCCCGTTGGAGATGGCCTTAGAGCATCTCTAGTTGCATCCCCCAAAGGATTTTGGGGCGCGTCAGACATAATTTCATACCTTGTCGCGCGCCCCAAAGCCTCCTTCTGCCCGGCGGCCCAATACGGTGTCCGGCGCTCCGAACCCATCCCCGCTCCAAAGGGGACGCTCCAGTGTAAGGGTATTTTACCCTTATCCATTATTTTGGTAACAATGACACCATAGCTAGAGTATTGGACTAATGCTTGCCTACAAGATTATCCCCTGGTTTAGTTCATCAAGCATATTAGTGTATCAATGGAACTGCAAGGTGAAGGGAGACCCCCCACTTCGAAGAAAAGAAGGGAGAATTTCTCCAGGCTCAGCCGGCACCTGGCCCGGCGACACCGGGCGTGGCACCGGCTGGCCCGGCGCCGACAGGATCTGGCACCAGAGCCAACCGGGCACTTCCAGGAACTTCTCCAGGCTCAGGCGGCACCTGCTCGGCGGCACCGGGCGTAGCACCGGCTGGCCCGGCGTATGCCGGCTCTGGCACCGGTGCCCACCGAGCACTATCCAGTATACTAAGACGCTCGCCAGGTGGCGGCCCGGCACCTCGTCTGGTAGATGCGGGCTGGCTCGGTCTATGGCACGCCGTGACCAGGTGTCTGACCGGCTGGCCCGACACCTCGCCCGGCAGACCGGCCACCTCACCAAATGCTGAGCTGGACTCACTCCAACGGCTGGATTCCGAGCTGTAGTATAAATACCCCTTCACCTACCTCAGAACAGTTAGGCTCTACACTAAACTTTGTTCTTGAGCTCTCTCTCTCTCTCTCTCAAACTCCATTGTTGCAAGCACCAAAAGCTTCAGATCTACCTCCTCCTCCATCCAAACTCAAATCCCTTCGGAAAATAGCTAGAGGAGGTCTTGATCTACAGTCTCACCGAGCCAAATCGTGTTCCCCTTGTGTTCTTCAAGATACCTGCTCTCTAGGGTTTCTTGGAAACCCTAGGTGGGTAGAATTATCCGAAAGCATCCAAACTGTGGATTTGCTCCTGACAAGATTGTGAAGGTTTGGAGGCTCCTAAAGTCTACCACAAGTAAAAGGGCTATTCCTTCGTGGGATAGGCTCGAAGAAGAATGTGAGCCTTCGTGGCGTTGGGAAATCCTCTGTAGGATCCCCACCTCTCCAAACGTGACATACCTTCTTGCAAAGGAAGGGAACACAGGAATACATCTTCGTCTCCACGTGCTTTCGGTTATTCCTAACTAAACTCTTTACTTGTGTTGTTTATCCTGTGAGAGCCTTTGTGCTTGAGATACTTTCATTATCATCTAGGTTGCCTCACCTAGTTTGTATTAGGCTCACTTTTATATTTCACAAAGCTAGAATTAAAATTTGTAGAAACCTATTCACCCCCCTCCTCTAGGTTTACCATCTCAGAACTTTCATCCGGGCACGCCGGACAGAGCGAGAAGCGAGGCGGGGAGTGGCGGGCCCGACGCATCATTGGCACACGAACGACGCCCAACCGTCACCTACCTCGCGATGGAAGTTATTGGTGCGCAGTGACGGTGCAGTTTTCGCAGAGGCACAGCGACACGTCCGTCGCGCCTAGCTCTCAGTGTCGGCGTTAATGAGCGACACTGTTCCCTTTCCTTCCTTCGGCCTATAAAGAGGGGCGATCTCGCATCGTCCCTCACACACAAACCCTAGCGCCTCTCCCCCCAACCCTAGCCGCCACCATCTCAAGAGTCGAGGGCCATTCCATGGCTGGCAGAGGCCGAGGTCGAGGTCGAGGTCACGCGACCGTGCTGGAGCAGCAAGGCCTGCACGATCGTCATCGCCTGCGATGTCGTCTTCCGAGGGGGAGTGGGAGTTCGAGTTTATCGTCGTCCTCAATGGCGATCCACTCGGCATCCAGAGGCTTCCCGACAAGTTTGCCGAGTTCGTCACCAGCAACGAGCCGGCCGCGTTGCAGTCGCGGGAGGCTAGCTGCGGCTTCTGCCGGTGGCCGGTGGACATGCTCTTCGACGGGCGCAGCAAGATGTACCTCCACACCGGCTGGGAGAAATTTGTGCGCTTCCACGACCTCCAAGCCTGTTGCATGCTCACATTCTCCTACCAAGGCGACGATGAGATGAGCGTGAACGTGTTCGACGACACGTCCTACCGTCGGCACTACCACGGAGACGACGAAGAGGACGATGATTGAACACGCCGAGTGGTTTTTCTTCACAACGAAAATGGTCACGGAGGTTTTCTGTATGATTTCCCTGCATAGGACCAACATGGCTATCATTACTAGCTAGACTTTCCATTTTGTGTGACTGAGGGTGCCTGAGAGTATTCTTTCTTGGCAGCGAACATATGAAATTTGCGAGGCCAACACTAGTTAGGTTTCCTCATTTTACAATGGTTTAACTATGTATTAGTTTGTGTAAACCATGTTCCAAACTATGAGTTAGTTTGTGTAAAACCATGTTCCCAATTATGTATTAGTTTGTGTAATGTTCCTCCTCTCTATTGAAATGGAAATGAAAAAAAAAAATTAATGTAAAAACAAGTTTGTGGGATGCGGCTGGGCAGCGACATACTCAAAACAAGGCACACAAAAAACCTCCACCAAATCTTCGATCGGCCGTTGTTTGGGGAACGTTTTAAGGGACACGACTAAAGATGCTCTTAGATCCCTTCTTCCTTGTTAGTCTCAGGGCATCTTCAACGGGGCGACGCAAATCGGACGCCCAAATTGTCCGCGTGCGTGCGTTTGCGTCGTCCCGCGAACGCGAAAATGACCGTTTTTGTCCACGCGGCCGTTTGCACCTTGGGGTGCCTCTAGCGGCCTAATGGTGCTTATCGTTACGCCGACTTCACATTGTTGGGGAATCCCAAGAGGAAGATGTGATGAGCATAACAGCAAGTTTTTCCTCAGTAAGAAACCAAGGTTTAATCGACTAGTACGAGAAAGGCGTGACTTCTGAATGTGTTCTTGGCTGACTAGTGGCAGGGCGCACTACCAGCGTTAGCAACAACGTGGAACCTGCACATAACACAACCAAAGTACTTTGCCCCCAACTTACAGTGAGGTTGTCAATCTCACTGGTTTGCTGAACACAAAGGATTAGACGTATCGAGTGAAAAGAGATGTTTGCAGAAAGTAAACAGAATATGATTGCAGTACAATTTATCAGTAAAGGAAATAGGACCCGGATCCACAGTTTACTAGAGGTGTCTCTCCATAAAAAAATAGCATGTTGGGTGAACAAATTACAGCTGAGCAATTGATAGAATATCGATCAATACATGACAAGATGATTACTATGAAATTTGATAAGGGCATTACAACATAATACATAAACCGTAATCCAATTGCGTCTATGACTAATAATCCACCTTCAGGTTATCGTCCGAACCCCTTTCAGTATTAAGTTACAAGCAACAGACTATCGCATTAAGCAATGTGTGTAAAGTAAATAATAGAATTACCCTCGAATAAAACATTGTTGTTTTCTCCCTAGTAGCAGTAGTACATCTATAATCTTAGAAGTTAAACATCACTTTTCCAGAAAACTAGAGGCATGAACCTACTATCAAACATAAATACTGTTGGAGAAATGCCCAAGAGGCAATAATAAAAGTAGTTATTATATATATCTTTATGTTTATGATAAATGTTTATATACCATGCTATAATTGTATTAACAGAAACATTAGTACATGTGTGATATGTAGACAACAAGAAGTCCCTAGTATGCCTCTTAAACTAGCTTGTTGATTAATGGATGATTAGTTTCATAATCATGAACATTGGATGTTATTAATAACAAGGTTATATCATTATATGAATGATGTAATGGACACACCCATTTAAGCGTAGCATAAGATCTCGTCATTAAGTTATTTGCTATAAGCTTTCGATACATAGTTACCTAGTCCTTATGACCATGAGATCATGTAAATCACTTATACCGGAAAGGTACTTTGATTACACCAAACGCCCACTGCGTAAATGGGTGGTTATAAAGGTGGGATTAAGTATCCGGAAAGTATGAGTTGAGGCATATGGATCAACGGTGGGATTTGTCCATCCCGATGACGGATAGATATACTCTGGGCCCTCTCGGTGGAATGTCGTCTAAAGTCTTGCAAGCATATGAATAAGTTCATAAGAGACCACATACCACGGTACGAGTAAAGAGTACTTGTCGGGAGACGAGGTTGAACAAGGTATAGAGTGATACCGAAGATCAAACCTCGGACAAGTAAAATATCGCGTGACAAAGGGAATTGGTATTGTATATGAATGGTTCATTCGATCACTAAAGTCATCGTTGAATATGTGGGAACCATTATGGATCTCCAGATCCCGCTATTGGTTATTGGTCGGAGTGAGTACTCAAACCATGTCCGCATAGTTCGCGAACCAGTAGGGTGACACACTTAAAGTTGGATGTTGAAATGGTAGAACTTGGATATGGAATGGAGTTCGAATATTTGTTCGGAGTCCCGGATAAGATCCCGGACATCACGAGGAGTTCCGGAATGGTCCAGAGAATAAGATTCATATATAGGATGTCATTTTATGTGAATTAAAATGATGCGGAAGGTTCTATGGAAGGTTCTAGAAGGTTCTAGAAAAGTCCGGAAGAAACCACTAAGGAAGGTGGAGTCCACATGGGACTCCACCTCCATGGCCGGCCAACCCTAGTGGGGGTGGAGTCCCAAGTGGACTCCCCTTAGGGGGCCGGCCACCCCATATGGGAGGTGGAACTCCCACCTCTAGTGGGAGTCCTAGCTTGGGTAGGTTTCCCCACCATATGGAAGGTTTTTGGTTCGGGTCTTATTTGAAGACTTGGAGACCAACACTTGGGGTTCCACCTATATAATGAGGGGCCAAGGAGGGGGGCGACCACCCAAGAACCACCAAGGTGGCCGCACCCCTTAGTGGCCGGCGCCCCCTCTCCCAAAACCCTAGCGGCCTCTCTCCTCCACCACGTCCCGCACGCTTAGCGAAGCTCCGCCGGACTTCTCCACCACCACCGACACCACGCCGTCGTCGTTGTCGGATTCAAGAGGAGCTACTAATTCCGCTGCCCGCTGGAACGGGGAGGTGGACGTCGTCTTCATCAACAACCGAACGTGTGACCGAGTACGGAGGTGCTGCCCGTTCGTGGCGCCGTGATCAAGATCTTCTACGCGCTTTTGCAATCGGCAAGTGAACGTCTACCGCAGCAACAAGAGCCTCATCTTGTAGGCTTTGGAATCTCTTCAAGGGTGAGACTCGATAATCCCCTCGTTGCTACCGTCTTCTAGATTGCATCTTGGCTTGGATTTCGTGTTCGCGGTAGGAAAATTTTTGTTTTCTATGCAACGTTATCCTACAGTGGTATCAGAGCCGTGTCTATGCATAGATGGTTGCACGAGTAGAACACAATGGTTTGTGGGCGTTGATGCTCTTGTTATCTTTAGTTGATCGAGTACTTTGCATCTTTATGGCATAGTGGGATGAAGCGGCTCGGACTAACTTTACATGACCGCGTTCATGAGACTTGTTCCTCGTTCGACATGCAACTTGTATTGCATAAGAGGCTTTGCGGGTGTCTGTCTCTCCTACTATAGTAAAGATTCAATTTACTCTTATATTGACAACACTAGTATCACCGTTGTGGTTCATGTTCGTAGGTAGATTGGATCTCACTCGAAAACCCTAAACCACGTAAAATATGCAAACCAAATTAGAGAACGTCTAACTTGTTTTTGCGGGGTTTGGTGATGTGATATGGCCATAATGTGATGATGACTATGTATGAGATGATCATTATTGTATTGTGGCAACCGGCAGGAGCCTTATGGTTGTCTTTAAATTTCATGTTGAGTAGTATTTCAAAGTAGTTGTAATAGTTGCTACATGGAGGACAATCATGAAGATGGCGCCATTGACCTTGGTGCTTCGCCGACGATGATGGAGATCATGCCCGTTGATGATGGAGATCATGTCCGTGCTTTGGAGATGAAGATCAAAGGCGCAAAGACAAAAGGGCCATATCATATCACATATGAACTGCATGTGATGTTAATCCTTTTATGCATCTTATTTTGCTTAGATCGCCGGTAGCATTATAAGATGATCCCTCTCACTAAAATCTCAAGATAATAAAGTGTTCATCCTTAGTAGCACCGTTGCCAAGACTTGTCGTTTCGAAGCATCTCGTGATGATCGGGTGTGATAGAATCAACAAGTGCATACAACGGGTGCAAGCCAGGTTTGCACATGCGGATACTAAGGTGGCCTTGACGAGCCTAGCATGTACAGACATGGTCTCGGAACACGTGATACCGAAAGGTAGAGCATGAATCATATGATTGATATGATGAACACTTTGAGTGTTCGCCATTGAAGTTACATCTTGTCTCGTGATGATCGGACTTGGTGTGGTGGATTTGGTTCGTGTGATCACTAAGACAATGCGAGGGATATTGTTTTGAGTGGGAGTTCACCTAGTTTTTAATTATATTGAATTAAAATTTGAACTCAATTTGTCATAAAACATTAGTCTAAACTATTGCAAATATGTTGTAGATATGGCGTCCTCAATCAATTTTAACCAGTTCCTAGAGAAAGAAAAGCTTAAGAGCAACGGTAGCAACTTCACCGATCGGTTCCGTCATGTGAGGATTTTCCTCAATGGCGGAAATCTGCAATATGTGCTTGATGCACCGCTAGGTGACCCTCCTGCAGAAACTGAAACCGATGAAGTAAAAGTTGTTTACGCAACTCGGAAAACTCGGTACTCTCAAGTTCAGTGTGCCATCTTATGCAGTCTGGAAGCCGATCTTCAAAAACTTTTTGAGCACCACGATCCACATGAGTTAATCAATGAGTTGAAGACTATATTTGAGACTCATGCGGCCGTGGAATGCTATGAAGCATCGAAACACTTCTTCAGCTGCATGATGGAAGAAGGCAGCTCCGTTAGGGAGCACATGCTCGCCATGACCGGGCATGCGAAGAAACTCGATGACTTGGGAATAGTGATTCCTAATAGATCGGGGATTAATCGTGTCCTTCAATCATCGCCACCTAGTTACAAGAACTTTGTGATGAACTACAATATGCCAGAACATTAACAAAGAGTTACCTGAACTCTTCTCCATGCTGAAATCTGCTGAGATTGAAATTAAGAAAGAGCAGCAAGTGTTGATGGTCAACAAGACCACCAGTTTCAAGAAACAGGGCAAGTCTAAAGGCAAGAACAAGAAGAGTGGCAAGAAAGCTGCCACGCCTCCTGTGAAACCTAAGACTGGCCCTAAGCCTGATGTTGAGTGCTATTACTGCAAGGAGAAGGGACACTGGAAGCGTAATTGCTCCAAGTATTTGGCGGATCTGAAGAGCGGCCTTGTCAAGAAGAAGAAAGAAGGTATATCTGATATACATGTTATAGATGTTTATCTTACTGGTTCTCGTACTAGTACACGGGTATTTGATACTTGGTTCGGTTGCTCATATTTGTAACTCGAAACAGGAACTAAAGAATAAACGAAGACTACTAAAAGATGAAGTGACCATGCGCGTTGGAAATGGATCCAAAGTCGATGTGATCGTTGTCGGCACACTTCCTCTACATCTACCTTCGGGATTAGTTTTAAGCCTCAATAATTGTTATTTTGTACCCGCGTTGAGCATGAACATTATATCTGGATCTTGTTTAATGCAAGACGGTTATTCATTCAAGTCCGAGAATAATGGTTGTTCTATTTTTATGAATAATATCTTTTATGGTCGAGCACACGAAAAGAATGGCTTATTTACGTTAGATCTCGATAGTAGTGATACACATATACATAACATTGATGCTAAGCGAATTAAATTGAATGATAATTCTACTTATATGTGGCATTGTCGTCTTGGTCATATTGGAGTGAAACGCATGAAGAAACTCCATACCGATGGGTTACTTGAATCACTTGACTTTGAGTCACTTGATAGATGCGAAGCATGTCTAATGGGAAAAATGACTAAGACTCCATTCTACGGTATTATGGAGCGAGCTACTGACTTATTGGAAATCATACATACCGATGTATGCGGACCAATGAGTGTAGCATCGCGCGGTGGTTATCGTTATGTTCTAACCTTCACGAGATGATCCGAGTAGATATGGGTATATCTATTTCATGAAACATAAATCCGAAACTTTTGAGAAGTTTAAGGAATTCCAAAGTGAAGTAGAAAATCAACGTAACAAGAAGATTAAATTTCTACGATCCGATCGCGGAGGTGAATATCTGAGTTATGAGTTTGGCATGCATTTAAAGAAATGTGGAATACTTTCACAATTGACACCGCGGGAACACCACAACGAAACGGTGTGTCCAAACGTCGTAATCGAACTCTCTTAGATATGGTTCGTTCTATGATGTCTCTTACTGATTTGCCGTTATCATTTTGGAGTTATGCATTAGAGACAGCCGCATTCACTTTAAATAGAGCACCATCAAAATCCGTTGAAACGACACCGTATGGTTTAATAAGAAACCTAAGCTGTCGTTCCTAAAAGTTTGGGGTTGCGAAGCCTATGTAAAAAAAGTTACAACCGGACAAGCTAGAACCCAAAGCGGAGAAATGCGTCTTCATAGGATACCCTAAGGAAACTATAGGGTACACTTTCTATCACAGATCCGAAGGCAAGATCTTTGTTGCTAAGAACGGAACCTTTCTTGAGAAAGAATTTCTCACTAAAGAAGTGATTGGAAGAAAAGTAGAACTCGATGAGATTGAAGAATCTCTGCTCGTTGATCGAGTAGCGCGATGCGGAAGATGTTCCTGTGCCGCTGCACCGGCAACGAGAGGAAGCAAATGATAATGATCATGAAACTTCAAATGAGATAGCTGCTGAACCTCGCGGATCGACAAGGGAACGTGCCACTCCAGATTGGTATGATCCTTGTCTAAATGTCATGATTGTGGACAACAATGATGAAGACCCTGCGACGTATGAAGAAGCGATGATGAGCCCAGATTCCAACAAATGGCAAGAAGCCATGAAATCCGAAATGGGATCCATGTATGATAACAAAGTATGGACTTTGGTAGACTTACTCGATAGCCGCAAGGCTGTCGAGAATAAATGGATCTTCAAGAGAAAAACAGATGCTGATGGTAATATTACTTGTCTATAAAGCTCGACTTGTCGCAAAGGGTTTCAGACAAATTCAAGGTGTTGACTACGATGAGACTTTCTCACCTGTAGCGAAGCTAAAATCTGTGAGGATTTTGTTAGCAATAGCTGCATTTTTCGATTATGAGATTTGGCGAGATGGATGTCAAAACGGCGTTCCTTAATGGAGACATTGAGGAAGAGTTGTATATGGTACAACCCAAAGGTTTTGTCGATCCTAAAAATGCTGACAAAGTATGCAAACTTCAGGGTTCAATTTATGGGCTGAAGCAAGCATCAAGAAGTTGGAACCGACGCTTTGATAAGGTGATCAAAGACTTCGGGTTTATACAGTGTCATGGAGAGGCCTGTATTTACAAGAAAGTGAGTGGGAGCTACGTAGCATTCATGATATTATATGTAGATGACATATTATTAATTGGGAATGATATAGAACTATTAAGCAGTGTAAAGGGTTATTTGAATAATAGTTTTTCAATGAAAGACCTTGGTGAAGCATCGTATATATTAGGCATCAAGATTTATAGAGATAGATCAAGACGTCTAATAGGGCTATCACGAGTACATACCTGGACAAGATTCTAAAGAAGTTTAGAATGGACGAAAGTAAGAAAGGGTTTTTACCTATGTTACCGGGCAAGGTCTTGAGTAAGACTCAAGGTCCGGCTACGACGAGAAGAAAGAGAAAGGATGAGTCGGATCCCCTATGCCTCGGCGATAGGCTCTATCATGTATGCCATGCTATGTACAAGACCGGATATAGCACATGCTTGTTAGTTTGACTAGCGGATATCAAAGTGATCCGGGAATGGAACACTGGACAGCGGTTAAGAATATCCTGAAGTACTTGAAAAGAACTAAGGATATGTTTCTTTGTTATGGAGGTGACCAAGAGCTCGTTGTAACAAGTTACACCGATGCAAGTTGGAACACTGATCCTGATGACTCTAAGTCACGATCCAGGTACGTGTTTATATTGAATGGTGTTGCGATAGGTCGGGCAAGCTCGAAGCAGTGCACGGTGGCGAAATCCTCAACAAAATCGGAGTACATAGCGGCTTCAGAGGCTTCATCAGAAGCGGTATGGATGAAGAGGTTCATTGTAGAGCTCGGTGTGGTTCCTAGTGCATTGGACCCACTAGTCATCTATTGTGACAACATGGTGCCATCGCCAATGCACAAGAACCAAGGTCACACAAGAGGCTGAAGCATATCAAGCTGCGTTATCATTCGATTCGCGAGTACATCGAAGATGGAGAAGTAAAGATTAGCAGATCCGTTGACTAAAGCTCTCCCTAGGGCAAAACATGACCAACACCCAGAATGCCATGGGTGTTAGGTACCTTACAATGTAATCTAGATTATTGACTCTAGTGCAAGTGGGAGACTGTTGGAGATATGCCCAAGAGGCAATAATAAAAGTAGTTATTATATATATCTTTATGTTTATGATAAATATTTATATACCATGCTATAATTGTATTAACCGAAAAATTAGTACATGTGTGATATGTAGACAACAAGAAGTCCCTAGTATGCCTCTTAAACTAGCTTGTTGATTAATGGATGATTAGTTTAATAATCATGAACATTGGATGTTATTAATAACAAGGTTATATCATTATATGAATGATGTAATGGACACACCCATTTAAGTGTAGCATAAGATCTCGTCATTAAGTTATTTGCTATAAGCTTTCAATACATAGTTACCTAGTCCTTATGACCATGAGATCATGTAAATCACTTATACCGGAAAGGTACTTTGATTACACCAAACGCCACTGCGTAAATGGGTGGTTATAAAGGTGGGATTAAGTATCCGGAAAGTATGAGTTGAGGCATATGGATCAACGAGTGGGATTTGTCCATCCCGATGACGGATAGATATACTCCGGGCCCTCTCGGTGGAATGTCGTACGAAGTCTTGCAAGCATATGAATAAGTTCATAAGATACCACATACCACGGTACGAGTAAAGAGTACTTGTCGGGAGACGAGGTTGAACAAGGTATAGAGTGATACCAGAAGATCAAACCTCGGACAAGTAAAATATCGCGTGACAAAGGGAATTGGTATTGTATGTGAATGGTTCATTCGATCACTAAAGTCATCGTTGAATATGTGGGAACCATTATGGATCTCCAGATCCCGCTATTGGTTATTGGTCGGAGTGAGTACTCAAACCATGTCCGCATAGTTCGCGAACCGTAGGGTGACACACTTAAAGTTGGATGTTGAAATGGTAGAACTTGGATATGGAATGGAGTTCGAATATTTGTTCGGAGTCCCGGATAAGATCCCGGACATCACGAGGAGTTCCGGAATGGTCCGGAGAATAAGATTCATATATAGGATGTCATTTTATGTGAATTAAAATGATGCGGAAGGTTCTATGGAAGGTTCTAGAAGGTTCTAGAAAAGTCCGGAAGAAACCACTAAGGAAGGTGGAGTCCACATGGGACTCCACCTCCATGGCCGGCCAACCCTAGTGGGGGTGGAGTCCCAAGTGGACTCCCCTTAGGGGCCGGCCACCCCCATATGGGAGGTGGAACTCCCACCTCTAGTGGGAGTCCTAGCTTGGGTAGGTTTCCCCACCATATGGAAGGTTTTTGGTTCGGGTCTTATTCGAAGACTTGGAGACCAACACTTGGGGTTCCACCTATATAATGAGGGGCCAAGGGGAGGGGGCCGACCACCCAAGAACCACCAAGGTGGCCGCACCCCTTAGTGGCCGGCGCCCCCCTCTCCCAAAACCCTAGCGGCCTCTCTCCTCCACCACGTCCCGCACGCTTAGCGAAGCTCCGCCGGACTTCTCCACCACCACCGACACCACGCCGTCGTGCTGTCGGATTCAAGAGGAGCTACTACTTCCGCTGCCCGCTGGAACGGGGAGGTGGACGTCGTCTTCATCAACAACCGAACGTGTGACCGAGTACGGAGGTGCTGCCCGTTCGTGGAGCCGTGATCAAGATCTTCTACGCGCTTTTGCAAGCGGCAAGTGAACATCTACCGCAGCAACAAGAGCCTCATCTTGTAGGCTTTGGAATCTCTTCAAGGGTGAGACTCGATAATCCCCTCGTTGCTACCGTCTTCTAGATTGCATCTTGGCTTGGATCTCGTGTTCGCGGTAGGAAATTTTTTGTTTTCTATGCAACGTTATCCTACAAATACCCCTCTTGGAGTAACAAGTGTCCACTTGGCCAAAGTTTCCACTAGCAACGGAGAGCATGCAAGATCACAAATAACATATGACATGAATATATAATCAATCTCAACATAGTATACAATATTCATCGGATCCTAGCAAACTAAACATGTAGGATTACATAAAGATGATCTTGATCATGTAGAACAGCTCACAAGATCGATACATGAAGCACAAAGTGGAGAAGACAACTATCTAGCTACTGCTATGGACCCATAGTCCAGGGATGAACTACTCACGCATTATTTCGAAGGCGGGCATGGCGATGTAGATGCCTCTGGCGATGATTTCTCCCTCTGACAGGGTGCCGTGAAGAGCTTCAGAACCCCCCGAGATGGGTTCGGCGATGGCGGTCGTGACGGAAATTTTCGTGGATGGAGGCTCGGGTATCCAGGGTTTTCCCGAGAAGATGTATAAATAGGCGGAGGATTTAGATCGGTGGGGTTCCTGGGGGGGTCCACACCACCCCTAGGCACGGGCCACACCTAGGCCGCGCCATGAGGTGGTCTGGCCGCCCTGTGGCGCCTCTTCGACCCCCCCTTCGGACTTCGTCTTCGTTTCGGTAAAATATTGACTTCGGCTTTTGTTTCGTCCAATTCCGAGAATATTTCCTGTACAACTTTTCTGAAATACAAAAACAACAGAAAACAGGAACTGGCACTAAGACATCTTGTTAATAGGTTAGTGCCAGAAATTATATAAAAGTGCAACGAAGTGTAAGCAGAACATATATGAATTGGTGTAAAACAAGCATGGAGCATCAAAAATTATAGATACGTTTGAGACGTATCAGCATCTCCAAACTTAACTCCTGCTCGTCCTCGAGTAGGTAAGTGATGACAAAATAATTTTTGAGGTGACATGAAGCCAACACAATCTTGATCAAGCATGTAAAGCATTGTGAGCTGGGATCTAAGTACTCTAACATAGCCATGATAGATATAATTCAATTGAACTTAGCAACTATGTTATAACATGAAGGGTAATTCAAACAAAGTATCATGAATAATAGTGCGTTGAAAACAACTGTGTGTTTATGATCATAGAGCAACATAACAAAATGATACTCAACATGTCCTTTATGGAATAGCAAAACATAAATGCTAGGACACCTTCAAAATTCAGAGGGTGACTAGATACAAGTAATTTGAGAGCAAGCAATAGCACAATCATGAATCAATCAAAATTAATTTTGAGACTATGCATATTGCACTAAGAATGAAAACTATGCTCTCTTAATTGGTGCATAAAGTAGAAGATGAAGACTCAACATAAAAGTAAAAAAGAGGGACTCTTTGCAGAGTAAGCAAGATAAACAAGTTTTATAAATCTTCTAAAAAGTATGGTACTTATTAGCTTTGAGCTCTCATTGCCCCTATCATAAGCATGTTGAATGGTTAAGGTTAATGTGAGTTAAAAATAAGCTATATGCATGCAAATTACAAGTTGAAATAACTGACACGCATAAATGCATATATCAGTGTAGTGTGCAGCAATTTACCATGCCACTTCAGTCGTGTACTAATTACTACTGGTGTACGAGCCTGAAAGTAGTCAGACATTACGATAGCTTGCGAGAAATAATGCCAACGGGATGTTAGATAGGCTAGACTAGGTTTGTGGTGGTTTTTGGTCATCTTGACCGACTGTGGAACGAGGACTGAAAATGACGAGTGTGACGAATCGAATGGATTGAAAAGCTTTGCTCCGTGAAAAAATGTGAACGCTAGACTGGACAATGGAATTCTTGAGAGTCGTCTCATGCATGCAACAGATCACCAAGCGAAAATCCATGGACGTAGTTTAGCCTTGTCGCTGCGACTGCGACAACAACGTTTAGTTAGGCAAAGTGCCCGAGAATTCATGCCATCGTGGGAGCCTGGGAGGTGAGTATGACTAGTTCTTGTGAATGCGTCGCGACCTCTGTTCGGCAACAATGGCTGGTGCAGTGCACGTTTTGTAGTGTACTGCTGACCGGAGTGCGGCTGTAGATAGCTATACAACTGTCTTTAGACGGCTGCATTTATAATTTATGCGATTATTGGTTCTCCAGAATAAGGTATGGTCACTCGTGGATCTAATATGTAGTCATACGGATAACCTATAAAAACACTAGCATTTCCTCTATGATTATTAAAAATATCATTTCTACGTTCCATAAAGCCTAAACCAAAGCACACGCCCCTACTCGAAAATGCACTCTAGTTTTTTTTTATCCACCCTATTTAGATAATTTCCTGACATATTCGTAACATTAGCTGCTAGGTTTATTTTGGATTTTTTCAGATTCGTGCAAGAAAGCAAAGAAGGGAAGGATTCCCTATTACCAACTTCCCCCATTGTCCTATCCTCATCGGCCATTCATCTTTCTCGACCTAGTGCCCCCTTTGGTGTCCGAACATACTCGTAACGAATTTACGGATTAACTTAGTCCCTACAGTAGTGAGCTGATGCTAGGTTGCAAGCAAACAAGCCGCATAAGCCCGTGAAAGCAAAATCTAGCACAAGCGAAAGCAAAATCTAGCACAAACTAGATAAATTTTCTACAAAAAATAGAACTAACCTAACAAATATAAACTATGAAACGCGACGGATTGGGCGCCGCTCTACAGCCCTAGCTGACGCCACATTGACGGTGGTTCTTGTCTGCCACCTTTGAAGAAACGAAATTAACCACAGTTAAGCATTTTCTTCACATCCAAGAAATTTCCTTAACTAAAAATTAGAGCATCTCCAGTCACGTCCCTAAAACCATCCCCAAAGCGATTTGGGGCGCGCCGGACAAAAAAACGTTCCCAGCCGTGTCCCCCAAAGCCCTTTTTTGTCCGGCGCGCCCCGATATGGTGTCCGGCGCCCCGAGCCCGTTCCCGCCCCACAGGGGACGCTCCAGGGACACCGGACACACCGAAAAACGAGGCGGGGAGTGACGGAGCCGACCCATCAGCGGCACATTAAATTTTAACCTAACCGTCGCCTACCTCGCGACGGAAGTTATTGCCGCGCAGCGATGGTGCAGTTTCCGCAGAGGCGCAGCGAAGCGTCTCGTCGCTCCTAGCTCTACGTGCCGGCATTAATAAGCACCATCGCTCCCCCGCCTCCCTCCGGCCTATAAAAAGGGCCGCCTCTCATCGTCCCTCTCACACACAAACCCTAGCTCCTCTCTCCCCAACCCTAGCCGCCACCATCTCAAGAGTCGACGCCATGGCTGGCAGAGGCTGAGGTCGAGCTCGCGGTTGTGGTCGTGGTCGTGGCCGCGGCAGAGCTGCACGCTCGCCGTCGTCTGCAACGCCGTCGTCGTCCTCATCGTCGGACATGCAGGACGAGGAGGGGCCTGTGCTGTTCGAGTTCATCGTCGTCCTCAAGGGCGACCCACACGGCATCCAGAGGCTGCCGGACACCTTTGCCGACTTCGTCGCCGGCGACGAGCACCCGGGCTCGCTGCATTCTGCGGGAGGATGGCTGCCGCTGCTGCCGGTGAATCGTCGACGTGATCTACGACGCGCGCGGCAAGATGTACCTCCACATCGGCTGGGAGAAGTTCGTGCGCTACCACCGCCTCGAAGCCGGCTTCGTTGTCGTGGTATCGTCACGACATATGCCATAGGATGGCTAAAGAGAGTGGTTCTTGCTATGGTCTACGGCGGTATCCGGATGCGGATATGGGCACGAGCGACACGGCGACGTACCCAGGTTCGGGGCCCTCGTATGGAGGTAACACCCCTACTCCTGCTCTAGAGTGTATAAGAGATATCACAATACAATGGTGCTCCTAGAGCTGTATCCGGCTGCGAGGGGAGGCTAGAGGTAGACGAAGTTCTCTCTCCCCGAGCGGTGCTAAGTATGAGAATGTGAAGTGATCGATCGTCCCCCGCGTAGAAGGGGTTGGCCAGCTTATATAGATGCTGGCAGTTTACAAAGAAGTCCCTATGATCTACTGGTCGGCTCCGTCGGCTCCGGCTTTATCGCTCCTTCCCGAGGCGCCAACGTCAGTGCCGTTGAGGCTTGTCCGTCCTTCCTGCCGAGGTCAGCGGCGACAGGACATGAAACGACGTGGAGGAAGTGTCCCTGTCGGCACCGGTAGCCTGCAGCGTACGGCGCAGTCTAGGCCATGATGGCCTGTCCGACGCGGGGCACTGTTGCTCCACAGTGCCCCCCGCTTTACGGGAGATAAGATCAACGTGGACTTCTGCACCCGGATCACCTTTCCGGTTCCTTCTCCTGCAAGGGTCACCAGCCTCGAGCCGGTCAAGGGAGAGACAAACCAGCCGGACATGGCACGTAGAAGCCGGCCCAGCCACAGCGCAGATGGCTATGGCTAGACCGGCATAGACATGGAGCTAGCCGGCTCGCAAGGCAGCCGGCCATGGCTCCAGCCGGCTGCTCCTCAGCCAGCCTTTGCCGCGGGCCAGCCGGCCTCGAGCCAACTGTTCCCAGTCCTTTGCCATACCCGGGGTCTTCTCCCGACATTCGTGCTCGTGTTCTCCTACTTTGGCGACATGGACATGAGCGTCAAGGTGTTCGACGAGACGTGTTGCCGTCGGAACTACTACGGCGACAACACCGAGGAGGACGACGACTGAAGAGTGTTGTTTCTTCGCAACGAATATATGCACGAAGGTTTTTGGATGTTCTTCCTCGGAAGAACCAACAGGGTCACCCTCACCAGCTGGATTTTCCAGTTTGGGTGACTGGGTGTGCCCTCGGGTGTTCTTTCTTGACAGCGAACACACGAAACCTTCGATGCACGACCTAGTTAGGTTTAGTTTTTTTGCAATATTTTATATTGTGTCAACCATGGTTCAAACTATGTATTGGTTTGTGGAAAATGATGTTCCAAACTATATCTTCATGTAAACCACGTTCTCAATTATGTATTAGTTTGTGGAATATTTATTCTCTTTATTGAAATAAAAATGCAAAAAAACAAAAAAGAGTATTTTAATGTTTGGGGCGACGTTTGGGGGATGCGGCTGGGGAACGACGTCCCCAGCGTCACGGATGAAACACCTTCCCCGAACGCTTAACCTGACGCCGTTTGGGAGACGGTTTGGGGGACGCGATTGGGATGCTCTTAGGCACATCCAACAAATTTGGTGCAAACTTTGGCGCAACACGGCCTCTCCTTTTCCCGTGGAAAATAATTCTCAGGTAGACAGCTGTGACGCGAGAGTAGTAGTGCCGTTTTCTCTTGTCCTTGTTCTCTCGGCGACCGATTCAAAGTTCAGAACGCGCCGTACAGAGTTCTTTGTCAAGTTCTTACAATTTCATTCTCCCACGCAAGTACAGATTCAAACATTTCATCATACTAATATAGTACTACTAGTGCATTGACGGATTTAGTTATGTTGTCCCATAAAGTATGTGTTTCGGAATGACCAGCAAAAGTTAATCTTGACGATGCTGCCACCGGACCGGATAGAGGAGACCTCGATCATGGTGGACTCCGCCGCGTGAGAGGGCGAGTGGATAACTCACCGCCATGTGTGTGGTTTTCCTCTGCATGCAGGGCCGCGCGCCCTTCCAATGAGGGAACTGACAGGCAGTGGTCGTGGATGGACTCTACGTCAACGCAGAGACGACTCGTCAAGTCGCGGGTCCTCCATCCACGAGACTTCCCAAGCGAGTGACCACCTAGCTAGCTAGCCTCCACACAAGTTTGCTCAAACCAGTATAGTATGGTTACGATTTGCTGCGAAGTTGCGCCGTTTCCATGGATAACTGGACATCTTCAGTTCAGATGTGCGCATCATTTAGGTTCAAATTGGCCGATTACGCGTACGGGGCTAGGACCTTCGATGATGCACCTCCTATGAGTGGTGATCTCTTTTCATGTCAATACAGACGCGTAGCCGGAGTGCGTTTTGGCAGGGACCGGGAAGGAATCAAACCACGCGTCTTTGGACAGTCTCGACATGATCGGTGATGGATGGAATAAGTATCAGACTTCAGACAGTACTGGCTTGCTTGTTCGATTGGTTCTGCAGTCTAGCCTATTCTTGCTAGAGGGACGAAGGTATCCAATTCCACTCCAAAGCTGCTGCTGCTGCTGCTTCACCGCGTCTCCGTAGCTAGCTCGGATAGACGTGGCATCAGCTGTGGTTTCCTGGAAACGTCCCGACTGATCACTCTCTGTAGAGTACAACTGAAATTCTGCGTCATTCTGGCCATCTTTGACCTAAATGGCCCTTGCCTAAACTCTAAACCATTAATAACTTATGATCCCAATCGGATATCATGTACATTACACGTTATTTTTAGTTTCGCTACTTTTCGTTGAGTCCAGCCATCTAAAATAGTATGATCTAGCTATCTTTTTTACCCTAAAGGGTTTAAGAAGTTTTTAAAGATCTAAAATCGGCGAGGGCATCTCCAACGGGCTGACCCAAACGGATAAACAGCGAAAAGCAGTCGAAAAATATGTTTGCACCCAAACCCTGCGGCCCGACGCATACTGACCGACCTGTTCGCCAAGACAAAAATGAATATGCGCCGTGAATGCATATGCGCGGATGCTGCACGATCGCGGGGCGTGATCGGTGTTCCTCTTGTATGGCCCGCACGCTGGTGGCTCAGAAGGCACTCACACTCCCGCCAGTCCCAAAAAAAACGTATTTAGGTGGCGCCAACAACCCTACCATGCGATGGACATCCTCGTCACCGCAACCTCATGGAATCCGAGCAAATCACCGCACCCACCGCCCCACCCAGAGAGCAGCACGGGCATGAGGGTAGTGGTAAGAAAATGGTCATCGTCATTCCATCTATGTACCTGGCATTGACATACCATAACTTTTAGCAATTTTAGGTACCCAGGGCCTTGAAGAAGTTCAAGTCAACACATAATAAGGGATTCTACATGGCCCATTGTTGGGAGAAGATGAAGGGGGTGATGGAGTGGAGGGTAGGCTATGAGGCCTACAAGGAAGCAGTACATACTAGCACAGCCATGGTGGTCGTCGACGGCGAAGACGACACCCCTAGGTAGAATGCCCTTCCACCTAGTCCCTGAGGCCAAAAGTCTACCAAGGCCGGTATTGCCTCGGAGGCATGAGTCCTTGCGTTGAGCGAGACCTTACAGAAGATTATGGCCAATTCTCAAGTCGCCTAGGTCAGAAGGGATGAGAAGAGACATCTGGATAAAGAGGCTTCTACTGCAATCTACCTCAACATCATCACAGAGGCCATTGAGGTCCAAATGATGGACGTCGAGGCCAAACGGATGGACGTCGTGGCCAGAAGGCTTGACGTCGAGACCAAGATTCACGCGGAGGACACAAGGATCATATATGTTGGCCGATTTGGCCACCATGAACGACGACGCTAGGGCTTAGTTCGTGAAAAAGCGCACCGAAATCTACGCGTGTGACTCCTGATCAGTAGTGCCAATGTCAAACGCCATGGGATCCTTATGGACTACATTTGCTGATCATGGACATGTTGTGCCCCTTTAACTTGGACTACATTTCATGCCGTACTATGTGCACTATCTGATGGACTCATTTGTGACCTATTTGAGCCATTGTAGCCGTTGTTTGAATGTCTTATTTTGGTAGAATTTACTTATTTTTGCTTTTTTGGGGATTTCAAAACAAATGTGGCTCGGGCGGACAAAATGCGCTAGCCCGTTGGGGATACCCCTCGGCGCAAACGGTCACTCGGCCCTTTCCAGCCAGTTGCGCGTCCACAACCCAAATCAAACGGACACACGCGATCAATTTTGATATCCGAAATACGTCGGACCGTTGGAGATGCCATAAGCCCAACCATCTAAAATTGTGTGACCTAACTACAGTATCCACACAAACAGACAGCGTTTTGCTATCTTCTACCCACCCTAGGATAAAAACTGGCTAAGTTTAGTGACTTAAACGAGTTATCTAGCATAGCCTAACTACAAGGGGATATAGAAATTTTAAAGTTTTGGGATGGGCCATAAGTGTTTTTTGTTGTGATGCAGCACACCACTTCTTCAGGTTGAAGTGCGTAAGTCGTTGCATAATACTCACGAAACACCGTTTCACGAATATTACAACCAGTAGAGTGGTACAATAAAAATATCACAGGTACAAAGGTGTCTAATTATAGTATTAAACTATTAATATCACAGATTCTTTATAAAAGATCTCAGAACTTCCTTGACACAATGACGTTCGCCAGATAAGTTCTCAATCAATCTAAGATATAGAAGAAACAACTCATCGACTACTCTACGGCGAGACCTATTTCGAGTACTACTTAGTGGTGATTGTTGCTACAACATTATTCTATGGAAAGGTTCTATGGTTTGGGAAATGGCCCCCTCTTATGCTTCCTATTAGTTTCCACTATTTCTAATCTCAACTATTGATTATTATGCTCATACTATCTCACTTCAGCTCTTTGTAGTGGTCCTTCTTGTCGTCTTATTGGGTTTGGATGACGGCTTCGACTTTCCCAGAGGCTAGCAAGGGATAAGAAACTAGAGTGCAAAATGTACTCAACAAGTTCTAATATACGGGTGTCTCATGCACTAACTATTAGGTTCCGTTGCAGAAAATAAAAAATTTCCTACAACAGAATAACATAGCTAAGATCTACTCTATGGAGATGCAAAGTACTGCTAAAGTTTTATTAATACTTTCTCTGTTTACAAATATAATATATTTTAGACATTTCACAAAGTGAACTAGATAAATGTAAATGTACATACTAAAAATAGGCTAGGTACACTATATGTACCAATAAAGATGAATCAACAAGAAATTTAAAAAATTTATAGTAGTGAACAGAAGGAGTATACAGGCTTGTTGAAAAAACAAATGCAAGACTATTATCCAACCCTATCCATGTGCAGGCACACTTCCACTCCAGCTCTACCTGTAAACGCATCAAGGAGATGGAGGAGGGGGCTGGTGGGGCGCCGTTCTACATCAACCTGCATGGTGGGGATCTTCTGATGCTGCAACTTCATGGAGCTCTATAGTAGGGGACAGGCGACAGCGCTGGCTGTCTTGCCTCTGCTTCTTCAGGCCGAATGGCGGCCCTCCAAAGCCATGTGACGGTGGCTACTCTTCCAACAAACCTCCAAGGTGGAGGCCCTTTGAGGGATTCCCGGCGGCGTTCAACAGTCTTCGTCTCCCAAGTGGTATCATCCCCGGTGAGAAGAAGGGTGGCCGGCGGCGGAGTCTCTGTTGCTGCGGTGGAGAAGAAGGACCTGATTGCTTTCAAAATTTACTTTTTAGGGTCCTTTGTGCTAATTTCCAGGACTATGCTGTAATTTTTGTTCTTTCTGGGTCCTGTTTAAATATTGTAACTCCACCGACGATGGATTAATGCATCACTAGGCCCTTCCGGGCCTTTCCCCTGTTCAAAAAAAAAAAAAAAAAAAAAGTAGGTGGTACCGCCGTTGACCCCGTGACGTCCACGAGTCACGCTTCGCCGGCGCTGGAGGCACCGACCAACCCAGGTGTGCGCCGAGCGGGCCACGCGGCCATCGGAGGACGCACCGTGCCCCATTGCCCGACCTCTCCACAACACCTACGTGGTCTCCTCCAGGAACCACCACGCAAGCATGCAGGCGTTCTTCGCGATATTTCCTCCCCTATCCATTCACCCAGCCAATGCCAATCCGATGCTCATCACCTATAAAACCAAAGCTCACACGAGCTGCTACCCAAACAGTCTCACTCAACAGCCGCCGATTTCTGCATCTCCGAAGCTAGCTAAGCCAACAGCAACGACCGAGTTTTGCAATGGATCACCACCCGAAGCTGGCGCCGAACGCGACGAAGGCGATGGAGGACAAGGAGCGGAAGCTGCAGGTGCCCGCGAGCGACCCGGACGACGACGGCAGCCTCCCCGACCTCGTCGGGCGGCAGCAGCCGCAGCTGCGGCGTGAGGAACAGCAGCACCAGCACCAGGCGCCCAACATCTCGGAGATGAAGCCGGTGACGCGCGAGGCGTACGGCGGCGGGATGTACGCCAACGAGGAGGGGAAGAGGGAGCCCGGGAGGCCGCGTGCCAGCGCCACGCAGAGCGCCGACGGGCCGGAGGAGCCCGTGTCCAGGCCCAGGCACCCGCCGCCGCCGTCCACCGGCGACCGGGACCTCGACATCACCGGGATGTCATACATCCAGTAGTAGTTCCTGCTTGTTTTTTCTATGGCGTGTGTGGTGCACTGGCGCCGGTAGTTTTGTGCGCCTGCCTTGCTAGTGCTGCTGTCTTTTTTCTTTGGCTTCGAACAAGCTGCGTCTGTGTGCCGTGTGCGCGCATCGAGTTGCTGTAAGTACACGTCTACGGTGTAAGAAAAAAAGGAATAAATGTGGAAGTTTTCTTTTTCCAACTTGGCCCAATAGTATTTTCTTCTGCATTCGGAGCTTCAGAATGGCCTTATTTGGGTTCAGGCCTCATTACACGGAGAACTCTCGGCCTTGGTCATTCTCAGCCCACGATTTCTACTGGGAATACATATCGATATGGGCCGTTTAGTCCAAAGCCTGTAAGGTCATGACAAACCCAGATTGTCTCAAAGAAAAATAACCCCAAATTCAAGGTCTGCTTAGCCAGGGCTGGATAAAAACAGGGCCGTACCTGAGAGGCCCGGTGCGAACAAAACAATTAGGCAATTAGAAAACCATGGTTTTCTATATTGTATATTTACTAGCAAAAAATGCCCGTGCATTGCTACGGGTTGGCTGCACTTATTGATGACTCAACTGGGATGATATTGCACCTAGCATGGGACTGAAGCGTGCGCCAATGTGACGAGTCGAGGGTTGGTAACAGAAATCCAAAGCGGCGCCGACACTTCCACCGTAGAAACACCACTAAAGAATGTTGATGCTCCCCAACCCAACGTCACTCGTAACCCACGAGCTATCACTCCTCCTCCCTTCGTCACTTGCCCTCTATCCATTTTCTCTCGCGGCGGGACGCAGACCTGCTGGATGGGGGCTAACGACACCTCTATGCCTCCTCACCCCGGCGGCAGTAGATGCATCACGGTGCGTACCAGATTTTGGAATGGAGATCTGGTAGTTGGAGGTTCATCGGAATCTCCACCGGCGACCGGGCGATGCCGACTCGAGCAGGGATGAATACCCAGCGGCCAAGCGAGGGCGGAGGCGAGTGCCGCTCGGGCGGAGTTCGCAGCCGCACTGCGCGACGGCACGCGCTCGGTCGCGTTTCCACGCGCGAGCACCGGAGGCAGGGTAGGTGGATACATGGTTTTTTTCCCCACCACCGGATTCCTCCCATCCCCTTCACATCGGCCCCCCACCCCATCCGTGAGCACGCCGCCACCGATGGGCTGCTCGGTCTCGCCTTGACCTGGGCGGAGGGCCTAGCGACCCGGATACCAAAATCAAATGGGCGCGGCTATGGAGGCCCTTGGCTTGCCTTGCGGGTAAAGAAGGGCGCCAGCGGCGTGGACGCCTAGCCGACGGGCAGGAGGCACACGGCTCGTGTCAGTCTGTGCAAAGGAGTAAACAAATTAATCTTGTTGTCATGTGCGGAGAAGTGCAAAACGGAGTTACACCTCACGTACACACAAAAATTGTATAAAACAAAGTTACATAAAACATGAAAAAATGGATGAAATTGCATAACAGATTTAGACTAATAATACATGAAAAATAACATAAGCATTGAAAAGCTTAATCATTTATTCTTTTCTGAAAAATTAATCGACGTAGGGTGTTGGTATATTAGCTAGCAAGCTTTAGCTAGGTGAGATTCTTAAGATCAGAGATTCAGAGGACTCACATGCATAAAACGAACATAAGTAAGCAGCCTATAAGGGCTTGAAAAATATCTCTGAATAAGAGGAAGTGGGCGATGAATACATAAATTGCTTGCTCAAGTGGTAACCGGATAAGGTTGTCTTCTCCAACTCCCAAGGGGTGCGGACGCGGGAGCGCTCGCCCGCGTGTGACGCTCCGCTGGTCGCTGGCGTATGCGGCAGGGGCCGAGCGCCTCCTCCTTGCAGCCGGCGGAACGGATGTGGAGTGGTAGCACGCTCCGTGTCCTCCCGCCGCACTGTCGATGGCGAATAGGCATTCTTCGTTCTGTCTAATTCCATTCCTCGTTGCGTCATTCGTGCGCGCTTCTTCAATTTTCCCTCCTCTAATTCATTTCTCGTTGCGTCATTCATTCGTGCGCGCTTCTTCAATTTTCCCTCCTTTAATTCCCACTCCTTTCCCAATTCTCCGGCGAGGATCCTTTCCCTTCGTTTAATTCTCTCATCGAATCCGGTCCCCAAGCAGCGTTCGATTCCTCGGCTCCATATTTGGAGATGCTTGTTCCATACCAGCTTGTTATAACTCAGAAGATCTAGGCATATAAACTGATGAAACTCCGTATGCGGGACCGAGGTGGGATTATTTACGCAAAATATCCGTGCGTGAGCCAGCCCCGTGCTATTTTAACCAAAGAAGGCCGAAGGTGACTCTGTTTGGAGCCATGGACCAGAAGCCACGGCCCGCCAAGCAGGCCGAGAGCTCGCGGGGCCTTTCCAGTTCGAACCAATGTGCGCTTCCCTGTCGCTGGACGGAGGCCAGAAATAAACTGAACCGGTACGGTGTAATTTATCTGTATTATGCGAATCGGTGGGAGGGCAAAATGGTCAAAAAAAAGCGTTGACGAAAATTTTGGCAGAAACCTTAGCTCCTTTATTATTAGGTATAGATTATTAGATTGGTGGTACGATCTTTTTGATAAATAAGATCTTATGGGAAAGCAATATCAGAATTCATTAAACACTCCATTATTTAGCAGAAACATGACATCATTCTAGCATTTCTTATCTCCTCAATTAGTTCTGGCCAGGTATCCAACTTTAATTGCTGCTCCCAGATTGCAGTTGTGGAAAGAGCAAGGGGTCGCTGGATCGGAAGAAGCGGAGCACTGAAAAAAGAGATTTGTAGATGGGAAATTGAGAAGAGAACACCAAATAAATAGATACTGTATTGAGAATGCAGCCTGCAATGGACCATTTTATCTATTAAATCGGCGATGGAAGGAAGAACTGATCGTTCTTGAAGAAGAGAGGAGGCGTGCGTGGGTTGGGGGCTGTGGTGCTAATCTTTGGCCAATTTCCCACGCGTGAGTTGAGGGCTGTGTGTTAATGTATTTAGTAGGCTGTGCGTGGGGATGCTGGTCTTGCTTTGTTTTTGGTGGCGGTCCTCGGGTTTCTCGTAAGTGAAGATGAAGATCTACCGGAGATCAGTTTACTTTGATCTGGCTGGAGAGATGAGTTCCGAAAAACTCCGCTGGTGAATGGAACAGTGCATATTTTGGCTGCAGTTTGCTGGATCAGGTGGTATTCGATCGCGCGCACCATGTTTTTATTCCTACCTTTTGGTTCCGGAGGGAGCGCCGCGAAGCTATATTCTGTGTTGACATCTGGTGACTTTTTGGTCCATGGTGAAGTCAGAAGAAGGAATATCATGAAGGCCGGATTGGTGGACTGACTAAAGGAGGTTCGAGTCAACGTGATGCTGAGGGATCTGCTTGGCGTTCCGGGCTTGCAGCAGTGGTATGCATGTGAGGGCGGCAGCACGTACAGGGGAAGTCCGGAGTCTTACCTCTCAGGGTGAGTACAGGGGAAGTCCGGAGTCTTACCTCTCAGGGTGAAAACCCAAGATCTGGCCTTAACTAGTTGTGTCTGGCAATGTTCTTGTTGGAGGCATTGTTTTGAGAGTGGAGACTATCTTCAGGGAGAAATCCTAAGACCTTTGGTCGGGCGACGACGATGCTGGTGCACTGTTTCCTTCTTGGAGGCGTCGCTTTTGGAGAGTTTGTACTTCAGCTGTTGTCACGGTGGTGGTTGTATTGTTGTTGCTAGGTCTAAAAGGCTGTAGCGGGACTTTTATTTCTTAGTTTTCTTTTCTCTTTTTTGGCTGTGTGCATCCGGACTGTCATTAGGGTGGGGCGTTGTTGCAGAGGCTGGGTGTAATTGGTATCTTTTGATATTAATATATTCCCTTTATCGAAAAAACTAAACCTGCCATTAGAACTACTAAGTACTGATTAACAAAAAATTGGAGGCCCTCCTATTTTGGAGGCCCCGTGCGGTCACACATCCTGAACCTGCATCCCATACGGGCCTGGATAAAAAGATTGAAGTTCGACAAGTTAAATGAGTGCTCGTTTGCTTGAACCGAGCTAAGAATCAGTTTATGCTCGTTAGTCTAAATAATCGAGCTAACCATGTTCGTGAGTTACTCATGAAGATTTGTAACACAAGCTAGGTTTCACTAGTTTTGACTATGAGTCGCTTTAGGGTGTATTTGGTAGCCTGTAGCTACTCAGAAATTCTCCTCTCAACCGTGATTTTGAGGAGATCCGGTGTTTGTTAGGCCGGCTCGTGCTATCTCCACACTGCCGAGGGGATACGAAAAATGCCTCAGAGCTGGGTTGAAAAGCGAAGCTCGAGGGTTGAAGAGCGAAGCCCAAATCGAGCTTCGCTGCTCATTCGGGATGAGGTAATCTCGCAAAGCACGGTAGCAGTGGCCCCGCCCCCTGCACCCCCACCATGGAGCGTCATTCCCCCACCCCTACGTGTCTCCTCTCTTTCCCGTGGTCGCCTCCATGCGCCGCCAAGGTATTCTCGTCGCCAACCACGGCCTGGAGCACCGCCGCCCGACCCTGGATGCCGCCCACACCCCTGGACGCCCCCCGTCGTCGCTGGACCACCACGCTGCCCGCGTGTCGGTGCCCGGCCAGACGCGCCTCAGCACCATACCGGCGGGCAGACGGGCCTTAGCAGGCCCCGCGTCAGACAGAGGCCAGACGAGCCAGAGGCCCACGGCCCTCCTTCCGCCACTGTCTGCGCCCCACGACCCTTTTCCCGCCGCCTCCCACCACTGTCGGCGCCCCACGGCCAGCCATCGCCGACGATCTGCTCCCAGCACAGTTGAGGGCATGTTTGCTTTTTATTTTTGTGCTGAAGGTTCTTTGTGTAAAATTTTGAACCTCTTTGCAAATTGCTTCATGCGTAAATGGTTAAGCTCATATTTGGCTCGCCAAACATCTCATCTCACCATGGCTGAGCACGCCCGACCTACCGAACATGTGGTAAATCTCAGCTCTAGTTGTATAGGCTAGGTTAGATTTTCTCAAGTGGGAAAGTCTTTCAGTGGTGACCCAGTCTACCAAACACACCCTTAGTTATCTCAAATCTTTGGTAGAAATGACCAAGCAAATAGTGGTCTTTAGTCATGCTTGAAACTTTTTCACTAGGATCTAAAAACCTATGCTTCCTCTCTTCCTCACCACGCAATGCACACCTACTCGCGCATTGCCTAATTATAATGCTAGGTAAATAGCCTAGAGATTTCTTAACTGCATGTGCTTGTATATCTTATCGTGGTGATCTGAATACTGATGGGTAGATATATACGCTTAGCTACATGCACATATCTATCCTTAACGATTCATAAGGAGCGCTCGTAAAATCTTAACGAACTGAGGTAAATAATAATTTTAGCTCGTTATTCTTAACGAGCTTAACGATCCAAGCCTTAATGATCACGAGCTTTAAAAGCTGAGCGTTAGTGATCCAAGCAGCTCGTTAGCCACCCCTATATGTAGCTTCTCTAATTTCGATATCAATACATATAAACCTATTGTATATAAAAATAATATAAAGTTCATATAGATATATTGCTCTATCTTAGTTTCAACTCATCATTAGCACAGATCACGAGGAATACTTATTTGGTTCGTTCTTAGTAGAAACTCATGATCGCCATAGTTAAAAATCATTGTTGCGCGAATCACGAAACAAATCTAACGGTATCTAGGAATTTTTCTATGTGCAATCTTACTTGCAACTAAAGAAATCAATTGCAACCTCATTTACAATTTAAAAATCTTTGGAACTGAAAAAAATTAGAAAATTAGTTGCAAACCCAGTTGCAATTAGAGAAACTTGAGTTGCAACTTGAAACTGGAAAAAACAAAATTACAAAAAAATTACAGTAGTTGTAACCCTACTTGCAATTAAAAAATCTTAGTTGCAAGTTGAAACAAACTTGACATTGCAAAAGTCCAGAACTGAGCATGAATTTCGTTCTTAGTTTCCGATAAAAAAAAATTGAAGTCCTCGTGATTGACCTTCCCTACCGAGGTAAAGGAAAGAAAAGAACATATTTAAAGGGCTAAAGAGCCAAAATCAAAGAGATGGCCGAAAATGCACGAAATCATTTTCGCACGAAAGACGCCAGTCACTTTTCCACGACAGCAGCACACGCAGCAACAAATGCTGTTTTGCTAGCTAGAGCTGCAACCTCATCCAAGCAAGTGTAGAGATGGTCCAAAATTCTGAACCCGATCATGCCACTTCAAAGCCCCAATGCTTATCCACTACCAACGCATCAACACATCGATCCAAACCAAGCCTAGGTAGGAAGGAGATCAGATCAAAAACTCGGGGAAGGAAACATCGAACAAGTTGCGGCCGCGCTGCGCGGCCACGAGGACACGAGTCGGCCGCTCCCTGAACCTGAGCCACACGAGTTGCGTCAGCACCTGGGCGGCGCCGCTTCTCTGCCACGTACCGTATCGTGTCCCGGATGCTGCACTGTTGCGGCCGGTGACGTGGATCCGGCGTGGCCGCACTTTCCACGTAACCATGTCGGGGTATCCGTCGTCCAGATCCGGCTTTCAGTTAGACCCGTCGTGTCGGTTTCTCTCACAGCTCGTGGCTGGCCACAACATGGGACAAGTATGGGTTGTCCACACATTCTCCTCCCTGCTCGGCTCCTCGTGGAGGTGGAGCACAGGCAAGGCCGAACCATGTGGCACACGTCAACAAAAAGCACGCAATGGCGACGTGTTCCATTTATCTGTTCTTCTTATCCAAGACAAACTTCAGTACTACTTGCGTCTCTAGCGGGCGGATCCAGTTTTCCGTTTTAGTTCGTGGTACAGTATAGGATAGAAAAGTCTGATCCTACGGCTCGACACAAATGGATTAAGAGCATATACCAGCCCATTTCTGGTTTAAATTTAGACTTAAAATGCGTTGGCGTTTAGACGTTGCGGATGTCTCGCCCATCCTCCATGTTCGCCAGACAACAGTTCAGTGACTCATCAAGAAATAGTTAGGGAATTTTCCATTACATTTGGCAGTCGTGCGCTCTACTAGCCACCATATGGGTCAGCACCGTCAAGGGCCATGTGCCCGCCTTATGGCGTTCCAAGACCTCACGCCGCCGCATGACCCTAGCTGGGTGGAAGACGCATGTCGCGAGCACTATTTGTCTCATCCACCACCTTTAAACGCTGCATCATCTACTACATGGCAGTGTTCCAGTGGGGTCTCTCCGCTTGCAATGGCGTCGTAGAGAGCTCTACCCCTTGGCCTCGCCTCCTCCCCTACCCCCTTGGCATATGGCCCCTGTTGCTCCTCGCGCGCCTTGATCTCAGCATATCCGGTGATCTCCTCTATCTCGAACGCCTTCCTCATTGTTGTGGGTATACTTTATGGGTATATCAACGGCATGGCATAGATCCGGCAAGCCCGGGTGGCCCATATATGATGGTGAGGCATGTGGCCCATCGGGCGGCCCAGTTGCTGTAGATCTTGAGGGATGAAGTCCAGCCCAGGAACAGGAAGCCGGATCTCAACCGACCTACGAAGGAGGCCGGATCCGTGACAGCCCATGAAGTATCCGGATCCAGCACGTACCTGGAGCAAGGCGGATCCTTGACGTATACGGCAAGACATTGTACCGTAGTTAGGCAACTTGTATTCCGGCTAGGACTCTCCATGTAAACCCTATATCCGTGCGCCTTTATAAGCCGGATCCCGGGAGCCCTAGAGGCACAACCACAACTCATTGTAACAACGCGAAAGCGCCCGGATAATTCCGGACAAGCGGCGGTAGGCCTCGTCATCGTGCGGGTGTTCCGAAGCCGGGTAACTCGCGTACCACCGTCCCGTGTGCACTCCGCCCTATGGCCCCTACTTCTTCTCCCCTCGTGAGGATCCCTCCTCCAGAGGTACCGTCGATTAGGCAACGACGGTTGGCGCCCACCGTGGGGCCTGCGGCGTACGGAGGCCGGAGCCGGAGGGTTCCGCCATGGGAAGCTACGACGACACCATCGGCTGTGGGGCGTGTCCTTTACGCCGGAAATCTGCCGATCGTCCCTCCGGATGAGTGTTGGATTCCGGCTAAAACCGACCCCGTCAAGCTCTCCATCATCCCAGTTGGCGGCATACACATCTTCATCGGGGAAACCGTCGGTTCCGACGGAAACCCACTAGTAAGTAGCGCTGACGCGACCGCCGCTGAGCAGGACGCAGTCGCGAAGATCCGATCCGAGACGCAGGAACTTCCCGGTGAAGATTCCGCCTTAGATCCGAAAAATCAAAACCCACCCAATCCGCCCCGAGCAGGAAGTAACGGTGGAAGACCAATGCGGATCCGCCCGGGTCTCCCGGGTGTTAGAGAAGCAAAGGTGTCACTTCGTACACTTCTTGGCCCATACCGCCGGAACCGCCCCTCATGGAGCCGGAGCTGGTCCCGAGCAGGTCGAGGCCCGGAAAACAACGCTGCTCCGGATCGGCAAGAGGTCTGTCGGAGAAAGCGAAACTCCGAGTCGAAGAGTCGATTTTGGGAAATCTAAGCCCAATCTCCGGAGACACCCAGTCCATGGACACTGCAGAGTTTGATCGTAAGGTGATGGAACTCGGATACGGTGAACAGACTCGAAGTCGATTCCGTCCAGCCAAAGCGGTACTTGCAATCGTAGCGGCGCTCGGAGAAGACGGATCGAAGCGGCGGACACTCAATCCGACCCCTGACCATCCCACCACGGATCTCCGATGTCACGGGAGCGGCCCCGAGGGGATTCTTCCTCGGAGAGCCTCCTGTCGCTCGAAGAGATAGTCGCACAAGCACGCATGGATTTGGTCGCAAAGTCGGACGTCCTCAACAAGCCAATAACCCTCGGCGACGCCGCGGATCCGGAGGCTTTAGAGGCCACTAGAAAGGAGATGCCGGCCACGGCCAAAAGTTTGCCAACACCGCAGCTGCTATATTGGATGAGAGGGAAGAAGCTGCACTGATCATGGATCGCTTTGAAAGACAGGATCGCGAAGTCACCGCAACGCTCGAGCAAGTCAAGAGTATGAGAAAGGAGTGGGAGGTGAAAATGACCTACGCACAGGCGGAGGTCGATAGAATCATCGGAGAAGCAATCCCTCCCCGCAGGATCAACTCGCAACCCCTGCCGAATAGCAGCCGCTCGCCACCCCAAAGGACAATATGGCGAAAGCTGCGAAATTCGAAGAAAAGTGACGAGGAGATTGACATCAACTACTTACGCACGCTCGTCGCTTCGGCGGTTAAACAGCAGAGCAAGGCGGACACTTCGCGCAAGTTGGAATCTAACCCGAGCATTGCGTCTCCACCTGCGCGAAGGACGCCCACAACAATCGCCATCGAGATGACGAGTCGCGAACCGGATCCTCGGAACGCAGAAGGAGAGCCAGGGAACACCCAAATCCGATCCCCGTACCATCAAAGACGCCACCGTCAGATCCGAGAAAGGGAAAAGATGCAATGTACTCTGGACGAGACAAGTACCGCAACGCCTCTCCTCCGCCTAATGGTTATCCGCGTCCCCCTCGTCGCCGTAGTCCAGCCGGAAACACCAGGCCTCAAGGGCACGGTGGAATTGTTATCCGCGACATCGTGATGCCCTCCGGAAAGCCGGAGCAGGAGCGCACGCCGGAACCTCGCGGAATCGGAACAATGATCGTGAGCCCGAGCCTAGGAGGAGCCGGAATGAGGAGCGCGACCGGAGCCCCGCCGGAGCCGGGACGACCGGGGCAGCCGGCGTCACGGCGAAGGCAGCCACGGAGCCGGATCCGGCACCGGGAGGGCCGGGGAGAATCTGCGGGCGGAAGCAGGAGGTCGGATCGGCCCCCTCGCAGGTCTCCCTCACCACCACCTAGCGGTGGCGGCGGAGGTGGAGGCGGAGGTGGTGGCCGGAGATCTCGCTCTCGCTCACAGTCTCCCCGTCACGGCTCGCGCGACGCGCGGGAACGCCTCAACGAATACGTGAACCGACTACATCGGACCAAAATGCTTTGGCGGGATGATTCGAGAGGAACCAAAGCCAAGGAGCTCCCTCAAGCTACCCGGAAATCTGAAGCATTATGATGGCACCGAAAGGCCGGATACCTGGATTGAGGATTACTATAATGCGAGTAACCTTTGCCGGAGGAACCCCTAATATCGCTGCCGCATGCTCCAGGTTGTACCTTGTAGGACCAGCCCGGATCCGGCTCAGCGACTCGATACGTCCAAAACGTATCTACTTTCCCGAACACTTTTGCTATTGTTTGGCCTCTAAT
>NC_061510.1:27147692-27276484 GCF_022539505.1 Lolium rigidum | reverse complement strand
TAATTCCGTACAAGCAGCAGTAGGCCCCCGTCATCGTGCGGGTGTTCCGAAGCTGGGTAACTCGCGTACCACCGTCCCGTGTGCACTCCGCCCTATGGCCCCTACTTCTTCTCCCCCTCGTGAGGATCCCTCCTCCGAGGTACCGTCGATTAGGCAACGACACTCATGGTGAGCTCGGCCATGTCGGTGTTAGTTAGGGAAGGAGGCGCACATGAACTCGCTCAGGTGGATCTAGGCGATGATGCGTCCGCCATGGGTGTACTTAGTAGGGTTTCGCACGTTCACCCAGTGGTGTCGTCCCTCTTATAGCCATAGCCGGGGCGGGAAACGAGCGGCCTGGTGCGGACCGAAGGGGCCGCGTGGAAAGTGGTGTGGCGTTTAGCTGGCATTAAATCACCGCGGCATCGAAGACATGGAAAAAATCGTCAAGCCGCTAGGTTTGCCCCCCGACCCAAACGAACAAGTGGAGGACGTAGTCACAAATCTGTTGGCGGGCGGACCAAAACAGACATATTTTGTGTCAGAAATAGGTCGGTGTGATGGAGTGATGGTGGTCTACACCGTTGGGGAACCCCAAGAGAAAAGGTGTGATGAGCATAGCATCAAGTTTTTTCTCAGTAAGAAACCAAGGTTTCATCGACCAGTAGGAGAAATGCGTGTCTTCTGAAGGTGTTGCTAGTTGACTAGTGGCAGGACGTACTACCGGTGTCAGCAATAACGTGGAACCCGCACACAACATAACCAAAATATCTTTCCCCAACTTACAGTGAGGTTGTCAATCTCACCGGTTTTGCTGAACACAAAGGATTAAACGTATCGAGTGAAAGGAGATGTTTGAAGTAATTAAAGAAAACATTGCTTGCAGAAAGTAAACAGAACATGATTGCATTGATTGAATTTATCAGTGTAAAGAAAATGACCGGGGTCCATGGTTCACTAGAGGTGTCTCTCCATAAAGATAAATAACATGCTGGTAAATAAATTACAGCTGGGCAATTGACAAAATACCAACCATACATGACAAGATGATTACTATGAGATTCGTTTGGGTATTACAACATAATACATAGACGGTAATCCAACTGCGTCTATGGCTAATAATCCACCTTCCGATTATCGTCCGAACCCCTTCCAGTATTAAGTTGCAAGCAACAAATTGTCGCATTAAGCAATATGTGTAAAGTAAACAATAGAATTACCCTAGGATAAAACATTGTTGTTTTATCCTTAGTAGTAACAACATATCTACAATCTTAGAAGTTATTGTCACTCTTCCAGAAAACTAGAGGCATGAACCTTCTATCAAGCATAAATACCCCCTCTTGGAGTCACAAGCATCTACTTGGCCAGAGCGCATCTACTAGCAACGGAGAGCATGCAAGATCACAAATAACATATGACAAGAATATATAATCGATCTCAACATAGTACACAATATTCATCGGATCCCAGCAAACACAACATGTAGCATTACATAAGGATGATCTTGATCATGTAGTGTCTGCTGAGATGCATCCGAGACACATATTTGGACCATATTTGCGTCTCCGCAAACGGCCCAATCACTATGTGTCGGGACGCTAGGCCTAGGTGCATGCGTTTTTTTTTGATCGCGCGGTTGTAAACGGACGCGGGCCGTTGGAGATGCCCTAGCGCCAGCATGTTTGTATCAGAAATCTACTATACCTCTACCCATAAATGGATGTTAAAGTTTTATCTAAATTTTAATATCTAGATATTTTACTCATATATCTAAATTTAGATAAATCTGCAACGTAATTTTATAAATTGGAGGAGTATATTTAATAGGAGTTCATGCACGAATCGTAAACCAGGCCATGATCCATCCTGGTACATGAATCTAGCACAATGATATAACAAGGACCACTAGAGGAGCTACAACAAAGTCAGGGAGGGGGGCACCGCCCCCAGGTCATGAAAATTTAGCGAAGGATCTATACGGATTTGGCCAATTTATCCTCCTAATTTGACCTAAAATAGTGTAATTTAGCCTCTTTCAGCCCATTTACCCTCAAAATTTTGGTCCAAGCTCCGCCACTGACAAGGACTAAAAGTAGAATCACAACACAGACGCTCGCTCTAATGGTAGATGATGAAGTTTATCGACCTCATCAGCGAACAGTAGTCCGTTTTGGTGTCCGATTTGCGTGGCTCCGTTAGAGATGCCGGTACCAAACCCTGCTCCAGCCTGGTACATGATGAATCTAGCACAATGATGATACAAGTACGGAGTACCAAAAGTAGAAGCACACTACATGTGCTCGCCCTGGTGGGTGCATGCGGAGAGGCTTTGGGCAAGCGTCCACGCATATGCATATCGGCCGTTGGTGACGTCCGCACGGCGCACGTGAAACGGACCAGGCTAGGCAACTCCGCGCGCGCCACGCAGTGTTGTTCCCGGCGAGAACATCGCATGCTATACTGACGATGGGGACCCACCCCTTCGTCTCCCTCCAGCCCCATATTGGTCACTCTGAGGAGACGATCGGGACACTGCCATCCATCTCACTCCGCCATCCATCTTCACCATTCCTAAACTAATCCGAATAAAAACCCACGAAAAGCTCCGCTCGTCCCTCTCCTGTCCTGTCTCGTCTGCCTCCCTAGCCAAGATCGCCAGACGCCAGTCGCTCTCTCTCCCTCCCTCTCGCGCGAGCTGCACCGCGGGAGCCGGAGGAGATGCGCCCGCCCGCCCATTTAACGCCCTCATCCCGCTCCCGTCTCCACCTCCGCCACTGAGCCACTCCCCGAGCGCCGCCTCGGCTCCTCGGCGCGAGAGGAATGGCCACGTGCTCCAGGGGGCTCGTGCCGCCGCCGCCGCCGCCGTTCGATCTGACGCCGACCCGCGCGCGGCCTGCGCCCTGGCCGCGCCCCACGCGCGGCGCGATCCGCTGCTGCTGCTACGCCCGCCCCGAGCCGCGGAGGCTGCTCTCCCCGGAGCGCCGGGAGGACAGGCGCGCCGACGGGAACAAGACCGCAGCCGCACGGGGACGGCGCCGCCTCGGAGGCCTCATCAACGTGCCCCCGCTCCCGTTCCCGTCCTCCCGGTACGTGCGCGGCGCCTCGCCACTGCCCATCAGAGATTTATGTTCCTATACATTATTCTTCTTCTGAGTAGATCATACACCTATCTCAGATTCTCATGCCGTATTTGCAACAATCATAAGTTTCCTTGTTTATTCCAACATAGTCTACTGATACGATACAAGAATTCACTTTTATGTATAATTTACTGACATGTTTATTCCAGCATGTGCACTTTTATGCCAATGCTGCAGACACAAGCTTCATCTATTCATAAAGTACTAACGTAAAGCATATGTTTCTGCTCAATATGGGAATGGTATCCTCTTGTTTACGGGATGAAACATTCTGACACTGAATTCTCTTTTCTGCGCTAGTATAGTTCTAGGAGGCAGCAGCCCAAGCAGCACGAGTTCTACCCACGGTGCACGCCGAGAGGACCAGCTCCACAATCCCGTGACACCCCACCAAAGAGAGGTGGGTTTCCTTGCTGACACTTTCAGTTTCTGAAGAATCATGGATTCCCTGTGTACTCCGAAATTATATTCTCCCACTTGTGTAGTAGCTATTCCACCGTGCTAAGAGAAATGTGTGTGTTTCTTTGGTGCCTGCCTTACAGACACTGGTATTGCTAGCGAGAAGGAGTGGGGAATCAACCTGCTGGATGAGGCCGTCAAGGAGTCCGGCACGAATGAAGACGGAAGCACCTGGTACAGGGAGAGCGGCGACGATCTCGGCGAGAATGGCTACCGCTGCCGATGGGCTAGGATGGGGGGACAGACTCAGGATGGCTCCACTGAATGGAAAGAGACCGTAAGTTCTCTCCGCTCTACTAATTCTAAAATATCATATTATGATATTTATTACTGTGGTGTTCATGTCTTGTCTTTCCCTTGTTTAATCTGATAGTTCTATTATGGTGCTTGAAATAGGTATTTCATTCAAGTGAAAAAATGTTTTTGCTTCAAAAGGCTGCTGCTCAAGTATGCATGTAATAGCAGTACCACATATAGCTTGTCATACTCCTTAGGAGCTTATGAGTTTCACAATCATGTCCATTATGTTTTATGTAACAGATCTCTTATGTATTTATTCTATGTGGCAGTGGTGGGAGAAGAGTGACTGGACTGGATACAAAGAGCTAGGTATGCAATTACTCTTTGTAACGGGGACTCTGGTAACACAACTTGCTTAATTTTCTTGGAGCGGTACATTGTCTTTCTGACCCCATTCTTAAAATAACATGATGTAATTGATGTTATAGTGTAGCAACTAGTAAGTAGTAACACAGAAATTGCTCTATGTAACTATGTTGATTGGCCTTATATTGAACCTTTATATAGCTCTTGTCATTATGGATTGACCTCTCAATACAATTGTAACACGTTAGGCGCGGAGAAATCTGGGAAGAATGCTGAGGGTGACTCCTGGTGGGAAAAGTGGAAAGAAGTTCTGCACCAAGACGAATGGAGGTGAGTTAGCTGACCCGCGAATTCAGTGGTTATAAGTATATCAACCCCTTGATTGAGTAATAAACAAGTCCATTCCATGGTTAACTACTTGACTACAATTGTAACCACAACAATCCTTGTTGCCCATTAGACATTGGTATGGAAAGCTAATGTTGGAAAATTAATACCATAGTTGTACTTGCACATATGCGGACATGAAACCTAAGGTGGTGATAAGAGGAAGCAGTATGCTCATTTGTGGCGTTATATATCATCAATAAATTATAACAACAGGTACACAGGTCAGCCGTAGTTTTGTATTCAAGTGCCCCATGGGTATCAGATCCACCAAGAACGTATGGGATCATGATTTGTGACCAACATGTGGCACCTCTCATAGTACACCACTAATGTTCTTCCAGTTATCGCAAATAGTATTTTTTTCCTCTCCACTATGCTTCCAGTCTTTCGTTCTGATAGTGCCTGATAGTGCCTGCTGCTGGACAAATGGATAGTCGGTGCAACATATACTCACTTTTGGCGTAGTATTTGTACCACTGGTAACTCTAGCACTACTCTAGACCACGATTTGCACTCCCTCCGATCCATAATAAGTGTCGGGAATTTAGTACAACTTGACACTTATTATGGATCGGAGGGAGTAGTATCTACGGGAATATAAGTAATGACCATCTTTTACTGTCAATTTTCATCCAGTAAGGGCGTAAGGGTATATCATGGTATGTTTCTTTGTTTGTTGGTTGTGATTGCTCATCAAGCATGCCGCTCGATAGTAGGCTATATCATGGTTTAAATCTTTAAGTTATGTATACAGCAATCTTGCAAGACTTGAGAGGAGCGCAGAAAAGCAAGCCAAATCAGGGGCAGAAAATGCTGGTTGGTATGAAAAATGGTGAGAGTTGCATCGTCCTTTTGTTTAGGTTTGGTTAAAAGTCTGCTGCAAATTATTTGCTTGAACTGTTTATTCTTTCTCCAAGGTGGGAGAAATATGATGCAAAGGGATGGACAGAAAAAGGTGCACATAAATATGGAAGGTTAAATGAGCAGTCCTGGTGGGAGAGGTGGGGTGAACATTATGATGGTCGTGGTTCTGTATTGAAATGGTGAGCCTCTTAAGCTTAACTTTGAACTAGCTCTAGAAGAATCACCTTTCTACCTGTTTTATTGCGTTATCTGAATATATGCATGCAGTGATTTACCAACCCACTTGTAGATTTAACCATTAGGCCTTAGGTTACCAAAACATGCAGTATTTATCAATTTGCCCGCTCCAGTCGAGATTGATAACCTTTTGCAATGCGTGGATGCTTTTACAGGACAGATAAGTGGGCAGAGACAGACTTAGGCACCAGATGGGGAGACAAATGGGAAGAGAAATTCTTTTCTGGAATTGGTTCGCGTCAAGGGGAGACATGGCATGCATCTCCTGGCGGTGACCGTAAGTTTGCACAGTGCACATTTTGCTGATAGCGTTTTACCCTTCTGGATGCTAGCATTAATTTAATAAAACATTGACATACATATGTCCAGGGTATCGTGTCATCTCACCATGCCTTGTATTTTTGGGCCTATATATGTAGTTCTTTACTACATTATACAAAATTATTTGAAAAGTACTACTCTAGGAAGACCACCCTATTTATTGGACAAGGATTTGGTGCACATGGGCACCAGTGCTCCCTTCTCTTTCAGTTTTTTGAAAATTTCAAAACCTCACACTTTTATGTTTTCAAAAATATGGTGTTAAATATGCAGATATATATGTACATGAGAAGTGTATGCAAAAAAGTCCCGGTAAAAAATACTTTATATTTTGGGAAATACAAAAAAACAAATTTCTGACAAAAGGATACACTATTGTAATACTATTTTACTACCATGTACTGTCAGAAATTTATCTTTTTCATTTTGTTCAAAATACAAAGTATTTTTTAACGGGACCAGACTTATATCTATCTATATATTTAACTCCATAATTTTTTGAGACTTAGAAACGTGAGGTTCTAAAAAATTTAAAAATCTGAAAGTCAAGAGAACATTGGTGCCCATGTGTCAAAGACACTTTCTGCTATTTATTTGGCTAATCATGCATGAGAGTCTTTTTTCATTCCCTTTGACATACAGGCTGGCCCTTTGCACACTACTTCCATGGTGACACAAAATACTTGCTGAACATTCCTGCACCAACCGATTTTCTAATAGAACTTCCACAAAATGCAAAGCATTGTGCTTCTTGCATCGATAGATAAAAACCTTTATGTACATTCCTAAAAGCTGGCCAAGCCAACCAAAACTTTCAAGATGTTCACCGATAGTTTCCTGAAAATTATACGTAGCATATATTGTGTCATTGTATCTAACTAGCTAAGATGTTAGTTGTCTACTCAAACACATATTCAACAACATTAGCGCCCTTGCTTCTGTAGTGCCTTGTTGTCTTAAAATTTCTGTCCATATCAGACTTGTTAAAAAAGAAACCTGAGTTTGCAGCGGTTGGCGCATACGTTACCAAGATTCCTCAATACTGTATATGAATTGTGATGGTGATGTTGTATATAGCGCTAGCAGTATAACCTACATTACAAAATCTTCATAGCCACCTACTGATCTGGTTTGAAACTTCCAGGCTGGTCAAGGACTTGGGGAGAAGAGCACTTCGGCAATGGGTATGGGCCAGCGTGCAATCATAATGGCTTTATATCATTTGCTATTATGATATGAACTAAGATAGTCCTATCAGATATAAATATAATACTACTCGTGCTGTGATTTTATTATGCTGTCACTATCAGTGGATCACGACTGAACTACATATCTGTCTTGCAATGCAGGAAAGTTCATAAATATGGGAAGAGCACAACCGGTGAGAGCTGGGATTTAGTTGTTGACGAGGAGACATACTACGAGTAAGAATCATATTCTCTTGAAAGCTTTTTGCCAACTCCCAGATCAATTTTCAGATAAGATCAGTAGTTAAATAATCATGGGCGGGTTGAATCTCATAGTTTTGTGCATTTTGTCTACCAGGGCCGAGCCTCACTATGGGTGGGCTGACGTGGTTGGAGATTCCAACCAGCTGTTATCGATACAACCTGTTGAAAGGCCACCTGGAGTGTTCCCAACTTTTGACTTCAGCTCTTCGCCCTCGCACATGGACGAGCCGCCCGGCATGATGCCGCCTTCGTCCATGGAGTGAGTTGCGTCGCCAGTATAGCCCGTCTCAAGCAGGAAATTTCCTGTCCAGGCACCAGTTTTGCCTTGCAAGGGAACATTATTTGTAGAAAAAGGGGATCAAAAGCGCAATCTGCTTTCATTGGTTCATTGATTCTTTCCTGTGTTTTTCCCTTTCCATGCTCTAGGATTTTACCGAGGTTCTAACTCTTTTCTGACTAACTAGGTGAAATAATCAACCGCTTTCGATTAAATTACAGTGTGGTGGTGTGCACGGATTTTGTTTGTAGTGGTGCAGTGTGGCTTGGTTTGCAGTAACCATGGGGATTAGGCCGATATGACATCGTGTCTCCAGAAAGAAAGGAGAAAGGTTTGCCATGGTACTCATGCATTCGAGATTTTTTTAGCTGATGTGGACTGCACTGGTGTCCGGCGTTGAGACGTCGAGCTCAGGGCGTTCCCGTTTTCATCCCGTCCGGGCAGATGATCTTGGCGGCCATCCTGGTGTTCAGACTTGCAACTTGCAAACCCCCACCACTTTGACCAGTTATTTTTTTTTATTGAGACGATTAGTCTGGCACTATGGCTGGAAGGGTCTTAAATCATTTTCACAATAGTGCTTGTGGGCGTGGAAGTCCAGCTCCTCTTGACCCCTTCATACCGTCACACACGTTTTCTGTCGCAACCCTTGTGGCACGCCAGAAATATGTGAACAGAATAATTATCTGCGCTAGTTGAATGCACTTGTTTTGTTATGGCTCCAATTTTTCTCTCGCAATATTTGATAAAACAATAGATGTAAAAATTTACGTGTATAAAAAATAGCCAAAAAATATTCCGAAAATTCATAAGATTGTCTAAAGTATATTTTAACAACCGTTATAAGTGACATCATTTAAATAATTGAAATAAGCACTTGATTAATTATTTTATATGGAGAAGTTTACTCGTCCATGCTCCTCAGATATTATGGTATAGTGTGAGGAATCCCGCTTCATTTTTATGATGCTTGTGCAAGCCAGCCAAAAAATTACTCCTGAGCTCGAAAATATTCTGCACAATGATACTTGTCATTAACGTGTCTAATTCACTTGGAAAAATAAAAATGCAACGTAGAATATCCACCATGTATATTGGATGAACCACTTCTTTACCATTTTATAAGAGCGTAAGGTGAATAAAATAAAATAACCATGCACATTATTTGGGTTTATTTCTAGAGATATTCACATGTATGGACTTTCTGGAATACCAACTAGGGAGCTTAAACGATGTAACTGTACTGTGATCTTAGCAGCAAGTTTCAGACGCACTATTTTCCTTCCAGGGTACCGAAGGGGACTAGAAGATTTTTAATAAGACGGCTTGCTAGCTTAATATATATTATGTTCAAAAAACTAGGGAGCTACATGGCCATAAAAATATACGGGTATCCCAACCGGGATGCAAGTGCCTCTTAATGGTACGTGTTGCATCATCTCAATTTTAGGATGTGATTCCCATATAAACGTGTGTCAAACACTACATAAAGTTCAACTGCTATTAACTTATTATGTGAAGCTATATTTATGTGGCCATGTTTATGAGATTGTTTCACCATGTTATGAGACAGATCAAGTGAAACCATAAATCTAGATCCGACTTTTAGCATAATAAACACATTTTACTTTACTTCTTGTGTACTTTTATTTTTTATTCTAATTAAATCCAAAAAAAATACAAAAACACTTTGCATTGTTAGTTTTGTTTGTTTACATATCTAGTTTGCATCGTTATTACCACTATCATGGCACCTTTACTTTTACCATTGCATTTTCATTAGGTTTATCTTAGTATTTTTTTTCACATCGTATATGCCTAACATTCCTGACAAACACCACGGTAAAGTTGGGAACACAAAACTGATGCTTTGCTATTGGAGATCGCTAGAAAAGGATAAGGAGAGGGAACTTCTTTTTCCCGGAAAAATCGATAAAAACCTCGAGTCACTCTTTGTGCAAAATTTCTTTTGTGGCATCACTCTACGCTTGGAGTCCTGGCATGTTGCTATACACGTGTAGTTTTATTTCCATCAACCGCGTCGAAGGATGCCTTATATGGCGCCACCATCTCATCACGGCCAGTCACAGAGTCTTTGTTGCTGCCTCGGTGCTCCGCTTACTTTCTCTCCATAGAGCGCACGAATCTTCGCGATTTGACCAATGGTTGAGCCCTAATGCCCTATATTAGTTCCCCGCTAGATATGAGCTACAACGAAGAGGGGCATATTTTTTTTAGTCTATTTCTCAATACTAAAAAAACTCATAATTATTTTTTCGATAAAGGGAATATATTAATACCAAATAGATATCAATTACACCCAGCCTCTGCAAAGTTGCACACAGCTAAAAACAAGAAGAAAAGAGAAAAAAAACCAAAAAAAAAAACTCATAATCATAAGTAGGGAGGAGAGAGAGATTGATGGATGAAGCGAGAGTAATTACAGAAGAGCTCTAAGATCTCTTGAACCGGATCAACTTTACATGTATCTAAGCTAAAGCAAAAAAAGAACTAAAAAAAATGAGGGAAGCAAATTAGAGTATTCTTTTAACTTTTTGGAGGCATAATTTTGTCTATTTTTGCACGGCGCAAACTATAGTGTATGGAGTATTATCTAATAAGATATTTCTCTATGTAAAACACATATGTGTGCATCCACGGGAAAAAAATCAGAGTGTTTCGAACGAAAATCACGCACTCGACCACTTGTCAGACGTATCTGATTTCTTTTGCCATAATTTGCGCACTTTCGGGTGCCTTAAAGGCTCAAACCAGGGTTTTCGTGAAAAAAAAAACTAAGAGTTAGTCTGCTCAAACCAGGGATTTCGATGAATGGGAAATTTCAGCACAGTAATCAGTAAACCCATGTGAAAGACGATATATTCCAAATCCAGGTCTATTGCGGACAGGCAGAGGTACACGCCAGTCACAACGCATTCAAAACGATATGGACTAATCTGAAATCGGAGGGCCAACTAGGCAACGTTTTCTATGCATCGCTCTTGGCCTTGCTCCTTAGTGTGAAGTCGGATTCGCCGCTCACCGGGGAAACACTTTTGCCCTAGGGGGTGGTGGGGGGGGGGGGGGGGAATGCTCTTGCCCTTCGACGAGACTGGAGCTATCTTCACCTTCATGCTCCACATGAAGACATCATCGTCATCGTCACCCGACTCTGCCCAATGCATAGGGTATATTACAAAAAAATCTCTCTCATTCTCATTCCCGGGTTTCTGCTTGTGAATCTTGCTTGCAACCTAAGAAACTCTTGTCGTATTTCCACCGGAGTTCTACCAGGCTTACCTACGTGCCTACAAAAAATCCTACGTACCTCGACGAGGAGGGTCACATTCGTGACGAGATCTTCGACATAATCTATGTTATTATCACTCATAATTGAACAAACAGAGTACATAAGAAGTCCAACCATATACTTGTCAAATCACGATCACCAGGAGGAGGCATCTTAGAGAGAATACTCTTGCCTTGAACAAATGAACGACGGGGGAGGGGTTCTATAGCACGCGAAGAAGAGAAAAGGCATGAAATCTTGGCGGCAGATCTTGGTCGGAAAAATTTGGCGGGAATTTTTGGAAATCAACATTACTCAATTAAGACATCTCACAAAATTAAGATACAATGCAGCTACAATTAATATACCGCTAAACTCTACAACAGAAATTCAGAAATTAAGATATAGTGACAAACTAAAATTAAAATTAAAATACATAGCTACTACGACACATCAGTCTACTTGCCATGCGTTCAGCATGGCCATTTTCCGATCATGTCGCCGCGTTCTTTTACTGCATGCGCCGCATCAGCCCTTTCTCTTAATCTATTCCTTTCCGCTTCACGGATCTCCTTGCGCACCTCTTTCTCCGCATACATGTGTGCATCTTCTTCCTCCATATTCTTCTGGTTCACCTCACGGTTTCGGGCTTCGCTCTACCCTATTTTTTGTATCTCTCTTTGCTTTACAATTAGTAGCAACCTTCTCTCTATGCTCCCCCATCGAAGAAATTGCTCCATGCATGGCGATGTCGTCCCTCAATGTCACGCCTCACCCTATCCGGCTGCTCCATGTCAATCCAATGAAACCACTTGCACGGTGGCGGGGGAGACTGCAACACAAATAAGACAATTAATGACATACAAATATGCTTATTCATCATGATGTTAGAACATACCGCGGGCCTCCAGGACGACGAACTTGTTTGTATGGGTGGATCATGATCGTAGTTCGCGCATATAAAATATTTCATGCCGAACTTATCAGAAAAATCCACCACCTCCTTCACCTTTGCAGCCTAAAATCCTAATCCGAGAAAGGCACACTCATGGTGGCTATGGTATGAGGACTTGTGTACCAAACAATATCGGCGTCTCTTTCTATAGAGAACATGGAGAGAATGTGGCGGGGGAAATTAAGCGGGAAACGGCTGGCGGGAGAAAATGGCGGGAAAACTAAACCCTAACCCTGAACTGCAATACTAAGCACGTTAGTGCAATGATAATATAGGCGTCGGGGGATAGAGAGCCGATCGGAAGCCTGCATGCCATTTAGGCTCCGTTTGTTTGGGCTTCTGCCTGTGAGATCCAAAAGTGGAAGCCCAAACAAACAGCCAACAATTGATAAGCGTGGTGGAGAAGCGCTTGACGAAAATACACCGCGAGAGGCGCCCGAGCCGGAAAGCACCCCGAGAGGTGCTTCCCGCGATTCTGGCTGCTTCCCGAGTTGCCGGTGACCAAACTGTCGTCAACACTTCGATTTATTTACGTGTAACCTGCGACCGCATATAAGGAAACCGGCCCACGTGCAAACCTGAAGCGAGCGAGTCCCAGGTCCAGAATTCTCCTCCCCTTCCTCTCGACAGGGTTAGGGTTGGAGGAAGCCCCCGCCGCCAGCGCCATTCCCCGCCGCCAGCGCCCGCCCCCACCGCCAGCTGCAGCCCAAACAAACAGACCCTTAGTTGCCATCGGTGGCTGGTAGGCCGATCGGCCTACCTCTGGCCTGACGCATGGGCAGGCGCCAATCCGGCCAACGGCCATATCGGTCGGCTCAGCCGACCGGTCGACAGGTGTCTGACAAAGTCACATATTCGTTTTTTTTTTTTGAAATCGCGCGACATTCCCGAAAATGATTAAATAATTCATATTATTTCTTTTTTTCTTCTACATCATCTGGTGGAGCTGTTTTTTTTCCAACGTGATGTAAATGGAAGATTTTACCTTCGCGCGCGAGTGGGCTCTTTTTAAGACGGGCTCCCTATGGTGACGGCGAGCTGCCGAGCATCCTCCTCCACCCGCGTCAACCCTCCAGTCTTGGCATTTCCACTCCCTCCTCCCCTCTTCCACCATGCCGGCGCCGTCGCCGTCGCCACCCGCCAGCCTGGCCGTCCCGGCCACCGTCCTCCTCCTCTCTCTCCTCGTCGCGACCACCTCCGCGGCCAACTTCACCTGCGCCGCGCCGCCGGGCACTACCTGCCAGTCCGCCATCGGCTACCGCGTCCGCAACGCCACCACCTACGGCGCGCTCGCCTCCCGCTTCAACACCACCACCCTCGCCGGCCTCCTCGGCGCCAACAACCTCTCGCCCACCACCCCGCCCTCCTCCCCCGTCCCCGCCAACGCCACCGTCAGCATCCCCTTCCGCTGCCTCTGCGCCGGCAACGGCGTCGGCCAGTCGGACCACCTGCCCGTCTACACCGTCCAGCCGCAGGACGGGCTCGACGCCATCGCCCGCAACGTCTTCGACGCCTTCGTCACCTACCAGGAGATCGCCACCGCCAACAAGATCCCCGACGTCGACAAGATTAACGTCGGCCAGGAGCTCTGGATCCCGCTGCCCTGCAGCTGCGACCAGGAGGGCGGCGCCGACGTGATGCACTTCGCCCATATCGTCGGCGGCGGGGAGACCACCTCCGGGATCGCCGCCACGTTCGGGGTGACGGAGTCCACCCTGCTCAGGATCAATAACATCGCCGACCCCAAGTCCCTTCTCAAGGACCAGATTCTTGATGTCCCGCTCCCTGGTAAGCGCGGCTGCTCTCTTCTTCTTAATGTCACCCTTCGATTAATGAGTGCAGCTTGTTAATTAGTAACATGTACTAACTGTAATTGTTCTTGCAATCTTGTGAGTTCTGAGCTCAGATTTAAGTTCCTGCTGAAGCTTGCCAGTAGACTAGTACCAAACAAGGACACAAGTTACGTTTACAATAGGATAAACTAATTCTAGTCAACCACATGCAGGAGCCTAGGGAAACTGGGGAAATATTAGTTCCGTTTGTTTGTTTAATTTACCATGTTGAGCTTAGGTGGAGTACTGTTATAGTTCTGACTACTCGACAGGGTCAATTCAGATGAATTCGAGACTGCAATTCTGACATAGTATCATAGACTAGTGGGTAGTATCATATAGTAGTATCATGTATATGATATTTTTGTATGATACTAGATCCATAATGCATAGTATCATAGACTAGTATCATAGTTTTGCTATATTAATTGATTTGTAGAATCCCAATACAAATTTGTGTACAAGATTTATTTAATACTAACTTTTCTCGTGATGTGCGCTATGATACAGTATCTACCTATGATATACTCTAATCTTCTCTCTCATCCATAATTACCCGCCACATCAGCATTTTTGGTGGGGCTAGGATGCATGATACTCCTACTAGTTATGATACTAGCACTATGGCTAGCCTTAGTATTGCAGGATACTGTATTAAGTACTAAGTTTGTGTTGAAGCTTTTCAGTTGACTAGTCCCAGTCTGCCAGAATGCAAGTACGCTTACAATCCGATAAACTAATGAGTTAATTATGGACAGTCACATGCATGACCTGGGACTGGGGAAAGTGAAAATTATGTTTCTTTGTTTAATTTGCCCTATGTAACTTACGAGTTACTAGTACTGGTTGAAACTGAAAATCGGGAATGCGGTTTTGATAAATTATTGCAACATGCTAGTTCTTATATTTCTTGGATTTAGTGTGATCTAGACCTCTTCAATGAACTCAAGCCATGGCGCTTGCCCCCCTTGGATAGAGCTTTAGTCGAAATATTCGGTGATGACTCGAGTTGCATAAGATATGGTTCCTTCACATGATTCAGTTGTTCAGAGAGATTGAGACCTCATGCCTCCACTATGAACGTCGTGGCTTTTAGAAACGTCCCTATATGTCCATCCTGTGTGCCAGGGCAGAAGGCTAATAAATCGCAACCGTTCAATTGTTGCAGAAAAGACATACAGTTCTCCTGCATTGTTTGGAAAAAAATTCTTCAGAAAAATGCGTCCGAGATAATTTTGTTGAAGAAAATAAGATTGGAAACTTGAGCCTTGTTTGGACTTGTTTAATTGGTTGTTAGCTGTTGCTGTCTCTGGACAGACTGTCAGACTTTTTGGACTCAAACTATGGACATACTACTAATCCACAAAGTTGACTCTGACTGGACTGCCTAGTGCTCACATATCTTTGAAGATTGCAGATGGATTCTTTTGACTACTATTTATTCTAGTTTATAAAAAATCGCCACATATACGAAATAGTATTCTGAACCTGGTATTAAGTGCTTGCCTAATTTTGGTATGCTCAGTTTGCAGTTCATCGATCAGCAGCACCGCAGCTGATCACGATCTGCGCGTCCCGAATGGCACTTACGCGCTCACGGCACAGGACTGCATCCAGTGCAGCTGCAGCTCAAACACATTCCAGTAAGCAACTAATAAAGCTCCCATGCTTCCACATCTGCCGAGCTATATCTCAAGCAGTGACCAGGAGAATAATCATTTATTTTCAATGTGACGATCAGGCTAAATTGCACCGCAGTGCAAGGCAAGAAGGGGTGCCCAGCAGTGCCGTCGTGCAGCGGAGGGCTGAAGCTTGGGGAGATGAGCGGCTCTGGTTGCGGATCCACGATGTGCAGTTACAGTGGTTATTCGAAAGGCTCATCACTCAGCATACAGACCACAACTGCCAGCAACCAGACAAAATCATGCCAGAGTAGTAAGTGTAACCTGTAAACCTAGAGACTTTCCGAGGCTCTGAGTCGCAGAGTTTATGTGAATCTGGAATGTTATGGCTATCTAACTGTTGGTACTGCAGGTGCAGGATCTGATGGGTCGCGGTTCGCGGGATCCATGTGGAGGGTGTCTGCTATCTCATTCCACATGGTGTTGATCATGATCTGCTTCCTTTGATGCTGAAGACGACAACTCTAGATGGTATATATACATATATATCTTTGAAAAACTCACAGTATACCAATTTGTCGATCGCTGTGATTGCTGTTGTAACTTAAAATGCCGGCTTACTTTCATTTTAATTATTCTTCTAGAAAATGAGTGGTACTACTTAGTGTAGCTGTCTGAATAAAGCAATCATGCACGTATGTGTTTTCTGTTCTGCATCTGGAAATGAGTACTGAATAGTTCTTAAACAGCTTTGGAGTTGTTCTGTTTACAATCGTGTAGTTAACACATCGCTCCCTGTTGATGTTTGTACTAATCAAGCTTTACATACTTTCTGTACGGCTGTACGCTACTGCTGCTGTCACTGCCAGGAGTTTCAGCTTTCTAATAGGCATTTATCTGTTTGGTGTCTGCAATTGCTAGTAGTATCAAGTAACCAGTGCTGATGTTACCAAAGGAGGCATGAGCGTGTCGCGTGTGTGTGCTTGCCTTTTGTTTGCTTGGTCTAACATTTCCAGGATGGACGACGCTGAGCGTCCCCCGGGGGATTAGATTTCTAATCCCCCGGTTGGACAGCCGTTGGATCAGCTTGCTTTGACCGTCCAGATCGTGACACGTGTCATAATAGTTCCCAGTCTTACTTTTGCTACCATAATGTACCAAAGTAGCAAAAAACGGTTCGTTTGTAGCAAAACTAATCCAATTGTAGCAAACAACAATTCACCCACTATACACACAGATCTCGCCGGAGACTCACCGGAGACCTCGCCGGAGGCGATGTAGCAAAATGTTGTACTATTGTAGCAAAAAAAATTGGGTATTGTAGCAAAGTCCGAGACATCACCGGAGATGTCGTCGGAGACATCGCCGGAAACCTCGTCGGAGATATCGCCGGAAACCTCGCCGGAGAATTGGTAGCAAAAAATATATGCTATGGTAGCAACAAACCACAAATATTGTAGCAAATTTATTTTTCTATTGTAGCAAACCATATAAAAAAGGTCTATTATTGTAGCAAAACCGACATCTCCGGTGACCACGCCGGAAAATCTCGCCGCAAACTTCATAGCAAAAAATGTATACTATAGTAGCAAGAAAAGAACGAATATTGTAGCAAAATTTTCTAGCTATTGTAGCAAAACACCATCACGGCAGGGGGGCAAAACACCATCACTATCACATCAGGTGCGGCCGGGATGCAAGTCGAGGCGCGGGACGCTGCCGGTCGCCGGGGATGCAGATGGAGGTGCAGGACAACGCCATCTTTCGGGATGCAGTGGAGGAGGAGTAGTGGCGCGCTACGGAGGAGGTTCGGCAGCGCTGCGTGGGGCCGCGGCCAACACCGGCGGCGCGCAGCTTTGAGCACCTCCATGGCGGCGGCCCGGAGGACGTCGATGAGGCCGCGATGCCGGCGGCTTGGAGGACGGCCATGAGGTCGCTGTCGAGCGGCGCTCTGCTGGTTGGCGGAGAGCCGTGGGCGGCGGAGGGACTCGGGGCGGCGGCGGCGCTGCTAGTTAGGGCGGCGGGGATGCTGGTCGGCGCTCGGGACTGTGGCGTCGCTCGACCTGATTGTTTCCATGGCTGCTGTGGGGAACGAAAGACAGAGAGGATGAGGGAGTGGACGAGGTCGTGGTGGACCCCACAATGGGCACGTGTCGAAGCCAGGAGGAGGAGGATTATAACGATAATCCCCCGGGGGTTTCCAAGCGTTTTCCATTGTCTAAACCTAGCGAGCAGGTTATCCTAGCAATAATAACTTTGTTTTGTGTTGAGCTCAGGATAGGGATTTCGTACACCTGAGCGTCAGTGCTCCCGCCACATGTCAATCAGCCCGTGGGTGGTTTGTTGGGCCACACATGCATTTCCATGGAATAGGAGCACACAAATTATAGAAATACAAGGAGATACAGTACATACTGTACTGTAGATGTTAGGTGTAGGTGCGAGACCATCTATTCAGTTGTGCCAGAATTTTGCGCATTAAATTAGGGTGGGCCACACTTTTCCTGCAGGACCATTGGTTCGAACAGATTTTAACGGCCTCAGATACATCAACTTATCAAGTTGAAGCAAATTCATACAACAACTTGTAAAGTAAACTCTGGAGTACACAAATTTGTTCTTAGGGGGCAAATAGGTACAAAAGCAATCAGAAAGTGACATGTGGCATTGTATTTTTTGCAAAAAGATCCCTATGTGTTTTTCTTTTGAACTTGTAATCATAGAGCTGCCTTACAGACTGGTCCCACTTGTCAGTGGCTTACATAAAAAAATAATAATAGCAATGCGTAGTAGGGATTCGAACTCACGATCTAACAATGCGATCTACTCACAATTACCATTATACCTAGCCGCACTTCATAGACGTTTGTTGGACATCATCTTATTATACGAGTGACGCGAAGGAGTAATGAAAGATCGAGATGTCGCCTAGAGTAGGGGGATGAATAGGCAATTACAAACGCTTGCGGATTTGTCTTGTAAGAATACGGAATTAAACTATTGTTTAGTTTACAAGCACAAACCCTAAATATGCTAAGCTCAACTAAGTGTAACAATGCCAACTAGAGCTAAGCAAGATAGGCACAAGATATATGTAGCACAAGTGATAGCAAGATATATGTACTTCAAGCACGATGGCTATCACAAGGAAAGAGAGCTCGGGTATAGAAATAACCGAGACACGCGGAAACGAGGATGTATTTCCGTGTTCCCTTCCTTTGCAAGAAGGTACGTCACGTTTGGAGGAGTGGAGGTCCCACGAAGGATTCCCCGCGCCACGAAGGCTCACCCTATTCTCCGAACCACACCCACGAAGGATAATTGCCCTTTCCTTATGGTTAGCTTTTCCTCCGCTCCGGAGATGGCAAGCTCCACAACCACTTCACAAGCTCCACGAAGGAGAAGCCCGGGCCTCTTCACAATCTTCTTGAAGAGATCACCGGAGCACCAACCGCCAAGCCAACTAGGAGATTTCCCTCCAAGAGTAACAAGCTCACGGTCTCTCACTCGAACTAATCGTGGTGGAGAGCTCAACACTATGCAAAGATGCAAAGCAAGAACACTAGAGGTGTTCAAATCATTCACTCTTAAATCCCACCCAAACAACAAATGCTAGGATGAGATTGGAGAGGAAGAACAATGGGGAAAGTCAACAAAAGACTCCAAGATCTAGATCCCAAGAGTTCCCCTCACTTAGAGAAGAAATGGATTGGTGGAAGTGTAGATCTAGATCTCCTCTCTTAGATCCCTCAAGAATTAGCAAGAATTATGGGAGGAATCAAAGGGGAGAGCAAGTTCTTCCAAGAGCAACAATGGAGGTGAAGAAAGGGGAAGAACTAACTCAGCCCAAGGTGGAAGAAGGGCTATTTATAGCCCAAGAGCAAATATAACCGTTGGGGAAAAGTTGGGCTGAGTCAACCGTTGAGGAGGCCGGTCAACCGGGCCTGGGGCCGGGCCGTCTGGTCCAGGGCCCGGTCAGACCGGGCCACAGACCGGACCAGCCGGTCCAAACCGGTCGGTAGGCCGGACCCCGACCGGGGTCACTTTGTGTCGTCCAGGAGGCCATCCGGTTGTCCCCCGGTTGGCGCCCGGTTGGCGATCGGTCGACCGGACGGCACGCCGAGCCCGCCGGTTGGGAGGCCGGCTGACCGGGCGGCAGACCGGAACCGGCCGGCGCATGGGCTGGTCCGACCGGGTCCCTGACCGGGTGAGCAGGAAAACATGTTATACAAAAACTGTGATAACTTTTGTGTCCGGACCCCGATTGACATGAAACCAATTTTGTTGGAAAGATAACGACGAATAGAACCCCAATATGGAGACTCCTCACAGAACATTTTTAGATGATTTTTAGAGAGGGAGTCTCCCACCATCAAGAAACGGTGAAGACGTCCAAACTCGAAAACGCAATAGAAGATGCATGCGGATTCCGTTTTTGATGAACTTGGGCTTGTTGAAAAGCTAGCAACAAGCTCAAGAACCTCACACAGAGAAACACCAAGAAGCAATAAGGATATGCAAAGTATGCAAAGGATTGAGCTCCCTAAGACGATGTGATCAAGTTACCCAACCGAAAACCCCTCTTGATAGTGCGGCTTTCTATCCTATAATCCGGTCTCCCATCAACCACCTTGAGACCGGTAAAAGGAAAACCTATCAAGGTCATACCTTTGCCTTGTGCATCCCGCTTGATCTTGATGATAACACTTCAAGCTCTACACAAGCCGGAATACTTCACTTGATCAATGTTGCTTAGTGAAGACTTCACAAATGCTCCCCCATACACTATGATGGGAAAGCTCCGTTGATGCACATCTTCACATGTCCATTATCACCAAATGGACGGCAAGCTTCAAGCATGTGATCCACTCAAGATGCTCATCTTGAACTTGCCCAACTCAACCTTGTATCTTCTCATATCCACTTATGATAGAGCATGGCTAATATTGAGTTCCACATAAGAACTCCATCTTCATTTCTTCTTCTTGATCATATCACATATGTATCTTTAAATCGATGATCTTGATGCCAATACACAAGGTGTATCTTTATCTTCATGGCATCCATACTTGAATCCAACACATGGAATACAATAAGTACCTATGAAATATTCCTTCATATAAACTCAATGAAAACATTAGTCCATAGGGGTTATCATTAATTACCAAAACCACACATAGGGGAAATATACCCTTACAAGTAACCTATACCTGTACCATTGTACATTACCTTTTTTGCGAAAAACTATACATTATTCATCAATAGCTACCAGCAGCAAGATAATGCGGAAGCATAAACACAAAGCTGCCACAGATTCAAAACGTCGAAACAATGCATATTGGGAAAAAAAAGGAAAATGTAGCTATTTATATAGCGGCACAAGGAATATGAGAATGTGTAGCACTTGATATAAATCCTACCCATTGTTCGAGAGCAGAGTACGCCGTGATGGAGTGCAATGCATGTGTGTACCTCGATAGAGAGGACAATGCCGTAGGGCCTGAAGTGCTCGAGCAGTTCATTGACGTTGCACTTGCGTGTCAGGTTGCACACGAACATCTCGCATGGTCGTGGCCGCCGCTGCGACCACCCGCTAATATAATCATCCTCTCTTGCGAGCTCGTCACTGCCGTACTCATCCTTCTCATGCGCCACCGAGTGAGGGGCGCCCGCCCACTCCCGCTCGTCATATGATTGAGCCTCACCCTTCTCTGTTTCAAATGCGAGTGTGATCATTGTCGGAGGCCGGGACGTTGCACAGGCCCAACTACGTCATCCACGCCGTGTTGTGGTTGCACAAGTATTCACAGACTAAAGATAAAAGATAATGTACAGCTTGTTTAGCAAATTGATGTGTGTTGTACTGGCAATCACGCGTGGGCCGTATTGGTTGATCACGAGTTTGAATCCCCACTCCTTCTATATAGTTTTAATTATTTGTATACGCGACTGGCAGGTGGGATTAGCATGTAAGGCAGCTCCATGGTTACAAAGTTTAAAATAAAACATACAAGGGTATTTTTGCAAAAAATAAAATGCCACATGTCACCTTCTAATTGCTCGTGTACCTATTTGCTTCCTCAGTGCAACTTTGTGTACTGCAGAGTTCACTTTACAAGTTGTTGTATGAATTTACTCCAGCTTGACAAGTTGATGTATTTGGAGTGCTAGTACTAAAGATCTACGAAGTGTACGTCTGTCACAAAACTTAGACAGAGGTAAGAGAATTTTCACTGGTGATCCCCAAATAAATGCCGGCAGAGACGCCAACACTACCGTATGAGAGCACCAGCACTGCATCCTTTATTTGGGTAAGGTTTTCCCACACCGGCGCCTTCATAGACAGCCTCCAATAGAAATTTAAGTGTAAAAAACATTTAAAAATGAAATTCATATAAATTTAGACTAGTTTTATACAAAAGTGACTCGAATTTGAACTAAAAACTAAAAAAACTAGCGACGCCCCCGGAAGGCGTTGTAGTTGAGGTTGTCCGCGTCGCCGGACAAGTCGAAGGACCAATCGTGCTCCTCCTCCTTTGGCGCCGGTGGCTCAGAAGGATCAGCGAGATCGACGAAGTTCTTGTCGTGGTCCATGGCGGACCATACCGCCGCCTGCAGCGAATCGAGCGTGATCTACCGGTAGTCCTCGTCGACGGAGCGGTCGACAATAACGTGCAACCCCGGGAAGTCTTCTGGGTCTTCGCCACCACAGAGGGTCGCCTCCGCCTCCATCTCCCACCACCTCTTCCTCGCCAGCAGAGGTGGTGGCGAGCACGCAGCGTCCTCCCCCTTGGGGCGGCGGCGTTGAACCATCCCCGGCTGAGCCGGAGTCGAACTTATATAGCTTCTGGAGAAGGATCTCGCTAAATAAAATAGCTCATTATATTAAACATTGGTGATAATGAATATAAATTCAACTAAGAGAAACTTAATTTGTTTTGTAAATTCATGAAACATAATGAGAGACTCAAGATAACACCACTGCATGCCAGATTTCACAAGTAATTAAGGTTATCAACATGCAATTTAGGGGGCATTCATAATATAATCTTTTCATCCGTAAAAAAAATGTATCAACTTTATTGAATTTTAGATGCATTCATATACTAAAACGGGTCTAGATATGTTCATATTTTTTAAAAAAATTAAAGCATTCTTTTATGGAGGGAGTGAGTACTACTTCAACGGTATTATTCTGACTTTTTTGGTCGGGACAAATAGACGTGGTGAATGATTCCAACCTAAAAGAACCATGTATATTTGTGTTGACTTTTCCAGCATTAGAAAAATATCTTACTTTTATCATTAATTTACTAGATATAACTAAATTTTGACAAATTTAAATCATGCCTTAGGGAGTACGTTGCATTCAGTCATCTGACGAAATCACTGCTAAATCTACCACGGTGCACTGTGCAGCTCATAAGGCATACCAATGACAGGTCTAGGAAAAGTCAGCAACTCTGTCGATTGCCTCCCACAGGCCACAGTCCAATTTGTCCTGACATTAAATGCTCTGCTAGAGAAATACACAGCGACTCATGATATACGAGACCAAATACCACAACTAAACTTACTCCCTACTAGAAGCATACGGCCAGATGGATGAACAGATTGACAGAACCAACGGGTGCAGATGAAGTCCACTTGGCAAGAGCATTAATTTCCAGGTGCACTGGTGCTCATGTGCCGAAACGACTTTTCTCTGTCCACACTGACCGAAACGAATAACCATGGTATGTTTACGGACAACTGGAAATGCCCTAACTATCTAAACCTAATAACTTTGTTTTGTCTTGAGCTCACCTTTTTGGACAAGAAAAATGAAGAGAAGCATGAATCCATACATACTTGAGGCACATTCAAAATCTGCGTGTACTGTGGAGAGACTCCAACCCGCGCAAAATAATGAAGTCCAAAACTGATTTTTTTTTTTTTTGAGAAAGAAGTCCAAAACTGATGATGTACAGTCAGAAAAAAAGAAACTGCGCGCTCTACAAACGACGCAGCCGGCGGGCGGCGGGCTTCCGCACCCGGACGAGGAAGACATCATCCAGGACGGGCCCACACAGCGTGGCGTCTGACTTCATGAGATGGTTCGAGCTCTGGAACACGACGCGCGTCGTGTTCGCGATCGCGGTGAACTCGAGCACGGCGGGCTTGGACCCGCCGGTGCCGTGGGACTCGTACGGCACCTTGAGCGTCCCCCGCGCCGCGTACGCCTCCACGGCCAGGGACCCGCTGCAGCCGTTGGCGGCGTCGCCGACGGAGAAGGAGAGCCTGTAGGACCACCCGATCACGGTGGGCACCTCCTGCAGCAGCGCGCACTCCCTGCCGGCGACCAGCTCCACGGCCCGCGCGCCCTGCGGCACCTTGTGGTGCGGCGCGTCCACGTACTTGACCACCTTGGTGTCCGACATGACCATCCACCCCGACAGCGGCGAGTTCACGTCTTCGAGGATGGGCGGCACCAGCACGCCCCACGGTGTGCTGGGGAAGATGTACGGGCCCAGCTCGAAGTCCCCGTTCCTCAGCATGTTTCCTGATCAAATTAAGATTTGAAGCTTTGGTTGGAAAAGTTGTTGAATTATCGATAATCTGGGTGAACATGCATAGGAGGTACCCTTGGGGCGATGGGGAGGACTGAGGGTCTTAATCGCGACGGCGATGATGAGGGGGCCGCACGCGGGGTCCTCCTCGACGCCGGTGTTGTGGATGCCCAACGACACGGTGGCGTGCCTGGACTTGAAGGCCCATGAGTAGGTGTCCCAACCTGTGCTGGTGTAGACGGTCTGAATGGGGAGCACGCCGAACTCGTCGCCGACGGAAATGTTGAGCTTCTCGGCCTGGGCGCATGACCGCGCGGCTACGAAGGAGACAGAGTAGTGCATCTGACGAACGACGTTTATCGTCTGCCGGATGGTGGCGTCGTTGCCCAGCCGCACGGCGGAGGCGCCCTCCGGCACCGCCAGGATCATGTCTCCCTCCTTGTGGCCGGGCTGGATGTACTCGACGAACCCGGACATCTCCCAGCACGGGATCGCGTAGCGTCCCGTCACCACCGCGCCGCTCATCTGGGACTTGCCCGGCGCCTGCGCGAAGTTTCCGTTGGGTAATAGGCCTATGCGCAGAGGATGATCGAATTGTCAGAGTTCAGAAATGTAGGGGGTAAAAACCAGCCACGAAATGGAATCAGTATTACTGTATCTAAGCTTAGCATGGCAGAAACTGATGCAGCTTGACTTTTGGTTCTTATTATTTTAAGAGGCCGCACACGCATGATCACCTCACTATCACTTCCATTGATCGGACCAAGGTATCAATTCAAGAAATCAGAGTACTCTTTTGTTGCTGAGGCCACAAGTTCCCCAAAGATCATACTAGAACGGTTATATAGCTCGAACAGTCGACCATGAACACTGTGAAGTTGTTTGAGAGGACTATACAGGGCAACTTCTTTATCCTATTGAGATTACTGCAGAAGAGCTAGTTTGGCAATAGTACTATGTGATTAGCTTTCGTGAAGCAAAGAAACATCAATTAGATATGATGGACGGTTTCTCTAACTGAAGAGAGATCATAGACGAAATGGGACTCCATTACAACGCCGAACATGCATGACAGATCCATAGATACACACACATCTCAGTTGAGAAGAGCATGGCCCATGAACTATGCAGGTGCGGGTCAACGCCACCTCTAATTTCGTAGGACATAGTACTACATGAAAGGAAGAGAAAGAATTTCGAAACTTAAGTTCTTACCATCGGCGACGGCCAAAACCGCCGGAGCAGCCGCGCCGAGGAGCAAGAAGAAGAGCGCCAAGCAACGGGTGCCCTTGGCCATGATCGCTCTCCTGCTCCCGTTTCTCTCGAGCTGTACTTAATTTGGAGGAGGCCGGAATGAACGAAGCTACAAGGGTGTGAGGCGTGAGGCTTTATATAAGCGGCAATGGATGGCAGTCGACGGAGAGGAGGAAGGAGGCCAGCGGCCGGAGGTGGCGCCGTGAGATACGCCGGAAAGCACGAGCGAGAGGCATCTCTCGGTTTTGAGACGATGCAGTTGGCCGGCCGCGCCTGTGTTCACGTGGCATTCTGATTCATCCGATGCGTAAGAAGATTCCGATCGATCCCAGTAGTGTCTGCACGGTGTCGAGCTTGTGCCTGTGCCGTGCCAAGTGACAACCGAACCCACGGCCCAAACGCACATGTCTGGAGCATGCCTTGCCAGCGCGGCCGCCGACCACTGCGTCGGCGCAACGACACGAATCCCAACGGTTACCGCCGTGTGTCAAGTCTAGCAAATTGACTTTGTCAAGGTATTTTGCTCCTACTTGGTACAATTCGTCGACTCCTAGGCAGCCGTTCCCACTGTCCAAGAAGTGCGTGTTCCTCTGCTGAAAAAACTCAAGTATGGGTGGACCATCCATTTTCTCGTTGCGTTTAGGGCATCTCCAGCAGAGCGATCCAACACAACGATATATTTTGTCCGGTTGTATCTGTATAAGTCGGTTAGAATTTGAATCGCGATCTAGCCTGTCAGTCCAGTGTCCCAGCGGCGTGAACCAAACGATACGGGTTGGCCAATTTGGTCAATGATGCCTGTTTTGGCAATTCGTTTCACATAGTATACACAAATATGCTAATTGGCAACTAAAATTAAGTGAAAAAGGAAGTACCACTTGGTAAGAGAGGGTTTCCGAAAAAATGGTTCAGGCTCCTGGTCGTCCCCCGTGGGTGATTCCAGATGCGACTAACCCTAACCCTAACCCTCTCTGAGCCCCCTTCTCCCTCCCCCCTCTGTTGCCACTGTTGGCGGGGGGGTTTGTTTTACTTCAGTACCCCACATATTTACTTTTAGTACCTTGCATATAAAAACAAAACAACAAAAATTAGATAATGGAAGATGATGTAGATCCTTTTTGAAAGGCTCGCAAGAATCTCAATAAAAAAAATTACTTTTGTATGTTAAAAGCTTGAATATTCCTGTTGATACTGATGCTTTGAATGCAAGAAAACATGTTGAAAGTGCCAAAGAAAAACAAAAAAGGAGGACAATGGAAAACAAGAGGAAGAGTGTAGTAGCTACCCATCTCCTATTCGCAACAATGGTAATTCCGAAATTCCCATGAAAACCCCTTCTTATACTATTGCAAGTGATGATGATATTTATTGTGATGAACCTTTCGATATGCATGCTTTCTTTGGAAAATCATATGATAGTTGGGTAGAAAATATATTTGGAAATGATAAAAATGATTCTACTAGTACTAGTCCTCCCACTAAAGAAGATAAGGAGTATTGCGTTGATGTATAAAAGATAGTATTATAGATGATGATCCTTTATTGCTTGATAGTCCTCTCTGTCGAACAATAGTGTCGAACTTATGGGAGGATGCGAGTGATATAAAAAAGATAGATGACCCCCGATGCTCATTGGATGGTTGGTATTTATGTGGTGATTCTCTTGAAAACTATGTTGTGTAGTTTGTCTCTAATGCTTGCAAATATTATGATGGGTGATGTTGTGCAGATAATGTTGTTGGAAAACCCCAAGAGAAAGGTATGATGAGCACATCAGCAAGTTTTCCCTTAGTAAGAAACCAAGGTTTAATCGACCAGTAGGAGAAATAAATCACTTCTGAAGGTGTTGCTGGCAGACTTTGGCAGGGCGCACTACCGGTGTCAGCAACAACGTGAAACCTGCACACAACACAACCAAACTACTTTGCCCCAACTTACAGTGAGGTTGTTAATCTCACTGGTTTTGCTCAAAACAAAGTATTAGACGTATAGTGTGTGGAAAGAGATGTTTGTTTGCTGTGAAATAAAGAGAGCAGTGCTTTGCAGTAGATGGTTTTATCAATGTAAAAGAAAGGATCGAGGTCCACAGTTCACTAGAGGTGTGATACGTCTAAAACGTATCCACTTTTGCTGTTGTTTGCCCCCTATCTTGTGTGTTTTGAATGCAACTAACACGGACTGGCGCTGTTTTCAGCAGAATTGCTCTGGTGTCTCGTTTTTGTGCAGAAATCGAACTTTTAGGAAAATTCCCGAAAAATATCGCAAAATTCATATTTCACCCGAAGACTCACGGAGCCAGAAGACGAGACGGTGGGGTCTCCGAGGGGCCCACACCTGCCCTAGGCGCGGGCCAGGCTTGGCCGCGTGTAGGGGTGGTCTGGCTGCCTCGGCCTCTCCCCCCGACTATATTAAGCCTCCTCACCTGAAAATCGAGGGGGGTTCAACGTTTTTCTAGAAAGAGTTCCGCTGCTCCGCCGCCACCAGAAACCCCAATCCGGGACCAGAAACTCCGTTCTGGCACCCTGCCGGGACGAGAAATTGGAGGAGATCATCGCCATCGCCATCACCGATGCCACTCCATCAACCATCCATGATTCCCCCATCCATGTGTGAGTAATTCCCCGTTGTAGGATGTAGGGGATGGTAGGAATTGAATGAGATTGTTCATGTAATAGTTATAAGATTGTTATAGGCATAGTGCCTAGTATGCGTTGTTAGTATTTTTGATATTGTTGCAACTTGTTATGCTTAATGCTTGTCACTTTGGGCCTGAGTGCCATGATCTCAGATCTAGATATATTATTGATTCATGATGATAATCATTGTTTTTGATCATACCTGCAACTTGTATACACATATTGTTGTCAGGAACCCGAGGCCCCAAAGTGACAGAAATTGGGATAACCGGAGGGGATGGCTATGATGTGAGGATCACGTGTGTTCACGGAGTGTTAATGCTTTGCTCCGGTATTCTATTTAAAGGAGTACCTTAATTACCAGTAGTTTCACTTGAGGCCTCGCTGCAACGGGCTAGTAGGACAAAAGATGTCATGCAAGTTTCTCATTGCAAGCACGCACGACTAAATAGGAACACACGCCTATGGTTATATTATAGTAGGATGCTTGTATCATTATTACTTGCAATGTCCATATCTTGCTATTATATGAACTATCTCATTCATGCAGCGCCCGTTCATCCATCCATGTGCCTACAATATTTTAATCCTGTTGTCTACTGCAATCATCGCTAATGCTATTTTCATTCAATTATTGTTGTTACTTCACTACTACCACTACTATAAAATTATTACTACTGATAAATTGTTGCGAGCAAGTCTATTTCCAGGTGCACCTAAATTGACAACTCAACTGTTAAAGCTTATAAATATTCTTTGGCTCCCCTTGTGTCGAATCAATAAATTTGGGTTTTATTTTCCTCGAAGATTGTTGTGATCCCCTATACTTGTGGGTCATCAAGATGTCTCTCCATAAAGATAAATAACATGCTGGGTAAACAAATTACAGCTAGGCAATTGACATAATAAAGACCATACATGACAAGATGATCACTATGAGATTCATTTGGGCATTACAACAAGATTCATAGACTGTAATCCAACTGCATCTATGACTAATAATTCACCCTCAGGATATCATCTGAACAACTTTGGGTATTAAGTTGCAAGCAACAGATTATTGCATTACGTAAAGTTTGTAAAGTAAACAATAGAATTATCCTTGGATAAAACATTGTTGTTTTCTCCCTAGTAGCAACAACACATCAACAACCTTAGGAGTTACTGTCACTCTCCTAGATTACTAGAGGCATGAACCCACCATCGAGCATAAATACTCCCTCTTGGAGTCACAAGCACATACTTGGCCAGAGCATCTACTAGAAATGGAGAGCATGCAAGATCACAAATAACATATAAACAGGTCTATAATCAACTCAACCATAGTATTCAATATCTATCGAATCCCAACAAATACAACATGTAGCATTACATAAAGATGATATTGATCATGTTATGCAGCTCACAAGATCTAAACATGAAGCATAATGAGGAGAATACAACCATCTAGCTACTGCTATGGACCCGTAGTCCAAAGATGAACTACTCACGCATCACTTCGGAGATGTGCATGGTGATGAAGAGGCCACCGGTGATGATCTGCCTCTCCGGCAGGGTTCCGGGAAGAGCTTCAGAACCCTCCCGAACTAGGGTTGACGATGGCGGTGGCTACGAAACTTTTCGTGGATCGAGGCTCGAGTATTTAGGTTTTTCCCGAGGATGTAGATTTATAGGTGAAAGGGCGATGTCGGTGGGCGCCTGAGGGGCCCACACCATACCTAGGCGCGGAAAGGGGGCCCGTGCCTAGGCATGGTGTGGCCGCCTGATGCGTGCAGTCGACACGTCCGTTGGGAACCCCAAGAGCAAGGTGTGATGCGTACAGTAGGAAGTTTTCCCTCAGAAAGAAACCAAGGTTTATCGAACCAGGGGGAGCCAAGAAGCACGTTGAAGGTTGATGGCGGAGGAGTGTAGTGCGGCGCAACACCAGGGATTCCGGCGCCAACGTGGAACCTGCACAACACAATCGCAGAACTCTGCCCCAACGTAACAGTGAGGTTGTCAATCTCACCGGCTTGCTGTAAACAAAGGATTAGATGTATAGTGTGGATGATGATGGTTGTTTGCGAAGAACAGTAAAGAACAATTGCAGTAGATTGTATTTCAGATGTAAAGAATAGGACCGGGGTCCACGGTTCACTAGTGGTGTCTCTCCCATAAGATAAACAAATGTTGGGTGAACAAATTACGGTTGGGCAATTGACAAATAAAGAAGGCATAACAATGCACATACATATATCATGATGAGTACTATGAGATTTAATCGGGGCATTACGACAAAGTACATAGACCGCTATCCGAGCATGCATCTATGCCTAAAAAGTCCACCTTCGAGGTTATCATCCGAACCCCTCCCGGTATTAAGTTGTAAACAACGGACAATTGCATTAAGTATGGTGCGTAATGTAATCAACACAAATATCCTTAGACAAAGCATCGATGTTTTATCCCTAGTGGCAACAGCACATCCACAACCTTAGAACTTTCTCATCACTTGTCCTAGATTTAATGGAGGCATGAACCCACTATCGAGCATAAATACCCCCTCTTGGAGTCACAATTATCAACTTGGCCAGAGCCTCTACTAGCAACGGAGAGCATGCAAGAACATAAATAACATATATGATAGATTGATAATCAACTTGACATAGTATTCAATATTCATCAGATCCCAACAAACACAACATGTAGGATTACAAATAGATGATCTTGATCATGATAGGAAGCTCACAAGATATAACATGATAGCACAATGAGGAGAAGACAACCATCTAGCTACTTCTATGGACCCATAGTCCAGGGGTGAACTACTCACACATCGATCCGGAGGCGATCATGGCGATGAAGAGACCTCCGGGAGATGATTCCCCTCTCCGGCGGGGTGCCGGAGGCGATCTCCTGAATCCCCCGAGATGGGATTGGCGGCGGCGGCGTCTCTGGAAGGTTTTCCGTATCGTGGCTCTCGGTACTGGGGGTTTCGCGACAAAGGCTTTAAGTAAGCGGAAGGGCAGGTCAGGAGGCGCCACGGGGGCCCTACACACAACACAACCAAACTACTTTGCCCCAACTTACAGTGAGGTTGTTAATCTCACTGGTTTTGCTCAAAACAAAGGATTAGACGTATAGTGTGGAAAGAGATGTTTGTTTGCAGTGAAATAAAGAGAGTTGTGCTTTGCAGTAGATGGTTTTATCAGTGTAAAAGAAAGGATCGGGGTCCACAGTTCACTAGAGGTGTGATACGTCCAAAACGTATCTACTTTCTCGAACACTTTTGTTGTTGTTTGCCCTCTATCTTGTGTGTTTTGAATGCAACTAACACGGACTGACGCTGTTTTTAGTAGAATTGCTCTAGTGTCTCCTTTTTGTGCAGAAATCTAACTTTCAGGAAAATTCCCGAAAAATATCGCAAAATTCATATTTCACCCGAAGACTCACGGAGCCAGAAGACGAGACAGAGGGGGCCTCGAGGGGCCCACACTTGCCCTAGGCGCGGGCCAGGCTTGGCCGCGCCTAGGGGTGGTCTGGCCGCCTCGGCCTCTCCCCCCGACTATATTAAGCCTCCTCACCTGAAAATCGAGGGGGGTTCGACGTTTTTCTAGAAAGAGTTCCGCTGCTCCGTCGCCACGAGAAACCCCAATCTGGGACCAGAAACTCCGTTCTAGCACCCTGCCGGGACGAGGAATTGGAGGAGATCATCGCCATCACCGACGCCTCTCCAGCAACCATCCATGATTCCCCCATCCATGTGTGAATAATTCCCCGCTGTAGGCTGTAGGGGATGGTAGGAATTGGATGAGATTGTTCATGTAATAGCTATAAGATTGTTATGGGCATAGTGCCTAGTATCCGTTGTTAGTATTTTTAACATTGTTGCAACTTGTTATGCTTAATGCTTGTCACTTTGGGACTGATTGGCACGATCTCATATCTAGTTTTTGCTCATACCTGCAAGTTGTATATTCATATTGTTGTCCGGAACCCGAGGCCCCAAAATGACAGAAAATGGGATACCGGAGGGGATGGCTATGATGTGAGGATCACGTGTGTTCACGGAGTGTTAATCCTTTGCTCCAGTACTCTATTAAAAGGAGTACCTTAATTAACAGTAGTTTCCCTTGAGGCCAACTCTATTCCTGCACGCAACTGTTCACGAGAAACATTCTTAGATATTTTGATAGCTCCAATTGGGCTAAATTTTGTACCGGAGTTAGAAACTTACCATCCTCTGCATGCACACCATTTGGCTTAATATTTTGATGTTACTAGGTGGGTCACATCTGCATGTTTTTTCGGCTCCTATTTTCTGGACAAATTCATTTTTTTGTTGCAAAAGTGGCTATTTGTGTTTCTACTTGTTTTTTTTGGGTCTTTTGACATTTGAGGCTTAGCGACTTGAGAAGCTCTCTGAAACCAAGTTTTATTTGGTTCTTAATCACAATAAATGAATTATATTTATACCACTAACGTCACCCCCGTAAAAAAAGAAATGCGAGAAAGTTTTGTGTTGAAAATTTTCCACAGGCATTTATTGGTGGGTGTGAAATGTGGAAATGAGAAGATGAATATGAGGAGTACATGGAATTGCAAAATATAACGCTCCATCTGGTGCAAGATTAAAGTGTAGGTAACAGTTCAATACACATGCCATATGCAGTGACTCATGCTAGAGGAGGAGGAAGGTAAACAAGGAATGAAATCAATGATTTTTAGAGGTATTTGATCAAGATTAGTTGGTGCTGAAAGTTGTAATAACTGTGTTAGGGCTGGTAGTGTGTCCTCTCTTAGTGTGTGTGTTCAAGTAGTGATGAATTTGTAAGGGAATTTGGTTGTTTGATGATGTTTGAATTATGATGGAATAAAATGTGCAATGCTTGAACATATAACTCTTGTATGTGCAATGCTTTGACATATTAGAACATTGATAGCACAACCTTGAGAAGATATAGCACAATATGTATAATAAAGCTGAGATTTCCATCATACTATCACATATGTTGGACAAAGCCCAATATGATAGATTTTGCATAATATGTAACATAGGATATATGAGATATGATAAGATAGCAGTACTAAGCACCGGTTATCGACTATTCAACAAGTGAAAACCTAAATAAAAGGCTACAATGTGTCCTTGACTACTCGACAAGTGACAACCTAAATTACAGGCTACCATGTGCATACAAGTAAGAGCATGCGGGACACACAAAACTATATGCATCAAAAGGGCCACGTAGCTTACTTTCTATTAGTCAGACATTATGGTCGAAGGAGCTACGTTGACAATGTCAAGATCTCCATATTGTTGGTACAAGTCATCATATCCAGCTTCTATAATTATTATCACAGTCAACTATATCTGGACATAGTCTTCATAATTGGCTGTCCCCATCTTCTTCCACTGCAACTTGTTTGCTTGATCTCCTCCTTGCACCGTCTCTGCAACACTTCTTTCTATCCATTGCACATCACTAACCTGAACAATGGCTTTGGTGACAGTAGCACATTTCTTAGTAAGACTAAGTACAACAAGTAAATGTACTACTGGATTTTCAACAACATCATCCTAGACATTGGCTAGCTCATGATCAAGGTACAACATCATATACCAATGCCCCTCTTGTACCTTTGAAATCATGCTCAATGCATCGTTGTCATGTTAACCGAAGGTATCTTCATTTATCTGCATTCCTGGCAACAACCAATAAACATATATCATCGCAACTGCTTCATATCCCAAATTCTCAATTCCATCTCCTAGCCATAATGCAAATCAAGAATCACAGTCACAATCATCATAACAAACCCTTGTGCCACTGTCATCTACGTATGCTCTATTGCATGTAGACCCAACGAAAAAACCACCATGAATCACCTCGTGAGTAAGACAATCACTTCCTTCGAATTGAACCCAGAAAAAGAAAAAGAAATGCAAAAGTTCAATCCTTTCGTCATTCATAAAACCATAAACCATCAAGGATAAAAGCAACACAACCAACTATATTATATGCACTACACTTACCGTTCGAACAAACCAATCAAAATTGCGACTAAATAGGTGCATAATCGAACTCACCGTGCTACGAACTAGGTCTCCTTTCGGTCGTCGAAAAACGCCATCTCCAACGACTTAAATGATCGCCTTTCTACACCGCCACGATCAACTCCTTGGGCCACATCGACAACGTCGTTCGCCAATGTGGATCAGCTTCTCCCAACATCCGTCATGTTCCTTTGCCGCCGTTGTCACCGTTCACCCAGGAACATGTGAGAAAAGCGGCGGTGTGGCTGCTAGACTGGTTCACAGGAGGCTGATAGCAATTTTGCCGCGGGATGCGAGGAGGTGTGGTGGCAGTGGGGCTACGCGATGCACTATCCTAGGCTCGCGTCATCGCCACGTCAGCACGATAGGGTAGCCGACCGTAATCAGGACTGTAAGTGGACATCCGGAATTACTTCTATAAATGTTGAAAGACTACCCTCTCAACCAGGGGGTCTGAGAGGGGCAAATGAATCTGGGTCGTTGGTTTTGCCCAGCCACATCCCACTTTTCACTACAGCCGTTCGATCGGTAGTTTCTTTAGTCACTCGCGCTGCTTTCGAACGATTCAATGACATGTGGGGCTAGAAACGGGTGGGGTCCAGCGGTCAGCAGCACAGGTGCGCGATGCTGGTCGTCGCCTTCCTTGGCCCCCCTTTTACCAGGATGAAAACCGAAAACCTAGATCGAACCACTCCTCATCCCCGCCGCGGCGCCGCCTCTCCTCCTCCTCTCGTTTACCCTCGGAGCGACAGAGGCAAATGGACGTGCCAACTGCGGCGGCTCGACACGGGCGGCGAGGGTTCAGGGCGGAGGCGACCCGTCGTGCCTCCCGGCGGCTCGACACGGGCGGCGAGGGTCCAGGGCGGAGGCGACCCCTCGTGCCTCCCGGCGGCTCGACACGAGCGGCGAGGGTCCAGGGCGGAGGCGACCCGTCGTGCCTCCTCCTATTCTCTCTGGTGGCCTTCTCCGTCTTCGCCATCGTCCTTCCTCCATGGCGCCCCAAGCTCTCCAAATCGGAGGGGATGAGCCGCACGTACGGCGGGAGGAGCTGCGCACACGGGAGGAGGATGCGCCAGGGGTTGGTGCAGCGGGCGGCGGCGGCAGGGGGCGGTGGAGCTGCATCAGGTGGTGGACGGTGCTGCCTGCCGAGGCCTCGACGCGATTCAGTTCTCCCACCCAGGCATCGCCTCGGTGAGTGCCTCCATCTCTACCACTTCCCCCTTTCCGATTTGTATATGCACCCCCTCTCTGGATTCTCCGCTGGTTGTTTTAGTTGTGTTTCAGTGGCTATTGGTAGGCTAGGGTTTCAGTCGCTGGCTGTGCTATTCGGTAGGCTAGGGTTTGTGCTATTGAGAGAGCAGCAAAATTGAGCAGCAGGTTAAACCACTTTTTATTTCATTTTGCTTGCAATTTCTGTTTTATCAGAGGTTAATACAGTTGTAGTGTGTATACAGGTTTTGGAAGAATCAGGCTAAGGGGTTGTAACATCGCCAACTCAATCGTGACCAAGCGGATTTTGCTAGGTAGCAAATGCAGGTTCTTTTGAAATCGTAAAGTTCCGTGTACAGTTATGGTTTGTGTTATGGTAGACAGTGCTAATAATATTTAAGAAAATTCTCTCTGCTTGCATAATGCCTTGGTTTGCTATGCAAAGTAGTAGTGATGTGTGATATGTCGCATCTAACAAAGGTATTGGAGAGCTGAGGCAGGGTCTAAACATATTGTGACCTCTATTTTCTTAGCATTTGGTGGATTATGCATGACTATTATATTAATCTTGGATCCAGTTACTAGACGAGGGTATTGCTTTGGATCAATATTTTGATTGAACAACATTTTTATGCAAGTGGCCAATTGATATTACGCTTATTTGACAGCCATAAGGAAGTTGGTGATGAAGGATCTAACCACCATCGAATGTGTCGGCTGCTATCCGAGCCATGTATACGACAAACCCGGTATGTCCAAGCACATTTCTTTTATATTGATCACTTGTTCAGAAGTGTTTTATGCAGTGTAATTATTTCGATTGAAATATATTTCTGTGCAAATGGAAAATGCCCAACTGATATTATGGGTATTTGAAAGCCATAAGGAAGTGCTGAACCGTGCCCTCGCTCTTCATCATCTGCCGTCGCGCCTCTCTCCCTCGTCCTAGCATGGAACGCGGTTATACTCTATTCAGGAGCCATTGTACATGCTTTGTGTTGGCTTTGGTGTTTCCAAATGAATGTTGTTGGAAGTCATGTAAGATTAATGGTACTGAATTGTCATATTAATAAGTATTGATGAACTGGGCTAGGTAATGAGAAGAAAACAAGTTGCTGATCTGTTTTTGCAAAACTCGTAGTTATATAGCTTTTGTTCATAGATTTCAGTGCTGTAAATAAATACAACCTTTCAGCTCATATGCCGATTTGTAGGATTGTACAGGTCATCGTGTTCATGTTGATGAAATTGTGAACGGTTTTATTCTTATTTGCAGGCAACAATCACATGATTGAAAACTTGATTGGTTAATTAGGACATGGTTAATTATTTCTGCATCTTTCTTTCTTGAAAGATGTAATTTTTGCAGTGTTCAAAGGTACAATTTTCTATTCAATATTTACTTATTTCATAGACTATGTTATTTGAAATTTTCATGGTTTTGTGATTTGATTGTGAACGAGATTAATCTAACATATGTATCCTTTTAAGTTATGCTCATTCAAGTGATTCCTTGGTATTTTATTTGTCGTATCCCTATAACTGAATGTTTTCTTATGTAAGATCAGAGAAGTCGCCATTATTTTACACTACAGTGTTTCTCCATATTAATTTCAACTTACTTTCCCATTCTGTTTTGCTCGCCATTGTTGTATGCTTAGGACTTGTGAGCTCTCTGATTGGCGATTTATGAAATCCTCTAAAGATCAATATTACGAAGGCTTAATTAAAGAGATATCTTATATTTGTCTCTCCCTTAATTATCTTAATTCACGCTATTTGAAGGCTGAACTATATGTGCATTTTTTCTTGTTGGATGTTTCAGGGGTAGGATTTTGTACTAAGGAGGAAATAATACGAAGCATGTGTTTTAGTTTTGAAGAAAATATCAGAACTGAACCGCAACACGTTTAACAGAGCGAGCCAAGTTTCTTTGATTAATTCTTTTTTATCTATTTGCAGGTGTTAGAAAAGAAAGTTCAAGTTTTAAGTGTCTGATTTTTGTAGCGTAGACTTTATGAGGCTAGAAGGTACGGTATGCATTTATCTTGCCCATTTATTTTTGCTTTCTCTGTGTTCCTGCGATGGGTCATGAGCTGAGAAAAAGATATTGAGTGAGCCCACTGTTATGTTTGATTCGGATGGTTTACATCCTTAGCTGAGGAATTACTACAGATGTATGAGGGCAAATGGGGTCATTTTCCAAGTGTCTTATGCTTATAGATTTTGGAATGGACCATCCTGATAAACAGAACTTTTCTCTGTTACTTTTGTGTAAACATGATTTAAGAGCATACATTTATCTTACAGGATTCAATAAATCCATTTAATCTTGCTATGTACATCAATAGATTCCTGTTAACTGCTACGTTGTGCAAAATAAATCATGTGTGTTTGCATAGTATCTCCAAGACGTTTTACAAGCAGAGAACTATGCCGCCATTTATAATGTTCAGTATTGACACCGTTGTATATTTCTCAGGGTAACATGGTTCCCGATATGCAAACATTCTCTTCTGGCATCAAGATACTTGCAGATTATGTGCATGCCGATGGTTGAGTCCATCTCACTCCCGTTTCCTCTGGTTTCTTTCTCTTGATGTGCACTGGCCACACGGAAGTGCAGACTTGATGGCGTGTATGAGACATCTCGTCTTGCGGTGAGCGCCGGCATGCCTGGGCGTGTGGACAGCGACATCTAGGTCAGCAACGCTGACGGCATCTGGGTGTGGTGGGTGTGCGGCGTCTCTGAAGTTGCAGGACATGATGGTTGGATCTGGCAAGGCTAGAGGATCCTGTTGGATGTCGGTGAGGTGCACAACGTTCGTGGAATGGTGAGGACATGCTAGAATCTCTCTCTTATCTCTCTAGATTTGTTAACACATATGGTGGTGAATCTGCTCTCCTGAAAGTGATGAAATATCTTTATTTTTTCTTGCAGCCTTCCGTGATTACCAGGATTTTGAACTCATAAAGCTTTTTTGCATATTCATTTTGATTTTCGTGGTCTGGCGAGAATGGGTATTGTACGAGTACAAGCCAAAGTTGTGCAGGATACTTTAGAACGGAAGTAATGCATCCTCCTTTTCTTTTCTTGGCTCATAAATACAGGAGCTTTAACTATTTATTTTTGTCCTATTATTATTGGTGGCAGTAACTTTAGGTTTTCATGGATGAGGTGAGCACTTTACATTGCAGGTTGTACTTACAAGATCATGTATACTGTTAGTACGTAGTGTAAAAACCTGACCTCCTATGCATTGTCTTTAGTTTCCCCTTCTTTACAATTTCAATAGAAGTAAATATTAAATCACTTTTCGCTAATGCCAAAACCTGACTTATCTTTGCCAATGTTGTCCTCCACAAGTTTAGGTTGTGCCCAGATCCTCTTGTCCTATTATTATTGGTGGCAGTAACTTTAGGCTTTCATGGATGAGGTGAGCACTTTACATTGCAGGTTGTACTTACAAGATCATGTATACTGTTAGTACGTAGTGTAAAAAACCTGACCTCCTATGCATTGTCTTTAGTTTCCCCTTCTTTACAATTTCAATAGAAGTAAATATTAAATCACTTTTCGCTAATGCCAAAACCTGACTTATCTTTGCCAATGTTGTCCTCCACAAGTTTAGGTTGTGCCCAGATCCTCTTGTCGTAGTAACTGTGGTTTCATTTTTTTTTCGTTAGCTGGAATATAAGACATAGCTCCTGCAGCAATTGTTTCCCCCTTTAGTTCTTGATGAAATGGAGGAATATGTGGTTTCATGGTAGTACTATTACAACAAATACAACAACAACATCAAAGCCTTTTTTACATGTTTCGTATCAAGATATGTTAATTTAACTCAGCTAATCCAATAATTGTGGGAATAATTATAATACAAGATCACACCTTTTTGCTTTCTCCTAAAAACTCTTATCAACCCTTCTTGCTTTTAGTTAGACCTCCATAATACCTCCTTCATCTGTTCTTGGATTGGTCACCACTAACATTACACGTGTTAGTACTAGGGTGTAAGGAAAAACTGCAGAACCATAATCATCTAATTAGGCACCTTCCTGCTTTTGTTCGATGATGTTGCCCATCGGTAGTAAAGCATGAGTGACCGACTATTGCATAGACTGCTCCAAACGGAACCACACTGCTTTCTCATGCCTGTAACAATTTCCTACAGCTCCGTAACAAAACTCTATGCTTTTGGTACCGCTCTAAATAATAAATTGGTTTTAGAATGTAAAGACCACAAAATCATGTGTTTATGCATGCCTGTAACAATTTGGTGCTCTTTTTAGTGCTCCTGTTGCTGGTTTACAGTTTTTCCAGGCGGGATATATTGTTGTTTATGCATGCCTGTGACATCTTTTAAGCTTCATAGTATATTGCTGTTCTCTTCATTACCCATTAGCAAAAACTCTTAGTTCGTTTGTGCTAAAAGTTTTTTCAGAGTTACAGATTTTCTAAACCGTTTTAAAATCTTCTCATGTATAGTTTACTCCGCAACATTTTTAATAGCTTAATAAAGGATCTGATAGTTACGTGAGTAGGGCAACCTCATTCCAAATCAAATAATGGCAGCTATCTCACTTTATTGGTCCTTGGTTCCTTTCTATTTACTGCATACCTCATACTTTGTTGGATTGGTTCTACTCAACCCTGTGAACTGTAAAACCGTCTAAGTACAATGGCCGAGAACAGTTTGGATGGAGCAAACCTTACAGTTGTCATTTGACAGGAACTGGCAGGGCATGTGGATGGAGCAAACCTTCCAAGATGCTCGGTTTAGGTGCGACTCTCCACTGTTTCCTGCGGCCGCAGCACCAACGGCAAGCGGCTCTCCTCCTTGGAGCCTCAGGTGAGGCGACCTCGTGGCGAGCGGAGCAGCGACGGCGGGAGGGAGCTGCGGACAGCGCCACAGCGGCGGGGCGACGAGGGGCGGCAACAAAGCTACTTGATGCGGGGGACGGCCGGCGGGGGAACTCGCCTTTTCTGCTCCTGGAGGCTCCGCCTCTGCCCCGCATCCCCTGTTCCTGGAGGCCCCGACTCCTATGCTCCTGAGCGGTCGCGGACGGCTGGCGGGGATGCGGGCTCACCGTCGACGTCGAGGGCGCGAGCCCAGCTCCGGAGCGGGACGGGGACGGAGCTCCGGCGCGGGACGGGGACATCGGGATCTTGAATTTTTAATTGAGGACCACGTTTCAGAAGAACTGAATCTGCAAGGGGGTTTCCAGTTTTTAATTAAGGTGGTGCTCACCGTCCCCAGCTTCCAAAGCCATTAACAATACTATACCCACCAAGGGTGACGGGAGAAGTGACGGCGACATTCTCTCCGATAGCATGTCATAAACATCATTTTGATGCAGAAGTCAGACTATACAACCAACAACCTTTGAAATGCATATTAATTACATATTGTTTCACCTATCAAATAGGTTTTTATTCATTTGATGTTTTATTACTGTCGATATCTACAGATGCTTAATATAGCACTTCACAAACTGTTTACCGGGCCGTGAACCATGGCAAGCCCCAAAATATTGCTCTATTTCCTCTTTTCTTGATTGTATATGAGCGTTTGCTATTTCATTCATGATTTTGTGTGCATTGTCCTAATTTCATCCTATCGAATTTGTTTTGTAAAATCTAAAATTCGTATTTTCGTTTTCACCTGATTTTCATCAATTTTATACAAACCGTAAATCGGTGCAAATTCTACGGGGTCATGCGCCAATGCACAAGAAAAATACATATCATATACTCATCGTTTCCTAGAACACTGGCCTGGCAAAGGACCTGCATAAAAAGTAGTATTGTTGCTTGATTTTCTATACTAGAGAGTTTAGTGTTCATTGTTTCCTAGAGCCACTGGCGTTCCCTCTAATATGGTTACGTGTTAGATGCTCGTTTGTTACTAAATGTATGATCAACAGTTCAGCACTACCAATCTTCCCCAGATAAATTATTTACTTCATGATGTCCCTAAATCAGATTATCCGAGCCTATCCAAATATATAGTTTAGAAAATGAGTACGAGACTTGGAATACTTCTCTTCTTCCACTGCAGCTACAATTTATATGTACAAGTGATATTTACTAGCTGAATTTCTCATCACATGATCGATCCTCACATGTCAAATACAATTTCTATACTTTTTCCATACAAGTAGTAGACTGAAATTTGACGAGTCTTGCTCGAAGCATTTGCTGCTGTATGGTTTTTTATATGGTTTAAGTTAAACGATGTGACAGTTTACAAACAGTTGGTGAGCACTGCTGGTTGTTAAGATTATTTGAGAGTTGGAGGATATGCTTCTTCAGGTAACCTAATTGTTTTAGTTTGGTTGTCGATCCAGCTTCAGTAATGCTTGTTCATTATTCAGATCCAGCTTGGCTCTCGACAGAAAAAAACAGATTAAGGATGTTGTTTCTCTTTCCATGTGTAGCAATAGTGCATTAGAGCAAAACGATTTGCGCACTTTGCTAAATAAAGCAAATTTAATGAGAAGTTTGGGCACTCGCTTAAACACTGATCAAATTTGAAAAAATCATTTAGAATCTGGAAAACTGCTCTAATATTGCTTTAGTTTTGAGAAGAAATAAATGTTGATATGTGCTGCTACTTTGCTAAAATATAATGATATGAACTTACTTATTGTGTTTAGACATCCACGTGATATGTTGATGATTTAGTTTTATACCATATGGTGCTTACCAATGTGGTTTCGGTAAAGCCTGCCAAGTTGTAGTAATTGTGAAATATTTAATATCAATGGACAATAGCATAAAATGGGAAAACAAAATCTCATGGCAAAGATGGAAGGCGAATCTAATAGAACCGTGGATACTCTCCGCATTAACTTTGAATGACCAATACATGAAAGATCGTCTTACAACTATTTTGGTATGAAACATCCTGTATAATTCTGTAAAATTTAGAGGAACAAGAAACAAACGTCATATTTGATGCGTATATAGCAACTCAAGACATGAACCATCACCAAAAATATATATTTAAGCACCAAAATAAATTATTTATTAAATAAATTATTTATTAAATTACCGTTCTATATGTCAGTATTCATTGACATATTAATACGCTTTCATTTGCACTTGCGCGATAGCGCAACAGGTCATCTAGTAAGTTCAAAGACTGCAATATGGGAGTTCAGAAATGTATGCATTTTGTAGGATCCGCTAGAGGATGCCAGCATGGCATGGGAGCCTTGGATTCGTCACCCGTGGACCGGCTGTGGCCGGCTGTCGCCCGTCCCACCCATGGTGGCATCGCATAGTGTGCCCTGTAATCGATGGATCAAACCAATCAATCTATGGCATTACTTCCTCTTATTAGCAAGTTGACTCCTTTCATCACTCCTCATCCAGCATGCCACCAGCCAGCCAGCGTGTAGTACTCCCCATTAATTAGCTTCCACTAATTAGCCCCCCTCCTCTCCCAACTCCCGATTACTCGATCCACAACCGCGAGCGCACGCCAAACCTCTCCTCGCCCCCTTCCCACCTGCCAGATCTCCCCGGCTGCCGCCTTTTGCTGCTCCATGAAGCAGGAAGGGAATCGGAGCTAGGGTACGCGCGAATCCAAGGTAGCCGGACCCGCTGCGATGGGGCTGATCTCGGGGATGCTCATGGGGGTGGTCGTCGGCGTCGCCATCATGGCCGGCTGGAGCCGCGTCATGCAGCAGCGAAGCAGGAAGCGCGTTGCCAAGGTCCGCTATCTTCTACTAGTATTCTCTTGCTACTACTACTCCATTTCGAGAGGACTGCTCGCCCGCCGTTACCGCTAATAAGCCTACTGCCAACTTATTACAGGCTGCGGATATCAAGGCCCTTGGTTCTCTCGGCAGGGACGACCTCAAGAAGCTTTGCGGCGACAATTTCCCCGAGTGGATTTCCTTCCCACAGTATGAGCAGGTCAGCAGCACTGCTATGATTTTACTCTAATTTATACAGTATATGAACTTGAAGGGAAACTAGAACCACCTACTTGACCACTGGATTCGTCAACTGTAGTACTTGCATGTCTGTCTTGAAAAGTTGGTTGTTGCCACTTTTTTTTTTTACATGCTAGCATCTTCAAGTGTTGATGGACTTACGTAGGCTGGTACACTTTTCTTGTTCAAATGCTAGACAAATATAGAGAGAGCCTTGGGTGAATTGTAGGTGACACACCAACACTCGGTTACTTAAAGAAGCTCCTAGCTAGGCATCAAATGTCTGAAACAGGGAAGCTTTTGAACACCCGATAGCTGTTGAATTCGACTACTTCCGCACCATTGGATCTCCTACCCTAAATTCTTCTTCAATCCCTTGCCCAGTTCCCCCAGCCGAGGCGTCATCTTCCTCCCACTCCACTACTGGCATCTTCTCCTTTCCCTTGCATGTACACCTCTCCCACCACCTGGGACTGACTCCACACACACACAGCATACTGCATCCTCTCACCGCCATACCGTGTCACACGCGCCAGTGCTGCCCTGCCCAACATCCACTCATTGGCTTAGACCATCAGTCTTCTCCTTTCTAGAAATTATTTTGTGCATGCAGTGGGTTTATGAGAAGCTGTTCATGCTTATTTCATTTTCTCAACAGGACCTAGAATTGATGTTGTGCCTACAATGTTTTTTTTGTCTTAACAGGTGAAATGGCTCAACAAGCATCTCAGCAAACTTTGGCCTTTTGTTTCCCAAGTAAGATTTTCTTTTGCTGTTTTAGCAAATCTAGAGTAACATAAACGGTCAAGTGTTTCACCAATTGGAAAATCATGCTTGCTAGTGAAGACGAATATGATATTCTTTTTTAGCAATTTCCATCCCTTGGTGTATGGTATTTTCATCAACCTGTTGAATTGCAGACTGCTTCTTTAATGTTCTCGGTATTCCTATCCTGGCATTTCATAGGGTACATTCCATGTTCTTTTAGGTTTTGTGGATTTTATTGCGAACTTTCCCTCACTAAAAGCTTGAGATTTGTTTTCTAAATAGAACATCTTGAACTTTTTAGTTACTTTTGTTGCTCTAATGTGAACATCTACTGAGCATAACAAAATGGTTTTGGCATTTGGAATACCCCTGATTTTTGTTCAGTTGTTGCATCCTAGAGTTGCTGATTAATGGTTATGAACGTAGCCTGTTAAATGTTGATATTCTACTTAAATGCTGGTCAGACCAATGGTCAAATTTGTATAGATACCGTGTCAAAAGAAATTATATATCTATTGAATTTTTACTTACAGTTTCCACCAGGTGATGAAATGTGCACTAAGTCGTTTGCTTGTGGTCACTGTTAAATATCATTAGATTGTTAATAAAGAAAACTGACAGCTTTCTTTGTTTTAGTACAATCTCATACTACCATGCGCTAAAGCTTTTTTGCATTGTATATTCTACACTAATATCTGTATTCCATCTTTGTACTACTAACTATACTTCTCATTTGGTTTTAGGCTGCAACTGCAGTTGTTAAGGAATCTGTTGAACCACTGCTAGATGATTACCGACCTCCAGGAATAAAATCTCTGAAGTTCAACAAATTCTCTCTTGGAAATGTGTCGCCAAAGATTGAAGGTTTCATTTTATATTTTTTGGGCTCTCTATTATGTATTGCATGCTTGCTCTGTGTCTATGCCTTTTTTTTGCGACGATGTGTGCCTATTTTCTTAGCCAAGTGAGAGACCTATTGGCGTTAGGCCAGAACTGATAATGCTGTTTCATCCCTCTTTACTTATGGTGAGCAAATAACAATGCTGTTTTTGTAGAATAGTGCATATCTGGGATGTGATTTGTGCCGATATTATTACTCTTATTTCGGCTCTTTGTGATGCTAATGAACTTTTTTCCCTTCATGATATGAGTTCATGTTCCACGTTTACTAATGCCAGGCTAAACTAAATTTTAATCATGTTGCTGCTGTCTAGATACGTGTGACTGAAAGACATCATGTCATCTTTTTTGAAGGCATCCGTATCCAAAATCTTCAGCCAGGCCAGATCATAATGGATATAGATTTCCGCTGGGGTGGTGATCCAAGCATAATCCTTGCTGTTGATGCTCGGGTTGCATCACTGCCTATTCAGGTTTTGACTGTTTGTCTGTTTTTACTATGGTTAACTTTGCAAAATTAAGCCCTCAATAAATTATATTTTCTGTGAACCATCTTTCAGCTCAAGGATCTCCAGGTCTTTACAGTTGTCCGTGTTGTATTTCAACTATCAGAAGAGATTCCCTGCATCTCTGCTGTGCTTGTTGCTCTCCTCGCAGAGGCATGTATCTACTAACCATTTTTTTACAAGAGCTGCAATTTTCTATTTTTACAATATTCTTAGTTTGCACAAGAGAATCATGTGTTTTTGGCTAAAAGATAGGAAGAAAAAGAGTACAAGGTAGCTGTGGACTGGTTTGTAATTAAGATGACATACAATTAACTTTGAGTTTTTTTGTTTCATTCCTTACATTTATTGACTTTTAGTTTCTTCCGCATACAACACTAGACCAGAGCTGACCTCATAATGGATTGGTAACATAGAATATCAGGCCAGTCAAACCTGGGAAGGCCTTAAAATTAAACCAACATAGAATAGCTACTCCTACTTATAAAATGACGTTATTTTGTGGCCTCACATAATGATGGTGGCAGCTTTGACACTGGCAGTCTTTTTTTTTATGGTTCTTTGATACCACCTATCTTATGTGTTGATACTTGATACTGGTGGCATTTCCACAAGACAGTGCAAGTTCATGCAGCGAAGCAACTAGATATTATAGTTGAACAGTTTTTAGATGTAATCTTTCTGTTGACAACATATCACAAGAAGAATTAGGAAATATTCTATAAATGTTATTTCTGATGCTTGGAACCTCTTGCATTTTCAAATATGTGAATTTCCTGTATAATCTTTGACTGGGGTTTCTTTGTGCTTCAGCCAGAGCCAAAAATACAGTACACGTTGAAGGCTGTTGGAGGAAGCCTGACTGCTATTCCAGGACTTTCTGATATGATTGATGTAATGACTTGAGAATTTTTGAACATTGAATTCTTCTAACAAACTGTTTAGAACTGACATGATCCTTGTCCCTTCAATTAGGATACTGTCAATTCAATTGTTAATGACATGCTCCAGTGGCCACACAGGATTGTTGTTCCACTTGGTGTCAATGTTGATACAAGGTGAGTTTTCTTCATTTTACTGCTGCAATGGTCGACGGATCCCCGCTTTCCTGCTTGTGTGTGTTATGCCACTGGAAAACTTATGCACATTAAATTGCAACTAGAAAGTTGTCTAGAACTGCAGTGGGCGTTGGCATGCTTATGTCGGGGAATTTTGCAGTGGCATGTGCTGTTATGAACCATAGTTCTGTTATGAACCAAGGTTGGATAAAGACAGAATAGAGATGAGATAGACAGACAAAGATGAGACCATAGCCTGGGATGTGAACTTCAGAAACATTTGATATGCTCTTCCAGTTATTAGCAGAAGTAAAAGGACTACATTAACAAGGAGATGTAACAGTCCAAACAAGCTGTATGAATTTACTAATAGGAAGAAAGTGGTCTAATTTTTTTAATCGGACAATCAAGTGTGCGTGGCGCAATCAATATTTTAGCATGCTACCATCCAGAAAGTTAGATTGAGCGACATTGTCATGGAGCTTTTCAAAATTCTATTTTGCAGCATCATTTCATCTTTTGTTCCAGTCCAACCCTCTCTAGTAGACACCAAGTCCTGCACTTCATCTCTAGAGAATCTTTGGGCAATCAATCTTATATTTCACATCATGGTAAAACGTTCTATTCATACACAAAGCGTCACAAAAACATAATTTCTTGGTTTAATTCTGTTAACTAGCTTATAAGGAATTTATTGGTTTAATTCCTTTCTTCATATTCCTTTTGGAGCTTCCTTGTATAATGTGCAAGATCCCAGTGGCATCTACTGACTTTAACTCTTTGGCTGTGTTTACTTTCTATGCAGTGAGCTGGAGCTTAAACCTGAGGGAAGACTTTCTTTGACTGTAGTAAAAGCAACGTCTCTGAAGAACAAGGAGATGATTGGTAAATCTGATCCCTATGTGACCCTGTATGTGCGTCCGATGTTCAAGGTGAAAACGAAAGTCATTGGTAACAATCTAAATCCTGAATGGAATGAAACATTTGAGCTGATTGTTGAAGACAAGGAAACCCAATCTGTCATTCTCGAGGTAATTCTATGTTGTTTTACTCCTTCCGTTTTTGAAGATGGACTAAACTGAGGTAAAATGCCAGCTATCAACTAAAAGTTATTTATTTACATGAAGTGAATATATCTAGAACAACTAAACCAATGCCAGCTTGTGTAGGCTCCAAAAAAGGAAAGCTTTGCTATGCTCACTGAAAAACTATCTGCAGTAGACTGTAAACCAAAATTATCGATGTGAGCAGTGGCAACAATTCTGTTAAATTGGGGCTCCAGCAAGCTATAGTGGATTGGTGGTTGTTCAGTTCAAGTCAGGCTCACCGATGCGTAGGTTGAAATGTTCATGCATGGCCGGATGGCCCAACCTATCTTGCTCAGCCTAAATATACTTACATCAATGAGAAGTTGAGGGGACAATATTTGTTTTGATGACTTTGATGTATGACTAAATTGTCCATCTTTCCTGCAGTAAGTTAAGGTTTTGGTTTAGCTGGCTAGTTTATGAAACATTGTATCGGTACTAGAAGTCCTGAACTTAAGATGCTATTACTACTACTCTGGTGTAAAAATACTTAAAAGTTATATAGTTAAGGGGCTTGTAATGAGACTGAGAGTTCCAGTCTAATGGACCAGCTTCTCACCCATGACGAGTTTACATTGTTGGCCTAATAGAGCGTTATGTAAGTAGATTACCTGTCTTTGTTGATTATCAAACAGGTTAATGGTTTACTAACTGATACATTTAATTTAATAAATTGACTAATTATAAGTGTCTTAAGACTTTATGTAAGTGAGGAGTGCAGATTTGCTATTGCTTTTTGTAGACACTTTAAGAAACATTAAGGCTTTTATCACAATTTTCTAGGAAGGTGTAATCGTGATAAGGATTGTACAATGTGGTGGTGCTATACTTAATTCTTCGTATATCAGTCCTCGTAGTTTCAAATTTATGCCCAGATGTCTTGATCTTTATAAGTCAACCTGAGAAAGCCTAGACAGCAACCAAAACTTAGCACGTGCCATCTCTGACATTGAAATAGAGGAAGCTTAACAGTTGTATTGTCATTTCTGTTGAACTAAACAAACAAACAATATCCAGACAAGTCTATCTTCAAATTTAGATATTCTGAAATGGACAAAATATCTGCACAGAGAGTGCAAACTGGGGTTCTTTCTTGGATTAAATATGTATGCGCACTGATTTAGAGTTGACCGCACGATGCCACTATCTTAGACTACTAATGTGTATTATCCCTGCCATGTATGTACGAGATCCCCAATCTCCATGTTAGGTAATTTACCTTTAAATTAGAAAGATGTCTTTTAGCTTGGGCCTTAAGCCAATTAGTGATAAGATCTATGATTTGTTACTTAGATTGGATTGATAATCCTCTATAAAGAGGAACCCCTATGAGGAATAAAGCAAGCAAAATTAGAGGATCAGCTCTCCTATCTTACCCTAGGGTTGAGAGCCACTTCTTACCCTAGTACACAACATATCCAACTGCTCATCCTTTGTTTGGGCAATTTGTATTGTTAACCCAAGAAAGACATTGGCACTCTGGCATGATTCGGAGCGTTGCTTGGTGCCTTAGGCATCACTTCGTTGAATTGTTCATGCCACCCGGCTAGATATAAGTTGTTCATATCTTACTCCCTCCATCCTTAAACAATAGGTTCATATGCACCCGGGAGCCGAATTGGATTTCCGCAATATACTCCCCTATATTGATTGTACTAACATCTTATATTATGGGACAGATGGGTAACTGTTACTATTGCAATTTGATTTGCTGATTTCTAGCATTTTTGTACTGGGTGACATATATGATCTGACTTCGGCAGGTTTATGATGAAGACAACCTTCAGCAAGACAAGAGGCTAGGTGTGGCTAAACTAGCAGTGAACAATATTCAGCCTGAGACTCCCTCTGAAATCACTCTGAAGCTTATGCAGTCACTGGATTCACTTAAAATTAAAGACTACGGGGATAGAGGATCATTACATCTTAAGGTTAGAGTGGGTATTCTATTTTCGCTTTAACAATATTGCCTTCAAGCTAAAGAATTCTATAGTAGATGTTAATGCGTACACAATGGGAGATTGGTGTTAGCATGGTTATCTCCATTGTGAGTCATAATAAGCAAAGCTGGATGCCCGATGTATTTCAGCCATAATTACGATTACCTTTTAGCATAAAACCAACATGTGCTTTTGGATCGGTAGTTGCTTGTATGTAGTATGGCTTGGTGGTAGCCCAATAACTGTCCTAGGATCTGCCCGTTGCGCTTGCCAGTGGGCATATTCTGGTTTATTGTTGCCCATGGGCGGTGTGAAATATCTTCCCTTGTCTGCAAGAACTGTTTCTGCATCTTATCTGTCATTGTTATATAAGTAAATTAATGGGTAATTAATTGCATGTGTAATGCATAAATAAGCACCGACTTCTTTTGTCCCTATTTCATGAACACATGTTTGTAAATGAATTTGGCTTGACTGCAGAAGACTAACACAGTGAGGTTTCTGGGCAAAATAACTGATCTAATATTTTGAGTCATCAGGTCACGTACCATCCATTTACCAAGGAAGAGCAACTGGAAGCCCTGGAGTCGGAAAAGAGAGCAATAGAGGAGAGGAAGCGGCTCAAGGAGGCTGGAGTAATTGGCAGCACAATGGATGCACTTGGTGGCGCTGCATCACTGGTTGGTTCAGGTGTTGGGTTTGTGGGCACTGGCGTTGCTGGGGGTGTTGGGCTCGTGGGCTCAGGGCTCGGTGCTGGCGCAGGGCTTGTTGGTTCTGGTATTGGTGCCGTGGGCAGTGGCCTTGGTAAAGCTGGGAAGTTCATGGGGAGGACTGTGACAGGTCATTTGGGCATGTCCCGCAAGAGCGGCAGCAGCTCTACTGCTCCTCAGCCTGATCAGGCTTCTGCATAACATGGTGTACAGTTGGAGCAGTGTGTCATCTTTACTTTTGGTTTTCGATGAACCTGCCATACTTAGGATCATACGAAGTGCTATTTTCGGTTTGCATTTTCACTGTGCTGTATCCATGGCGCAATATTTTTCCAGCGTATGAACTGGAGTATTTGCCAATTGGTTCATTGTATTTTATTTTTATCTGAACAATATTCTAAGCAGATTTACTGTAAATTGGAAGGCAAGTTTTCACAAATTAATGAAATAGGATGGTATTTAATTGTTCATGTAATATTCATCTTCTGTTTGGACGAACGTACATAGTAGCTCACACACCATCTGTGGCGGTGAACATGGTTCTATCTACTGAGATGAACCGCTCCTCGCTAGTCCATCTAATTAAATCCATTAAGGATGCTCTCGGAGAGAGAGACTAAGATTATGAAAATTGCCAGAGAGCAAAATGCAGCTGGGCATGTCATGGCAAAGCTGGGTAGGGAGGATAAAATCACACAATTCTGGCTTAGGAGCTTTCCACCAGTTCTTAGTGATATTGTTCAACAGGAATGTAATTCTGTCATAGTTTAATGGAATTTTTTCCTCGCAAAAAAAAAAACTCACACACCATGTCAGCACACGTGCGTATTAGAAACTAAACTCGCTAATGGGGTATATGTACGGCCATTTTCATGTTTACCCGTCTTATATAAAGCTGAAGTATAAGGATTTCTTTTAACTGGGCAGCGACGACATCTTTGAAACTAGATCATACGATAATATGTTTCGACATTTTTTTCGAAACTGAAATTGAAGTTACCCAGAAGTAACGTGCAAGTTATCCAATATGTAGTATGTAAGTTACCCACCCAATGACGATTAGTTTGGTCTCGAAACTAGATCTCACTTCAAGTTGATATTTTTGTTTTTTTAGTTTAGAAATTATAACCTAGTTTGATAAGAGCATCTCTATTCTCTAGTAGACACCGCATCCCCCGGAATCGTAAAATTCATAATCGTTTCCATTTTTGTTAAGCTCATTGAAATTTCACACATGTTAGCCAATGGCTATTAAATATTTGAACCTCCGTTCCTAAATATGTTAAACTACCAAAACTTTTTATATTCATAAAGGGGAGTATAAACTGAACACATTTCATCTCATCCTTCAATGTTCTAAATCCCAATTCATTTATGAAGGAGATCCAAATACAAGATATTTCTATAGTACTGTCAATGGCAGGCACATGGAGAAAATTATTTGTTCACTACTTCTTGATGAAGGTACAATTGAAGGCCATGAGCATTTGAAGGTTGCTGGAAAGGAGACGTCGGGAGGGGAGGAGGCGTTGGGAGTGGGAGAGAGGGAGGCCTAGTGTGGCTGAAACATGGGCTTCGTGGAGGTAACGGCCCAGTTAACTACAAAGTGACTAACTCGATCTCTGGAGTAGCGGCCCTGTAATGGCCGGCTGGCCTATTTGACGCGACCTGCCGATGGAAACTGGGTTAACCGACGCTTCGGTGACTGGGAATGATCTCGAACGTCGAACGGCCAGATCTGACGGTGCAAAGCTTCAAATCGCTGTGGTGAGTCCTAGTTGGTTGAGTTATACTGTTAACTAATTACCGAGCTTTGTTCGGCGCAACCCAACGAAGGCAACTTCTCTTTGGATGTGTCTCGAACCGATAATATTCCCTATGTTTCGGATGAGGAAAATATCTTACAACACCTTATACCGAGGGAGAAGTAAGAAAAGAGATTTTTGAAACACAACAAATCTTCAGGTCCTAATGGCCCCCCAGCTGAATTCTATCACAATTTCTAGGATGTTATCAAGTCACATCTTCTAGATTTGTTCAACTCCCTTCATAGCAGACAAATTAGAATTGTTCCGCCTAAAGTTTGGTGAAATAATTTTACTAGCTAAGGTTAATGATGCAGAAATGATCTAGCAATATCCACCTAACCGAAAATTTCATCAAGGTTTCCACGATAAGGCTAAACTATTTGGTGATCATGTGATTCGTCCTTCTCAGATTGCTTTTAGGCAAGGACGAAACATCCTATATGGGGTGGTTATCTTACATGAAACGTTTTACCAACTACACTAGAAAAGGTGGAATGAGATAATCTTAAAAATTTATTTTGAGAAAGCCTACGAATAATTTAAGTGTTCTTTCTTTTAGCAGACTTTCAGAATTAAAGGTTTTTCTGATGAGTGACGTGCTTTAATACATAGCTTCATTTCGGGCGGAAGTGTTTCAATTGAAGTCAATTGTAACATTGGCAAATACTTCCAGACCAAGAAGGGGCTTCGACAAGGTGACCCATTATCGCTAATGCTATTTAATATAGTGACTGATATGCTCACCGGCATGATTCAACGTGCAAAGTCTGATGGAAAATTTGAAGGTGTGATTCCTCATCTGGTTGATCAAGGATTACTATTTATAAATATGCTTACAATACAATTCTTCTTATGGAACATGGCATCAAAAAAGCAAGAAAACTGAAGTTAATTCTATTGTTCGAGTAATTGTCGGGTCTAAAGATTAATTTCCATAAGAATGAGTTGTTTTGTTTTGGCGAGGCTCAAGGAAGATGTCGCCCTGTATGCTGAGTTATTTGGCTGCGCCAATGTCAATTTCCTACTAAGTATTTGGTATGAGAGTGGATTTGGTGACTCGGTGTATACGTGAGCACCCTCTAGATGCCACACGATCTGCGTTGAGATCCGGTTCTCGTCAATTGGATATGTTGGCTTGACGTTATCTTATCCATCGCTAAGCGTACTTGGCGTGGGTCCTACGTGATTTGAAAGTGCATCTAGCCCACTATTTGAATTCAAAAAGGTGGGTCCTGCGTGATTTGGAAGTGTTGTTAGTGCTGATGTGGTTTGCTAACCCAACAATGATGGTAACAGTGGATTGCTAGATGTGATACGTGTCAACCAATGGATGCGTGCTCACGTATACACCCGGTCACCAGGCTTCTTCCGATTTGCGTATTTCGATTCATTATTGGAGGCTTACAAATGCTGAATGGAAACTGGTGGAAGAACGACCGCAAACTAGATTATCTAGCTGGAAAGGAAAACTATTATCCTTGGGTGGAAGATTGATTCTCATTATTTTAGTACTAAGTAACATGGTACTGTATATGATTTTATTCTTCCAACTTTGAAAAGGATTTTTAAAATGATTGGATTATTTTGATAAAGATTCTTTTGGCAAGGTGATAGCGAGAAGAGGAAATATCGATTGCCTAAGTGGAGTGTGATTTTCCGCCCCAAAGGCCAAGTAGGATTTGGGATTCAAGACCTTGAGGTCAAGAACATGACCCTCATTGGTAAATGGTTCAAGCTCCTTGCTGAAGCTTAGAAGAAAATATGTTGGCTCATGTGCGTTGTCTCAGGGTTTTTGGAAACCTAGAGACTCACACTTGTGGGCTGGTCTTATGGTGATGAAGAAATTCTTATTCCCATATGGGCTTTTCTTTATTAGGGATGGATTGGATATTAGGTTATGGGAGGATAAGTGGCTTGGAAATGCCACTCTACAAGATCAATACCTGACATTCTACAATAGTGTGTGACACAAAGGCGATACGCTCGCTAAGGTACATGCCCGGTTCCACTGACAGTGTACATATGGGTTGAGAAGCTCACGAATTTGTGCCTAAACCCTTTGAACTCGCTCCATGCTTGGACTCGTCATGTCAAGCCTCTGGTGGACGGTTGCAGTACCCCCTGGGCGTTACCAGGGCGAAATCGTAGCCGTCAACCAGCAAAGTCTTGGTGGCCTCCTCTGCCGACACTATTGCCAGCCTGGGCCGCGGTGGCGGAATGTTCGGTGCCGTAGGTGCCGGCGGGGGGTTGATCGCGGCAGTGATCGCTGTGGAAGCTGGGGACGGCGCTGGTGATCATCTGCGCACGGAGGCTGGGCGGCGATACCGGGCATGCGACGACATTCCTTGGGCGTAGCGTCCACCCGAGATGAAGTTCCTACTCACGGCGATGGGCAATGCCCTGTTCGTGGCGGCGGGGGATTCCCTTGGACGTCCGGGCTTGGGGTGACACGACGGTTGTAGGTCTAGGCTCCCGTGTGGCTGCCGGTCATCCGTACGTGCATGGGGAGGCGGCGTGGTTCACACTGCCGGCCGCGCTGTGGCATCGTGATGGCTATCTTGCTAGGTGTGGAGACTAGCGGGCCGTTGTGAGCACGTGGTTCATGCGTAGGCTTGCCTCCTCTTCCGCCGAAGGGGGTCAGCCGACAAGCGGCGGCATGGGGGCGCTGTCTCGCCAGAATAATGACGGCGGTCCTATGGTTCCTCTTGCACCTAGACACAGATCTGTTTGATGCTTGTCCTCTTTGATCTGACCAAACTATTGAGTTTCGGAAGGCTCCGCCGGCCCGAACTCCATTGGGCACATCATGCCTGGAGTTTGCTGGATCGGATGGGATCTGGTTGACGCACCTATATTTTTTTCCCCGACCGTTTGGTTTCAGGAGAGAGCAACGTGAAGCTCTGCTATATGCTCCAATCTTGGGACATGTTTCATTTCATGGTTAATTTAGAGGCGGAGAATGTCATGGAAGCCGAGAGCTTAGGTCTAGTAATGGCGATTCAATTCATTGCAGCAATGAGGAATTTGCTTGGTGTTTCAGGACTCGTAGCAGCAGTATGCAAATGGGGGCGACAACACATGAGAAGTTATTAGTCTGATCTTTTAGTGTGAAAATCTAAGGTCTGATTTAATTGGTTACCTTATAATTTTCTTGTTGAAGACATTGTTTTGAAAGTGAGAATTATCTCTAGGGTGAAATCTAAGATCTATGATCGGACGATGACAACGTTTGTGCACTGTTTCCGTTTGGAAGCGTCGCTTTTGGAAAATTTGAACTTTTTATCTTGCTGCTACAAGAAATAGAGCAGTGTAGCATGAATTTTACTATTTTGCCTTTTGTTTGTTTTAATGCCGTGTGTATCGGAGTACCATTAAGGTAATGCGTCAGGCTAGAAACATGTAAAGCCTCTAATGTTTGGAAATTTTGGCCGTGTTCGGAATACAAAACACTAAGTTTCAGTCTCGATCAGTGCCCTTGCAGCTTGCCACAAAGCCACCTAGAGCCAGCTGCAAGTATACAATTGAAAAGAGATTCCACTTGGTTGATAGCGTGCGTTTGTTTAAATATAATAGATACCACCACTAGTCCAAAAAGATGAACACATGCATGAACGTAATAATCAAATAGTCAGGGCAGGAAATGGATTGCCGGCATACCTTTTTTTAGTAGATGATTGACGAATAATGCTGAGCTCAGATCAAGCACAGGCTCAGTCCTCGGTGGATCTCATTTCTCACAGACATCGGTCGCCATGGATGGATCGGTGCGGTGCGAAGCAAACTATGTGCCGCTGACGCCGCTGAGCTTCCTGGAGCGCGCCGCGCTCGTGTACGGCGCGCGCACGGCCGTCGTCTTCGGTGACAGGGAGTACTCCTGGCGCCACACGCGGGACCGGTGCCTCGCCGGCGCGTCCGCGCTCGCGCGCCTCGGCGTCGGCCGCCGGGACGTGGTGGCAGTCCTGGCCGCGAACACGCCGGCCATGTACGAGCTGCACTTCAGCGTGCCCATGACCGGCGGCGTCCTGTGCACGCTCAACACCCGGCTCGACGCGGCCATGGTGTCCGTGCTCCTCAGCCACTCGGAGGCCAAGGTCTTCCTCGTTGAGTCGCAGTTCCTCGCCGTCGCCCGCGACGCGCTTGCGCTGCTCGCCGAAGACAAAGCCAGCATGCCTCTCCTCGTCACGATCACCGACGGCGATAGTAGCAGCGAGGGTGCGCCGGAGTACGAGGCCCTTCTGAGGACCGCGCCGCGCGGCTTCGAGATCAGGTGGCCCGCCGACGAGTGCGACCCGATATCCCTGAACTACACGTCGGGGACCACATCGCGGCCCAAGGGCGTCATCTACAGCCACCGTGGCGCGTACCTCAACACGCTGGCCGCGGTGGTCTCCAACGAGATGCCGACCATGCCGGTGTACCTCTGGACCGTGCCCATGTTCCACTGCAACGGGTGGTGCATGGTTTGGGGCACGGCGGCGCAGGGCGGCACCAGCGTCTGCATGGCCGGGAGCTTGTCGCCCAAGGTCGTCTTCGAGAAGATCGTGCGCCACAGGGTGACCAACATGGGCGGCGCGCCCACGGTGCTCAGCATGCTCGTCAACGCGCCGGCGTCAGAGCAGAGGCCGCTGCCGGGCACGGTGCGCATCTCCACGGGCGGCGCGCCTCCGCCGCCGCACATCCTGGCCAAGATGGACGAGCTCGGGTTCAACGTCGTCCACGGGTACGGCCTCACCGAGACGTACGGTGCGGCGACGCTGTGCGTGTGGAAGCCGGAGTGGGACGCGCTACCGGCCGCCGAACGCGCCCGGATCATGGCGCGGCAGGGCGTGCCCCAGTTGATGCTGGATGGCTTGGAGATCAAGGACCCGGTGACCATGGCGACCGTGCCCTCCGACGGGCGCACCGTCGGCGAGGTCATGCTCCGCGGGAACACGGTGATGAGCGGGTACTACAAAGACGCGGCTGCCACGGCGGAGGCCATGCGCGGCGGGTGGCTGCGCTCAGGGGACCTCGCCGTGCGGCACCCGGACGGGTACATCCAGCTCAAGGACCGGTCCAAGGACATAATCATATCGGGCGGCGAGAACATCAGCTCCATCGAGGTGGAGTCGGCGCTGTTCGGCCACCCCGCCGTGCTGGACGCCGCCGTGGTCGCGAGGCCCGACGACCACTGGGGCGAGACGCCGTGCGCGTTCATCACACTCAAGGACGGCGCCAATGCGACGGAAGCAGACATCATTGGATTCTGCCGGGAACGGCTGCCACGCTACATGGCGCCGAGGACGGTGGTCTTCGCCGACCTGCCCAAGACATCCACGGGCAAGACGCAGAAGTATCTGCTCCGGGAGAAGGCCAGGGCCATGGGAAGCCTACCTAAGCAGGGCACAAGCAAGCTGTAGCACGTACTTACACGCTTTCAGTTTCAGACTCGAGCCTTGTATTGCATCAGATTTGTTGCCATGATGCCAACATACTCTACACTTGAAGCCTGTGTTTAGTGTCCTTTGATCTCACAATGAATGAAAGCTTCAGTAATTTCATAGATCGTGATTGCTTAGTTGATACTCCGAGCAAGTATAATACCGATATTTAAGGAAGGTTGCATGCCTAAGTTTCTGATAAACGTCTCAAACTCCGCTGAGGGACAGTTGCTCAATAGCAAGCATCTTACCGATATTTAATTCGGCACATGAGAGCATATGCTTCTACCACCAGGAAAAAATATTTTAAAATGTTAAAAAAATTTGAACAAAAACTTTCACGCTTACATATCGACATTCTACGTACACACATCAAGTTTTACGAAAACCCGACATTTTTTGTGACTTCTGTGAAAGGGATAAAAAAGTCACGCACACAGCCTTTTTTTACACCAAAATTTATCTTTTTTACACATGACACTAAAAATGTATGTTGGAACCACTTTGTGCACGTGTAGAATTTTGAGACGTACTCATCAGATTTGTTGCCATGATGGCAACATCCTCTACACTTGAACCTTGTGTTTAATTAATCTCCTTTCACATCAGAATGAATGAAAGCTTCAGTAATTTCAAAATGTCATGATTGCTTAGTTCATACTACATCAGAAGACACCAAACCAACAAGTTTTCAGACAGACGTATTATGCTTTTTCCATGTGCCATTGCTGGGACGTTTGAGCCATGCTAATCTGGGGCTCCGCGACACAGCTAACAATCTTTTCACAATCCTGCTCACGGGATTTCCATACGATGTAAGCAGACCGAATCCCATGCAAAAGATCTGATGACAGAGGATATCACCATACACAAGCGCTTGATCAGCAGCGCAGTGATGTCGTTACACTATGTGTTAAGTGCCGAGATAGCAAGACCGAACACACTCGCCATGGACGAACATGGTTCTATTCCATCAAGTCATCGAGATAGGCTAATTAACCCCCTCTCAGCATTCTGCTCTTGGGGATGAAGCACCCATCGTCATGCATCTCAGGTTACAAGGGCATCGTTGTCAGTTCCATCGCTGTCGAAATCCTATATTAGATTTTTCGCCGCTTCTTGTTTTTCAGTGTCGTTCCAAGTCATCATGGTATCATGAATATTTTTGAACTCAAAATTATTTTACTAAACCCTAATTTTGTTGCTAAAAATAATCCCTCCCTTTATATCTCAAATTAAAATATATTTTATGCTTATTTTTCTGCTCTAAAAATCTTTTTGAAAAAAGGGTTTAAAACAAAACAGAAAAACATCACCAGCTCTCCCCTAGCGGTTTTACACTCCGCCGTCCCGCCCTCTGGCCGTGCGTGCCATCCGTCTTCCGTCGCCAAATTCGCCTGCGCCTCGTCGCCAGCCGTTCGGCTTCGAGAGTCAGGGCCTCCTTCACCGTGTGCGATGCGGCTCCTCTTGCCGTGTAACAACAACAACAGTACATGGCCAGCAGTTTTCGCCGTTTTGGTGCAGTCCAGCGCGGCGACCCCCCTTGATGCGTGAACGCATACAACAATAGTTGCTTGGTGTTTTTCATCGCCAAGATCTTCTGGAAATGCACATGCCAAGTTCTTCTCGTCGGCGAGATCAACCTGATGTTGAGGTTTTGAAGAATGCACGCGTCGCTGGAAAACTAGTGCGCGATGTTCTCAAGGTCTTCACCGACAAACCAAGCTGCCAAACCCGAAGACCCTTGTCGTGGAACCTCGAGTTCTTCTTCCCGGATCCGAAGTCCGAAACCTAGGCTTCTTCTTCTTCCTCGTCAATCCGGCGTCCACCAAGGTTCCCCTACCGTGAGACCTCGACCCTAACAAACCCTATTTTATAAATGTGTCATCTATATCTTGTTGCATCAATTCATCATGCCGCATTGCATCGCATATCTTGTGGGTTCGGGTTAATAGCGACTCACCTAATAATTAAATATGGAATTGTGCGGGAATTATTTATCGTGTTCCGGTTCCATTTAAATTTGTGTAGCGCACCCATGACATGCTTTGCCACGCTAACAACATTTAATATTGTGGGGTAGAAAAATAACTTGAATCTAATAATTGTTTGTGTGGACTTCGGTTCCGCTTAATTTGGATAAGTTGCATCGCATCATCGTTGCCATGTCATGCATGCCTGCATCTTGCTCATGCCGGTTCTTTATCCGTAGTAGTAAGACTTGCATACGTTGTGTGTTCCACCATTTGCTTCTTCCCAGATAGGATCACAAAGTGGTGATGTGAGATACGACAAGTCCTCCGGATGTTCCTCGGCAATCTTAACAGGCAAGCATTTTCTAAACTCCAGTCTCTGCAGGAGTTGCTCACCTATTTTATTTTGCCTTCTCTCTTATGCTAACCTTGATTTGCGTTCTTGTCACGTGTCCTATCCACTTGTTACCACAAGTAGCTCATATTGCCTCCACCACCCTCCTACAACTATTGTTTGGTTATCGTGTCTATCTTACGAGTCGTAGTGCATGCTTAGAGATCTGTTGTTATCTATATATATGTTGGGTTGTTGGGAGATTATCACACGTTATATTAGTTGTGGGAGATGCTCATACCCTACTTAATTGTTAACAACTAAAATTGTAAACAGTGGAATCTGTGAGTCCCTTTGCGAAAACATCAGATCTTTGTCTCGCTAATGTCCCCTAGGACCCGAGTTTTTGTTGTCTGTTCCGAGATTGAGCGCTCTACCCATGCGTGGGGATGATTATCGGGACCCCCCTCACCAATTACCTTTTTCAAGTCAGTTGAAAAGGGGGCCACAACCTTGATTTTATTTGCCTATGCTATGTATGCCATGCTTTACTTACTGTTGCCTTCGGGTGTTTACATTATGTTGCCTTCGGGTGGTTTATATTCTGTACTGTACCCCGCAGGACGTTTAGCGAAAACGTGTGGTTTGCATGCATAGCCGCCGACGCAAACCCTAAGTCCGTCTTGGAGTACGGCCGAATTTCGTCACGGGTAGCTTAGTTGGGTGGCCCCCCTATACTTTCTTGTTGAACTGGAAACGGTCTTGTTGTGAGACATCGCATGTCGTAAGCGGGTCGACCATGCATATGGTTACATTTGGGCAACCCTGCAGGGTGTACATCTTATCGATAAGCCGTGTCCGCGTTTATGGGTGACTTGGAATTGTATAGCTTGATCATAGAACAACTTACACCTTTATGTTGATGCTAATAATTTGTTAATAACTTGCGTAGTAATTTAGCATCACTACAAGTGTTACCTAATAAAACTTGTCAACAGTGTGAGTGCCCTTGTTAGTACTTGTACCTTTGCGAAAGGGGAATACATCGACCGGGTTATGTTTGCAGAGTATAGAACTGTTAGTGCACTCTCTTATCTATTCTAGCACCTGTAAGTTTTGAGTGTCTCTATAGGTTTTCAGTACTTGCGCGCTGCCGCTTAACCCCACCATATTTTCCTATAAGGTTTCTCTTACGTCCTCTAAGTCCCTTGTGTGCCTCCCCTTTAGCCAAGGGAGGGAACCCTAGCCGCCACCTGCCCAGGCCCCACCCCCTCCCCTGCTCCTCCCTCTCCTCGCCGCCGGCGGGGGGCGTCGCTGGGCAAAGCCCGTGCGCTGGCGATGGCAGGGATTCCTCTCCCCTCCCGCGGAGGACTTGGCGTGGGCCAACGGGGCCGGTGATACGTCTCCGACGTATCGATAATTTCTTATGTTCCATGCCACATTATTGATGATATCTACATGTTTTATGCACATTATATGTCATATTTATGCGTTTTCCGGAACTAACCTATTGACGAGATGCCGAAAGGCCAGTTCCTGTTTTCTGCTGTTTTTGGTTCCAGAAATCCTAGTAAGGAAATATTCTCGGAATCGGACGAAATCAAGACCCAGGTTCCTATTTTTCCACGAAGCTTCCAGAACACCCGGGAAGGACCAGAGGGGGGCCACAGGCCCACCAGACCATAGGCCGGCGCGGCCTGGGTGTGGCCCACGCCACCCTATGGTGTCGCCGCCTCTTCGACCCTCTGACGCCGCCTCTTCGCCTATAAGAAGCCCCTCGACCTAAAACTTCGATACGGAAGAACCACGATACGGAAAACCTTCCAGAGCCGCTGCCATCGCGAAGCCAAGATCTGGGGGACAGGAGTCTCTGTTCCGGCACGCCGCCGGAACGGGGAAGTGCCCCCGGAAGGCTCCTCCATCGACACCACCGCCATCTCCATCAACGCTGCTGTCTCCCATGAGGAGGGAGTAGTTCTCCATCGAGGCTCGGGGCTGTACCGGTAGCTATGTGGTTCATCTCTCTCCTAAGTACTTCAATACAATAATCTCATGAGCTGCCTTACATGATTGAGATTCATATGATGATGCTTGTAATCTAGATGTCATTATGCTAGTCAAGTGAATTTTACTTATGTGATCTCCGGAGACTCCTTGTCCCACGTGTGTAAAGGTGACGAGTGTGTGCACCGTGTGGGTCTCTTAGGCTATATTTCACGAATACTTATTCACTCGTTATGAATGGCATAGTGAAGTGCTTATTTATATCTCTTTATGATTGCAATGTGTTTTGTATCACAATTTATCTATGTGCTGTTCTAGTGATGTTATTAAAGTAGTTTATTCCTCCTGCACGGTGTAATGGTGACAGTGTGTGCATTCGTGTTAGTACTTGGCGTAGGCTATGATTATGATCTCTTGTAGATTATGAAGTTAACTATTGCTATGATGGTATTGATGTGATCTATTCCTCCTACATAGCGTGAAGGTGACAGTGTGCATGCTGTGTTAGTACTTGGTTTAGTCGTATTGATCTTTCATGCACTCTAAGGTTATTTAAATATGAACATTGAATTGTGGAGCTTGTTAACTCCGGCATTGAGGGTTCGTGTAATCCTACGCAATGTGTTCATCATCCAACAAAAGAGTGTAGAGTATGCATTTATCTATTCTGTTATGTGATCAAAGTTGAGAGTGTCCACTAGTGAAAGTCTAATCCCTAGGCCTTGTTCCTAAATATCGCTATCGCTGCTTGTTTACTGTTTTATTGCGTTACTACTGCTACCATATTACCACCATCAACCACACGCCAGACAAGCTATTTTCTGGCGCCGTTACTACTGCTCATATTTATTCATACCACCTGTATTTCACTATCTCTTCGCCGAACTAGTGCACCTATTAGGTGTGTTGGGGACACAAGAGACTTCTTGCTTTGTGGTTGCAGGGTTGCATGAGAGGGATATCTTTGACCTCTTCCTCCCTGAGATCGATAAACCTTGGGTGATCCACTTAAGGGAAAACTGCTGCTGTTCTACAAACCTCTGCTCTTGGAGGCCCAACACTGTCTACAAGAATAGAAGCTCCCGTAGACATCAGCCGGCGAGGGCGACGCGCTTGAAGAGGGGCGGGGCCGGCGAGGGCGACACGCTTGACGAGGGGCGCGGCTTGGCGGCTGCCTCGGCAGCGGCTTGGCGGCTTCGTGGCGTGGCGGCGTCCCCGTACTGGAGGTGACGGCTGCTCTCGGGCAGCCACCAAGTCCGGTGGCGAGTGGCGCGGCCGAGGTTGTTTCTCGGGTGGCTAGCGACAGCGACGGTGCTGGGGATGGCGGCGATAACGCTGTGAATGACGACGACGGCAGGCGGTGTTGGGCGGCCGGAGATGGCGCCATGGCGGCGCGGGCTTGCCGGCTCTGCTCTGGGCCCTTCGGGCCCGATCTAGGTTTGGTGGCCCCTGGCCATTCTGCCCTCCTGCGCCTAGGTGCGGTCAGGCACCTCCTCCTTGTCCGTCCTCCTCGGCTCCAAGCGCATGGTGCTGCTGCTCTAGCCGGGTTGAGCGGAACCCAACGCCATCTTGGCGTGGCGGCTCGTGGCGTCTGTGCGGCGCTGGCGACAAGGAGGACGGTGCTGGGTGGATAGTGATGCTCTCTGAGGTGGATGTGCGCAGACCCGCAACGACCCATCCCATGGTTGAACCTGTGCTGCTCGCGGCTCGGTGGTGCCCCTCTTAGGCGGCCTGTCCCTTTGTGGGCATGGCTGGCCCGACCTAGCGCGCTGGATGTGCTGCCGGCGGGTTGCGGTGCCAAGGCTAGCACTTTGAGAGGAGAGGGTCAGCGCAGGATGTATAGGCGGAGAATGGACAGTGCCTGCAGAGGTGAGGTACCATGCTCTGGGTGAAAGCCCTGCCTTTCGGGGCCAGTGACGGCGACGCCTGTGGGCGCCGTTTCCTTTGTGGCGTCATCGAGGAGTTTCAGCACCTCCCTTGCCTAGGGTCCCACGTTCCGGGTGAAAACCTCAGATTTGGCTTGCCAAATCGGGCGACGACGGCGTCTTTGACGTCGTACCCTCCTTGGAGGAGTCGTCTTGGGAACTTGAGTTCGGGCCATAGTTTTTCCTCATGTATCTCTGCGCTGACCACATGGGAGGTGCCTTGCGATGCAGGTAGCGCGTCGGCCTCTCGAATGGTATCGCGGTGACTTGCGCAACGAGGATCTTCCTCAAACAGCGCGAGCATGCCTCTGGATGAGCAGTGGTGGGCTGGCCTCTGTGTTTTTGGGCGGGATGTTGAAGACTGCACGCTTGCGCGTCTGTCGAGGTTGCCGGGAGCTAGCCGCTGCGCTGACGGTGTTCCTTGGATTTGGGCTGAGGCCGGAGCAGCAATGCTCCTAGATGAGCCGTGGTGGGCTCGCGGGATTCAGGTGGTACGCGCCTTGGCTGCGGCTGGCAGGCTCTTGGTAATTTCAATGATGCACAAGCACTGCGACTTTCATCGGCAAGAGTTCTGTCTTGCGGAGGAGCTCACTCTGCAGTGTCTTGGAGGAGCACTCGACGGATTTTGGACTTTTTGTCGTAGTCTTGTTTTGAGTGTTGGGTGTGTAATGTGGGTGTTCGGCCTTTCTTAGGCTTGTAATGTAAACTCCTTTTCTATCAATGAATCGAAACGCAAAGCTTTTTGCGTTTTCGTGAAAAATGTGCAGCTTGGAGGTTAAAGGTGGTTCAGCAAAAATCCTTTGAAGCTTGGGTGCCTGGGGAGTTAGGAAGCCTTGCTTGGCCTCCTTGCAAGCTAATGAAAGAGAACAAACTAGGGGTCTGTAACAGGGCATAAGCTTGGGAGGATGAAATCTCTAGTAGTCACATCAGAATGCCTCGTGGCGATGCTCCACACCTTGGACTGCAGAAGTGACTTGGTCTAGGCAAAATCATCAGATGTGAGCAACTTAGAAGTGAGGAAATCCACCCAATCACCAGGGTAGAGACAATTGCATCAGGGGTTATATCTAGTTGTGGCTTAAAGAAACAATTACATGCAGAGAAGCCTTCCCTAGAGAGGGAACCAAGCACTGGGTCAGGCTGAGAATTGGGCAGCAGAACCATGCCCACCTGCACATTGTGTGGAACAGAACCAATTGGGGGTGCAGCCAGGGCACAATTGAAAGAGCCACCAGATTCTTGGGAGCCTGAAGGGTCAGAGCTAACAGTTAGGGTAACAGAACTGTCCCCAGTGTTGTATTGTGATCCAAATTCACTCTAAAGGGAGGCTAACTTCTGACGAGCGGAGCGAGGCCCGTCGCCGGTAGGCTTGGGCCGAAGGATCTTGGTGCTGCTAAGAAAATACTAGGTATGGAAATTACAAGAGACAAAAAATCTAGTGTGTTATTTCTTAGTCAGCAAAATTACATTCAGAAAGTTCTTCATCATTTTAATATGCATGATGCAAAGTCTGTTAGTAAACCTATTGCTTCTCACATCAAATTATCAGCATTGCAATGCCCTAGTACTGATGAAGATATTGAGTACATGTCACGAGTTCCATGTTCTAGTGCTGTTGGTTCCTTGATGTATGCCATGGTTTGTTCTCGCCCTGATTTATCATATGCTATGAGTTTGGTCAGTCGATACATGGCTGATCCTAGTAAAGAACATTGGAGAGCTGTTCAGTGGATTTTCAGATACCTTCGTGGCACATCCAATGCTTGCTTGAAGTTTGGCAAGACTGGTGAGGGACTCACAGGCTATGTGAATTCAGATTATGCTGCTGATTTGGATAAGAGAAGGTCCCTCACAGGTTATGTATTCACTGTTGGTGGATGTGCTGTAAGTTGGAAGGCAACGTTACAACCTGTTGTTGCCCAATCTACGACCGAAGCAGAATATATGGCAATTGCTGAAGTTTGCAAAGAGTCTGTTTGGTTGAAAGGTTTGTATGCTGACCTTTGTGGAGATGATTCTTGCATTAAGTTGTTTTTCTGATAGTCAAACTTCCATATACCTTACTAAAGATCAAATGTTCCATGATCGGACAAAGCACATTGATATCAAGTACCATTATGTTCGCGATGTTGTTGCACAAGGTAAATTGAAGGTATGCAAGATAAATACTCATGATGATCCTACTGATATGATGACAAAGCATGTTCATGTTTCCAAGTTTGAGCTTTGCTCGAGCTTGGTTGGTATAACTGTTTAGCCCAAGTGGTTGTTGGGGCCAGCAAGTGTTCTCTTTGTTTGTTCAGGAGATTGTTGAAGTTCATGCTACAAGATGGAATTTGTCTCAAGGTGGAGTTTGTTGTATTGTGATCCAAATTCACTCTAAAGGGAGGCTAACTTCTGACGAGCGGAGCGAGGCCCGTCATCGGTAGGCTTGGGTCGAAGCGTAGCGGAGTCTGAAGTTAGCCCATATGACGTGCCCTGCAGGGACGCCTGCGAGGGGGGGGGGGGGCAGCTCCCCGCGCCCCTCGCGGTACGGATCGATGCCACCGTCTATATATACCTCTTGTAAGCCGTTAGCTAGGGTTTATCAGATTATAAGATATCCCACATCGTTTGTAAACACTCCTCGATATAGTGAAGTTTTGCTGCCTGGCGCCCGTGGTTTTTTCCCCTTCTGTGTTGGAAGGGGTTTTCCACATTAAAATCTTGTTCCCCCTGCATGTGTTCCTTTATCGTTCTTCGTTATTTGCCTGTCGTGTTTGTAACACCCAGGTTGGGCATGATCAACTTCCGTAAGAACAACATTATCTTCTAAAACAACTTGCGTGACATGAGGATGATTGTGTATAATTGGGTCCACTAAGTCATTCATCTCCAAAAAATCATTCCCATGGAAATTGAGACGTGCAACATTGAGATCAAATTCATTACCAACAAACACAACATTGAGATCAAATTCATCATTATTAGGGAACAAGAACTCATCATGATGTTCCATCTGGTGGTGTGATGTGTTACATTGTTAGGCTGTAGATTCATTGCAATATCTGGTCAATTAGCAACATTAGGCTCAGGTTCGTGTTGCATGCCAGGTGCAAAAGGGATCAAGGGTAGGGGATGTGGAGTAGAGCCATCTGCTGGTGGGGCCTCCTCATCAGCTGGCAAATTATCCAGTAACTTTTTGCTTAGTATGAAGATTGGGACTGAGCAAGAATCACCTTGAAAATTATTACCATCAGAAACAACACAAATGTGAGGAATGTTCTCTAGGGCCACCACTCTGACCTTGATAACAATAGCACCATATGAACTAGCTTCTTTATCCCAAGCAAGAAAGACACCAAAATATGTAACTGCCGTTTTAATATGCTCAACACTCCACAAATCAATTGAGTATGCTACCAAGAGCACCCATCACTCTTGATTATAGGTGAACTCTCTACGATTAATGCCTTGATTATGGTTGACAAAGGAGATGGATCTTCCTCTAAAGTAATGAGGACTTTGATTAACTAACCAATCTCTGTCAGAAAATGAACTAAGCCTAACAAAGGCGGTACCAATCGGAGCGCTGAATAACTTCTAGAGTAAAGCCAAGTCAGACCTCAATGAAGATGCGAAGGAGATTTTGAACCAGCCCAAAAGGGATATCATCACTACAGGAGTCACGGTGGCAATGGCGAAGTCCTCGTGCTTGGCGTGGATTCCATCCGAGACATGGTAGCGGCATTGCTGTGGGAGATTCTCCACCTGAATAATATGGTAGTGGCCGGGCACATAGGGGGTTGGATCAACCGGGAAGTTGTTCATCGAGGTGGTGGAGATCACTGGCGGAGCAGACTATGGAGAGCTACAGTGGCTAGGGATTCCTATTGGTTGACGAGATAGGGTAGCTTTTTTTTCGATCAAGGAGCATAGCCCCAGCCTCTGCATCCAAAGGATGCACACAGCTTTCTTCTTTATTAAATTAGTCGCAAAGCCTTACAAGGGGAATACAAAGATCAACTCGAAGCCTCCTTCCTAGCGACAACTTGCTATACCTGCGATGAACGGGGGACCATGAAAAAGGCCATACTCACTGACGGTACACCAACACACATCATCCCAAAAGCAAAACCCTGAGGGTGTGCCATTGCACACGTCGCAGAATTTGCAACCGCCATCTATCTCGAACCCATCTCCAAGCGAGATCAACGCATTGACCGTGCCAGGCCAGCCGTCGATGTCACCATAACACCAAACAGCTCCACCATCCTGCCCGCGTCCAGCAGTCCTCGCCCGTCTTCGAAACCCTGCAGCTCCACGCCGCTAAGAATCATCGATGACAGCGTGGTAGATGAACACCACTCCATCAAAAACAACCTCCATCCAGTCGCTGGTCCAAAAACGATGCCTCAAGAGGTATCACGGCGCAAGGAGCGCCGTCATCGTCCGATCCTGGCTGGATCTAGAGTTTCCTCCGGAGCAGCACGAGTGAGTTCCTGCGGTCTACGACGATGATGCCTTCAAGAAGGAAACGATGCATAGCGCCGCCATCGCCCACCAATCTTGACACGGTTTTCACCGATAGCCGTGAGTCCCCAACTCGGCGAGAACAAACGGAGAGGCCAACAAAGATGATGCCTTCGTAGGGGAACGACGCCAATAGCCGCCGCCATCATCCGCCAAGAATGAAGTCAAGGCGCGGTATTCACCGGTGGCCCCTTCGCCGCTAGCTCGTCGTCGACTAGATCTTCATCGCCGGGGTAAAGGGATCTCATGATCCGGCACCCCAGCAACCAGCCGACCTCCTCCGGCGAAGAAGAAGGCCGCCTCCACCGTCGAACCCAAGGTTGCTGCCCCGGGCGACCTCGTACCGCGGGAGAAGCCCAAGATCATCGCCCCGCACCGGCGCGAGGCGGAGGGGATGGCGCTGTCCGCCACCACCGGCTTGCCGCCGATGGGAGGCGGGGAGGCCGCAACACAGACTAGCCACCGTCCCCGTCCATCTGCGGGAGGCGGGAGGGCCGCCGTCCCTCCATCCCCGTCCGACCCGCCCAGCCATCCGGGAGGGGGAAGGGTCGCCGCCGCCGTGTCGTGAAGGCTACATGTCCGCCGTCCCCGCCGCGTCACGAGGGAGGGCCGCCGCCACGCCCCACGGGGTTTGCCCGGCGGCGCCACTGGCGGCGGCGGCGGAAGGGGCCTAGGATTTGGTGGTCGGGAGGAGGTGGGGGTCGGAAGGAGGTGGGGGCCTGAAGAGGCCAGGGGTTTATGACCAAGAGAGAAGAGACAAAGGTCTAAAGAGACCCCTTGGCCCTCCACATCATGCGCCGACAGAGAAGATCTAGCCTTTCGTGCGGTATCCAACGGACAGTCAACACCCACTGGATCCAGGTAAACCCGCGGAATCCTCTGTTCCAAAATAGGTCGTGTCGGACTTCCCAAAGGTGGAAAATTACGACCCTTAGGCATCCAAACTTTCCTTGGCACATTAAAGGGAGAAGATTTTTTTTCCCAGATATAAATGCAAAGCAATTTACTTTAGTGTGTCCCAGGGCTGAGCATAAAAGACATTGAACTATTTGTATAATTTTTCCTTAAATGGCCAGTGGATAGACAGCGAACACAAAGCGACCCATCAGGAAGCAAGGAGGCGCGGCCCAAAGGGCTAGAATGCTCAGCGGGAGGCCCATCAGGTTGAACTTCATTCTGGCAATGGAAAACGCTTGGAAACCCCCGGGGGATTATCGTTCTAATCCTCCTCCTCCTGGCATCGACACGTGCCCATTGTGGGGTCCACCACGACCTCGTCCACTCCCTCATCCTCTCTGTCTTTCGTTCCCCACAGCAACCATGGAAACAATCAGGTCGAGCGACGCCGCAGTCCCGAGCGCCGACCAGCAGCCCCGCCGCCCTAACTAGCAGCGCCGCCGCCGCCCCGAGTCCCTCCGCCGCCCACGGCTCTCCGCCAACCAGCAGAGCGCCGCTCGACAGCGACCTCATGGCCGTCCTCCAAGCCGCCGGCATCGCGGCCTCATCGACGTCCTCCGGGCCGCCGCCATGGAGGTGCTCAAAGCTGCGCGCCACCGGTGTTGGCCGCGGCCCCACACAGCGCTGTCGAACCTCCTCCGTAGCGGGCCACTACTCCTCCTCCACTGCATCCCGAAAGATGGCGTTGTCCTGCGCCTCCATCTGCATCCCCGGCGACCGGCAGCGTCCCGCGCCTCGACTTGCATCCCGGCCGCACCTGATGTGATAGTGATGGTGTTTTGCCCCCTGCCGTGATGGTGTTTTGCTACAATAGCTAGAAAATTTTGCTACAATATTCGTTCTTTTCTTGCTACTATAGTATACATTTTTTGCTATCAAGTTTGCGGCGAGATTTTCCGGCGTGGTCACCGGAGATGTCGGTTTTGCTACAATAATAGACCTTTTTTATATGGTTTGCTACAATAGAAAAATAAATTTGCTACAATATTTGTGGTTTGTTGCTACCATAGCATATATTTTTTGCTACCAATTCTCCGGCGAGGTTTCCGGCGATATCTCCGACGAGGTTTCCGGCGACGTCTCCGACGACATCTCCGGTGATGTCTCGGACTTTGCTACAATACCCGATTTTTTTTTGCTACAATAGTACAACATTTTGCTACATCGCCTCCGGCGAGGTCTCCGGTGAGTCTCCGGCGAGATCTGTGTGTATAGTGGGTGAATTGTTGTTTGCTACAATTGGGTTAGTTTTGCTACAAACGAACCGTTTTTTGCTACTTTGGTACATTATGGTAGCAAAAGTGAGACTGGGAACTATTATGACACGTGTCACGATCTGGACGGTCAAAGCAATTTGATCCAACGGCTGTCCAACCGGGGGATTAGAAATCTAATCCCCCGGGGGACGCTCAGGGTCGTCCTTAGACAATTAGGCCATCTCGAGTTGTCCGACGTGGTTGTCCGTTTCAGCCAACGTGAACATAGAAAAGGCGACCCATACTGACGCGCCGGCATGGAACGATACATTCAGAGCATCTCCAGCCGCGTCCCCCAAAGCGTCCCCCAAAGGGATTTGGGGCGCGCCGGACAAAAAAACCGTTCCAGCCGCGTCCCCCAAAGCCCATTTTTGTCCAGCGCGCCCCGATACGGTGTCCGGCGCCTCGAGCCCGTCCCCGTCCCACACGGGACGCACCGGCGATGCCGGACACAACGAAAAGCGAGGCGGGGAGTGGCGGGCCCGACTCGTCAGCGGCACAATAAATTTTTAACCTAACCGTCGCCTACCTCGCGACGGAAGTTATTGGCGGTGCGGTTCCCGCGGCGACGGTGCGGTTCCCGCAGCCGACGCAGCGACGGTGCGGTTCCCGCGGCGACGCAGCGACGCGTCCCGTCGCGCCTAGCTCCGCGTGCCGGCGTTAATGCGCGCCACCGCTCCTCCGCCTCCCTCCGGCCTATAAAAGGGCCGCCTCTCATCGTCCCTCTCACACACAAACCCTAGCGCCTCTCTCCCAAACCCTAGCCGCCACCATCTCAACAAGACTCGACCCTATGTCTGGTAGAGGCGCATGCCGACGTCGCGGCCGTGGTCGTGGTCGTGGCCGCGGCAGATCTGAACGCTCGCCGTCCCCTTCCACGCCGCCGGCTTCATCGTCGGAGATGGACGTGGAGCCGGACGTGCGGTTCGAGTTCGTCCTCGTCCTCAAGGGCGACCCGCGCGGCATCCAGAGGCTGCCAGACTCCTTCGCCGACTACGTCGCCGGCGACGATCGCCCGCGCACGATGCATCTGCGGGAGGCTGCGTGCGGCTACTACCGGTGGATCGTCGACGTGATCTACGACGCGCGCGGCAAGATGTACCTCAACATCGGCTGGGAGAAGTTCGCGCGGCACCACAGCCTCGAAGCCGGCTTCATCCTCCTGTTCTCCTACTTCGGCGACAGGGACATGAGCGTCAAGGTCTTCGACGAGACGCGGTGCCGCCGGGACTACCACGGCGACAGCACCGACGAGGAGGACGACTGCGTGTTCTTTCTTCGCAGCGAACACGTGCACGGAGGTTTCTGGATGTTCGCCTCATCGGTAGAACCAACAAGGGCACCATCCTCCCGCTGGATTTTCCAGTTTAGGTGACTGGGTGTGCTCTCGAGTGTTCTTTCTTAGCAGCGAACACAGGAAACCTTCGATGCACGGCCTAGTTAGGTTTAGTTTCTTTGCAAAATTTTATATTTGTGTCCACGACGGTTCAAACTATGTATTAGTTTGTGGAAAACCATGTGCCTAACTGTGTTTTCGTGTAAACCACGTTTCAAATTATGTATTAGTTTGTGGAAATTGAAATAAAAAAGTCAAAAAAAATATTTTAAATGTTTGGGGGAGGCGTTTGGGGGACACGGCTGGAGAGTGACGTCCCCCAAAGGCGGCACGAACAAAACACGTCCCCCAAACGAATCCGGCGCGATTTGGGGGACGTTTTGGGGGACGCGACTGGAGATGCTCTTACTAACTAAATTATGGTTGGAAATGCGGCTGCGCACGGATGCACCATGGACACACGCGTCCGCACCGGCACCGTAAGTAAGTGACTCACTAATTAAAATTGGCAATTCTCATTACATTGGGCCAAATTCAACTTTTATTACATATAGATTTTAATCTAAACTATGACGGCTGTATCTACTCGCCATCCCGCACCCTACGACGGAGCATCTACTCCTCATCGTCGTCCATCCCGTCATGGCCGAAGGGGCTAGCCTCGTCGAGATGCACCTTCGCCGCCAACACACTGCTACCAAGGCGGCATGGCAGCGCTTGATCCTTGGCGTGAAGCAGGCTCCTTTCCCTCTCACCCTCCTCCTTATGGCGCTTGCTTGATACTATCAAATTTACACAAAACATTGGATGCAAAAGATGATTATACCTTGACGACCCGCATCTATTTATCCCTTCTATTTTACTTTCATGTAGGTTTTGGATTTTTTTTTATCTCCTATCGGACATTGCTCATTCTTGATAATTATTTTATAGCAAATTTATTGATGGTGGTCCTGCCACCATACATTAAAACTATGGATGCTTCAAGTTTTTACGAGTAATTATGGTGCTAAACAAATAATGTCAAAGAGTTTGCAAACCGAAAGATTGTTGATGTAGATGGGATGTGGTGGCATACCAAAGCTTAAGGTTTTTACCTATCTTGGATATTTACATGGAGTTTGAAAGTCATCATATTACACTCATAAAGTATCTAGACATGCCTCTTCTCGTGCCTTCTTTTAAACTAGGTCTAGCTCTATACATGGTCAAGGAAATGAAAGATTTAAATCTGATGATATGTCTATTGACCATAGGGATGATGCCTCTGAAAACTGGATCATTTCTCTTCTCATTTATATACATATGTGATGAATATGCAAAAACCTTCTGAGGAACAAATATAAACTATTCTAGCGATGGTCTGTTTGACTCGTAGAATTCTTAGAACACGGAAATAGGAAAAAAACAGTAGGATGAGAATGTAATGTCCATTTTAAATTTACATGAGTTGGAACCTACGGGAAATTTCTTCAAGTAGCGTTTGACTCATACGAAAAGCAAGGAATTGTAACATGAGGTTTGAGTGGATGAATTTTTTCTCCAAAACATAGTACACTGCAATCTTATAGGAAACATTCCTATGCATGCCTATGGATCCATATTTTATGAATCAAATGGTACACATAGGAAAATTTCCTAAGAATTAAAATTCTAAAAAAGTTCTATGGTATTTCTTTGAATCAAACAAGCCGTAAAGCATGAACGTGAATCACACCTGATGGATGCTCTTATAGGCAGACAACACAACTGGTCCGCGAGTCAAGTTTGGACGGAATACAACCCAACGACTTTGTTATGAAAGTCCATCGGCCGACCCGTCGATGTATTGGCCGGCCCATGTGGAGGTTTGTGTTAGGACCATACCCGTGGTGAAGGCCGGTATATAGTGCGTGCTGCACACGGTTGTGGAGCATGGGCCTACCCCATAGATTGTTGTGTATGGTTTTTTCGCCCTCTTTTTTGGTTTTATGTTTGCTTTTTGTGTTCTTTCTGTTGTTATGGTTTCTGAATGGTTTTCAGCTTTTAATTTTTTTGTTTTTTAAATGTTCAATTTCAAATAATATTCAATTGTAAAGATGGTTTAGTTTTCAAATATTCAAATTTAAAACTTATTTTAAAAATGATTAATGATGTAAAATGTTCAAATTTGTTCAGATTCTAAAAAATGTATAAATTTTAAAATATTCAGATATAAAAATATTAAAATTTCAAAAAATGATCCGATTTAAAAAAAAACCCATAGAAAACCTAGCGGACAGCCAAAAAAACCATAAAAAGAACAGGGGAAAACCGGACAGGAAATCAAACCTGTCTACATGGGCCTGGCCCTAAAGCCACCAGGGTGTGAGGGGCGCTCAGGTCCTATCCATCGCCATATGCAATGCGACGGGGAAACGTGAATCGTGGGATGGTTCGCCCATTTCCGCTCGCCGGTTTCCTCGCCTCCGGTCGTGCGCTCGCCGCCATCGAGCTCCCTCGACATGGCTGGGCTCCTCCTGCATCAGCACACTCCTTTCTGAGTCATCGCGCTGGACGGCGGGCTGCTCCGTCCGACCAAATGCCCGCGCTGGACCGGGGCGCCCACAAGGTGCTCGACGGAATACCCCGGCGGGCGCACTTCCAGTTCTTGTGCGAAGGAACTGCTCTGCAGGGCCACGTCACTGGAGTTAACAACTCGAGACAGAACTTGGAGGACTTGGCCTCTAATCCACAGCTCGTGGAGTTGATACAAACCGTGCTCGGCTGCGAGTCCTAAAAAGTGACATGCCTACACAGCTCCGATTACAGGTATGTTCTTGGGATACCGGTTTTTAATGCTACTTGGATTCTGCTAGTGTACTGTCCAATTTTGGCATTGCTTGAACAAGTGCATTTCAGGTGTGGCCTGCACTGGCTGAACATAAACTTCAGTTAAATATCTGTGAGCAGGTACAGAGGTACCAAGAAACTAAAGTCGGCAGCTAGTAATTGTAATAGTCGTGCTACTTCTCCTGTGTCGATAAGGTCTGCGGTGCTACTCGCTCACCTTGCTATGGCACCGAGTGTCAGAGTCCATGTGCCATCTGCTCATGGACTGCCTTTTCTCCCGCTCGCCATGGTATGCGCTCTTGTCTTGGGTGTGATCAGAAGGAAAACCGCCAGCTATCTTGGGTGGCTTCGTGGAGTGGCTGTCACAAACCTATATGCCATAGTTCGACATACACGGGCCTACTAGCTCTAACACATACACAGTTACACACATAGACAGTATGCAATAGAACTTGTAACTGGTAGTGCTGCCAGCGAGCAGAATGCTTGCAATCGCCACAGAAAGCCATAAAGTGCATTTCACGGAGACCAATGAAGAAGCTCGAATTCACAGCTTGGCCGTCAGTAAATTTTATGTCTGACTAGATGTTCATAATCTTACACAGTAGCTAGCAATGCTGAAGCTAGAAGGTACTTCTTTCCTCAGTTATACAAAGCACACAATTTTTAATACACATCTGCACAGAGCCACATGGATAATACATGTGAAGGAGAAACACCGTATGTTAATACACATACAGTTCTTGCATTCGATTCAAATTAAAGCAGACAAAACATCACATGTCGCCTTAGCTTTCCTCATCTCTAGTTAGTTGATGGGAGTTCTTAAACACTTGCCAAGAAAATTCCAGCAAACTAAATTAGTTGAAAGTCCTCATCAATCGTCATTTGTTATGGCAAGGGACAATATTGGGCACAAAATAAATAAAGGAGGAGCTGGTATTTATCCCATTAGTACCTCCGATTCTGTTGTTTAATAATGCAACTTGGGTTCATCAGGATACATAAATGAAATCTGCATTTACATATTTGTGCTACCGAAATAATGTATGTAACCCAGTCTATATTGCTTCTAAAAGGAAATGGGTTAGAAATAAACGTTATCTGTGAGAAAGAAAGAAAATATATATGGCAGTTATCTGTGTGCTGATCAAACATATCTAGAGAAACACATACAGGACATGTTGAGAACCACAATTGTAGAAAGTTGAGTCATAGGATGAATCTGGATTTAGTCCTTAATCATCAAGTTCATGAAAACTGGTATGTAAAAGAGTACAGTTTCTTCGTGTCTATGTTCTAGTTTGGTGGGAGTTAAGACTTCTTGATATTTAATAGGTTGCATGTGATGGCACCAGGACAATTTCGGATGATCATTTCTTGCATGAAGATAAGGCTGAAACTAGGTCAACTAAAAACAGGCAGATCTATGAAGGTATGACCTGATTTGACATGCCAGTTCCAAGATTTAAAAATTGAAGTACTAGAGATATTTCAAGTGTCGCAGTCCTTAAAGATAACGTTGCAAACTGCAAACAGAAGTACTTCATCAAGTCATTATAGTTTATAGCCTAAGGTAGAAACTACAAAAATAAATGTTGTAGGGGACAAAGTAGGAATCTTCGAAAGCACTATGAAAGCGGTATTTTGAATTTCTAATGTAGGGGTCAATTGACCATGGATATGCTAGATGTTTATATTCTTGTTTGTCAAGTTGTATTGGTATATTTCTGCAAGCTATCCTTTTTTTGTGTGAACAATGACAAAGAGTGCTCCTAATCTTCAATTAATTTGTTCTAAAACAATGTCTTGCCATGTGAAACTACCGCATCCACTTATTTCAATTTTACACCATATTATAAATATGCACTAGGCAAAAAAAAATTTTTGTACCAATATGCTCCAACATACTAGCATTACAGATTTAGAGTAATCCATTTACATCGAGTAAACTACAAATCTAGAAAGAGAAATAGATGTACAAATAGAGGAATTGTGTTGGATTTTGGGTAACATAGACTGTAGAGGAATCACACCCACTACTCTCATATGAACAGAGCCGCAGATCAGACTGATAATTAAAGTGGTGGCATTGCAGCTAACTATGCCTAATTCCCTCCGTTCGCCGGCTCATGTGACTGAGGAGTATCTCCTGGACTGCCCTGACTCTCATGCTGATGTTGGCATGACAATGCCAGCGCTATATGGATTGCAACGAAGGCCAGCACGGCACCGATCAGCGCGACAACATACATTGACGTCTTCCACCCCCTGCTGGAGCCGGCTGCATATGCCCCTAGGAGGGCAAACAAATCCAGGAAAATTGTGGTGTTCATCACCTTGAGCGACCAGTCCTTATTGTTCCTCCACTGCGGCAGGAGCAGCACTATGACAACAATGGATGCCACGAAGGAGGTGGAGTTACTGTAGAAGAAAGCAAGGTACCGGGGTCTCCTGTTGTCATGCATGATAGGGTTGCCTGCGCTGTACCAGTCACTGTCGCTCTGCCAAGCTCCCCCAGGTGGACTCAGACCAGCCTGGTAGGTGGCGCTCGCCACAAGGATTCCTAGAAGCATCAGGTATTTTCGCTTGGCATGCCTTTGTTTCCCTACTCTGTTGTCATTATATGGCTTTGGTTGACTGTCTGTATTACCAATTCTGTTACCAGTATACAGGAGTACAGCTATGACAAAGAGGACCACGGCCACCAACACGAAGATGTAGATGGATGTTCTCAGGTGTTGTGTGCTTCCGGCAGCATAGGCCCCCATCAGACTAAACATGCCCGCTGCCGTGCAAACAGCGAGCGCATAGCTCCTTATGGCTGGCCTGTACAGATGCGGGTTCACGAGCAGTATGATGAGGGCGATGGACAGCATGAAGCTCACCGAGTTGCAGTAAAAGAAGGCCGTGTAGCGGTGGGGGAAGTTGTATAAGAGGACTGGGTCACCTGCATAGTGGCCGCTGGACACATCATCCTGGAGCCGGAAGCCGCCGGGAGGGGTCAACCCGGCTTGGTAAGTGATGGTCGCGGCCAAGACGGCAAAAAGGAGCAGCCGCTTGCGCCTCTTCTCCACCAACTCGATTTCCCGGTCGGTTATGGTATCCGTGTGGTGCAACGTGAAGAAGACGACATGGATCACCACATAGACCAGGACGGCACCCGCCAAGGCCATTGCATAAATGGAGGTGCTTACGTCCCGGCAGCTCCCGGCAGCATAAGCACCGATAAGGCCAAACAAGTCCAATATCATGGCTGCCTCCAGCACGTGGGTCTCGAGCAGAAGCTTGTTCTGGACCAAGATGATGGCGACCAAGGACGCCACGAAGGCGATGGAGTTGCAGTAGAAGAAGGCCTTGAACCGCCTAGCGTTCGTCGTTAGCAGGATCGGGTCGCCAGCCACGTGACCGTCCTCATTGTCTGGCCAAACTCCACCTGGCGGGTTCAGCCCCGCCTGATATGTGATGGTTGCTGCAAGAGTGGCGAGCAATAGAACAAGGGAGCTAGCCTTCTCCGCTGTGTTCCTGGTTATTGCAGAGGAACAGAGGTCAATTGCAATGGGGAATTTAGTGCAGAAGAGGAAGAAGATGAAGAACAAGGTATGTGCTGCTGCAGTTACCTTCCATTGTTACTCCCCGGGAGTTGAGTTCCTGTTTGTGCTTTCCGCAACCTTCGTGACACGGAATCATAGAATTTTTCGATTCTGTTCCAGAAGCAAATTTTCTTTACCCCTTCGATCCAACCTTGAGCAACTGCTACTTGGAGGAATATCATGAATATCAGGATGGCGCCAACCAGGCTGGAGACGTAGACGGTGGTGTCGATCTCCCTGCAGCTGCCAGCGATGTAGGCGACGGCAAGGCTAATAATGGCGACGGTGATGAGCCCATAGGCCTCGTTCAGACGAGGCTTCCTATCCAGAAGCACAACGATGATGAGCAGCGACGCGATGAACGCCGCTGCGTTGAAGCACAGGAACACTGTCAGCCGCTTGCCATGGTCTTCCTTGAGGATCGCGTCGCCAGGGCGGTGGCCGCTCCCGGCATCCCAGAAGCCACCCGGGGTGCTCATCCCAGCCATGTACGTGACGCTGATCGCGAATGTCGCGAGCAGCATCAGGACCTTTCGGAGCCGTTTATCATTGGCAGCGCCATTCGTGGAGTAGAATTGCTTACCTGACCAAACGGAGGACCACACCATCTGTATGACGAGCCAAGCGACGGCAGCGCCTACCAGCACCAAGGAGTAGATGGTGGTGGTCCTGTCCCGGCAGGTCCCGGCGGCGTAGGCGCCCATGACGCTCAGCAAGTCCACCACCATGACTGTCTGCAGCTGGTGGATGCCGACAGTCTGGCTCCCACTCTGCTCGTGCAGGAGGGTAATGAACAAGATGATGACGATGACCACCAGCGATGACGCGAAGGCAGTCGCGTTGCAGTAGTAGAACGCCAGGTACCGGTGGTAGCTGGTTGCCTGGATGATGGAGTCGCCGGCGAGGTGGCCTGCTGCGACGTCCGTTTCCTGCCACACGCCGCCCGGGGGGCTGAACCCCGCGGCGTATGTCATCGTCGCCACCAGCGTTGCCAGCAGTAGGATGTACTTGCTCAGGTCCAGCATCAGTTCGTCGCTTTTGATCTCCTTCTGCACATCTGGGAGGGAACCTTCAGGTGGCGGCTGAGCGTCCAACCACGCGAGCTCGACGTCCATGGCGATCTAATCAGTTTGGCCGTTGTCGCGTGTTGCTGGCTGCCTGGTTTCCATTTGCATATCAAATAGATAGGCTGCCTCGAGACTCTCGAAGATCTCTGGAATATATAGCTCACCCGCCTGGTTTGTTCCTCACCATGACAACTTGCCAAAACGTCACAAAGTAGACGACAGCTGATCATTCTTTCCCCGTCATTTCAAATGAACTGGCACCTTTTGGTCAACGAGAGGCAAAGACCATATTTTGAAGGCCAGAGAGACCAGATCAACTCTGTCAGGCTGACCTTTTCGTCGCTGAGGTGGCACTAGATAGATGAGTACGCTTGGCTTAGTGCATAATTAAGATTTTATGGGGATTTATATGTCCTTTTGCTCAATTTACCCGAGACTTGTCCATGAGAACACACACAATGACCGAGGCATAGCCCGGATGGTTCTTTGGGTGCTGATACCTGCAGTGACCCGCGAGATCTTGAGTTCGAGTGCTAGCGCCCGCTCTCTCGCTGTACACACCAAATATCATCTATTGAATTGCTTGGAGGGCTTCTTACCCCCCAAGTCGCATTTTTTTTTTTAGAACACACACAATGACACAAACAAGTACTGCAAATTGTGTCATACTACAAGTTCCAAACGGAAAGGCACACACAAGTGCAAATCCTATCAAGATAGGATGGTTCCAAAGTTGTTATATTACCAGTACTGCCTACTGAATGTGTGTTCCATGGTCAATGCGAAATTATCATTCAATGTACTACTTGTTCCTTTCATGTCAAGTCAGCCAGAAATCGGAGTGCATTGTCAACATCGAGATAAAAAAAACAAGAAGACAAAGATGGAGGCACATGACTGCACGTCTTATGACGGAGACATCTTTTGGCGCCACAGCCCCACACTAACCAAGCGATTTCCAAGTCCACACACGGCCGTGCTCTGCATGTGGCCAGCAGACAACGTTATTGAGCATTGACTGGCTACTACCAGTATTCCCTATCGATTTGTCGTGCAACATTCTGGACGTTTGGTTGAAGATTCTTAACAGTCGCATCACCACCATCCAAGGGTACGTACTATGTTCCCAAGATTCCTAAAAATTCATCAAATTGTTCCAACAAACACTACATATGATCAATTTGGAAATCTTAATTTGATCAGGAAAAATGTTGAGTAATGGGGACTTCGAGCTGGGGCCGTATATCTTCCCTGGCATACCATGGGGTGTGCTGGTGCCACCAATCCCCGAGAACGTAAACTAGCCGTTGTCGGGGTGGATGGCCATGTCGGACATGAAGGTGGTCAAGTACGTGGACTCGTTGCACCACAAGGTGCCACAGGACACGCGCGCCATGGAGCTGGTGGCCGGCAGAGGGAGCGGGCTGCTGCAGAAGGTACGTGGTAAGAGCATCTCCACCGGCGCCCCCGATAGCGGTCCCGATAGATTTTTGGGGGCCGGTAGTGAAAATGGGCTCGCACCGTAGCGCCCCAAACGGCTCTGGCCAATTTTGGAGCCCAATAGAATCGCCGGCAACCCCGTGCCGGCCCCTTCGCCAAGGGCGCGAATCGGGCGCGCCGGCGCCTCGCGGCACATCTGAAAACAAGTGTGGGCTCCGCCTGGCAGCCAGACACACCGATTTTTCCCCTCCTGCACACGCCCGAGCCGACTCCCACCCCTCTAGATCACCACCGTTGCCGTCGCCGCTGCGCCCCCTGCTTGCAATAGACATCGCCGACTGTCTAGGAACCGCCGTCCATCGGCACGGATGCCACCCCCTCGGCCGGCGGCCGCTGTTTCGCCCGGAATAGAGCTCGCCGCCACCGCGATAGTATCGCCCCGCCCGCAAGGTGTTCGTCTGATTGCCGTGATGGACAGCGACGACGAGATGATGGTGCAGCTGTTCACGGAGGAGCAGAACGCTCAGGCTGTTGGCGGCAACAGCAACAGCTGGTTCTGACGAACATGTTGCGTGTTCGACAGCCTTTCTTCGTCGTGCCTCGGCGCGGCGGCTCAAAGCCAGGCAAGAGGAGGAACATCAACCGGCATCGTGAAGCCGGCGCAATGCTGCTTGACGCCGACTTCTTCAACGACGACGCGACTCATTCGTCGAAGGAATTTCGGCGCCGGTTTAGGATGAACAAGGACCTGTTCTTGAAGATTGTCCACGGCGCCAGGGAGTACGACACGTACTTCATGGCCAAGAAAGATTGCACAGGTTTGTGGGGCTTCACCTCAATTCACAAGTGCACTGCTGCAATGCGCTATCTTGCATACGGAGCTCCTCCAGATACAACCAATGACTACCTACGGATGACAGAGTCGACATGCACAGAGACTCTCTACAGGTTCTACCGAGCCGTCATAGCGGTGTTTGGTAAAGACTATCTGAGAGCACCAAGAGCAGATGATACAGCTCGGATCCTGCAGAAGAATGCAACAAGAGGGTTTCCTGGGATGCTCGAAAGCATTGACTGTATGCATTAGGGCTGGAAGAATTGCCCTTTTGCTTGGCAGGGGATCTACAAGGGCCATACTGGTGAGTGCAGTGTCATTCTTGAGGCGGTGGCAGACCATGAGCTTTGGATTTGGCATGCATTTTTTTGGCATGGCAGGAACAAACAATGATATCAACGTGCTGCAGCACTCTCCGGTGTTTGCCAGGCTAGCTGAGGGACAAGCTCGTGCTGTGAACTTTGAGGTAAACGGCCACGCATACAACAAGGGGTACTATCTAGCTGATGGTATCTACCCGACGTATGCTACATTTGTGAAGATAATTCCCTCTCCATCAAATGAGATGGAAGCCTATTTTGCAACATGCCAGGAAGCAGCACACAAGGATGTTGAGCGTGCTTGTGCTTTTGGGGTGCTTCAGCAGCGTTTCGCCATTGTCAGGTACCCTGCTCTCACTTGGTCTGAGGCACAGATGTGGGAGGTGATGAACGCCTGTGTGATCATCCATAACATGATCATTGAGAGCGAGTGCAGGATGATCATCCATTTGATTATCAAGGGCCACTAGCTGAGGTAGAGCATGTGCCCCAAGAATTTGCTGCTTTTCTTCATATGTACAATGAAATTCGAGATGCAGGTTTCCATGCACAGCTGAAGGCGGATTTAGTTGCGCATTTGTGGGTGAGGAGAGGAGCAGCCAACAATCCATGATTTTATTTCTATTTGTTTGCCTCTATGAATAATTTAAGTACTATTTGTTTGTTGGGTTGTATCAATAATTGAAGTACTATTTATTTGATTGATTGTATGAATAATTTAATTATATTTGTTTGATTGATTGTATGAATAATTTAAATCTATTTGTGTGATTGTATGAATAAAATGTGATATGTTGTTTCACAATATTGTAAAAAGAAAAAAAATTAGGGGCCGCCGTTTGGGAGGCGTCGGTGTGTGAGCAGCCTCCCCCAAATGGAGGATGCACTGCCGGCGCCCTCCAAACGGAGGTGCCGGCGCCTATTTAGTGGTTACCGGTGGAGATGCTCTAATCCCAACTGACTGAAGAGCAGCAAAGCAAGATCCTAAATGGCATGAAGCTAGTGATGCGATGTTGGAGGATATGGTGGCCTTTCAAATGAATTAAGACATGGGAACTTGTTATCGCTAGGAAGGACTACAAAAACCTCAATGGAATCAATCTGAAGAGAAAATGGGGGAAAAGACTCACGTTCTCGAAAGGTAATATGCTCGTTTTTCTTAGGGACAAATGATCTTGGTAAATGCTTGCTTGAGTAGCATTCCCCTCTATATGCTATATTTTCTTGAGGTTTCCAACGGTGTGATTAAGAAGATGTATTCGCAAAGGAAAATGATAGTCTGGAATGAATTCGATTGTAGAAAAATATCATTTGGTAAAATGGCAAATTGTGTGCTTGCCAAAGGATTGGGGTGTGTTGGATCTAACCGCTATAAATAAGATCATGTTGTGTAAATAGTTGCGGACAGTACAGAACGCATGGCAAGAATTATTGTCTAAGATGTTGAAATATTAGTTCCATATTTAGTGGTCCATATTAGATTTCAGATTTTTTTATAAATCTCAAAGCCAACATAGTGGCAACCCATGTGAGTTTCAGCCCAACTTAGTTACAGTTTACTAGAAAGTGGCAAGAGGTGGGAAGTTTAGTTTCACATGGAAAGTTGGGAGGAAGTTTGATCACCTTATAAGGTGGATTGTTTCACCACCATGTCACGCGCCGCGCTCGTGGTATGTGGATTAAGCCTCAAGCCGAGACTTTCCTTTCTTTCTGCAGTTCAGGAAAGCGAACAGAATTCTAGACGGACGCGTCACGGCTAGTCGGTTCGGGTCGCTCCCGGACCGTAGGCTATCTGTAACCGACTCGAAACGTGTGTGCGATGTGGGAGTGGCCCACATTGCATAGGCTTTTCTGAGCCTATATAATCTCTTGCCCGGATTACCGCAGAAACATATCTCATACACGAGTTAGGGTTTTGCCACCTCTCTCTGCTTGCGCCTCCATCGTAGCCTACTCCATCCTGCCTATCGGTGTGCATCGGCGAACGGGAGAGTAGGTCTTCGAAACCGCTCGCCTTTGCGATCCTATACGAGAAAAGGGCGAATTAGGTTTTTAGGAAGTGCTCTGCGCGACTGCTCAAGATCTTCATCACAGGTCGTCTTCAATCCAAGTCAGGCGGTGCTGCCTATCGTCATCTTCAACGCCATCTACTTCGACCCGTCGTCAACAACGTTGTCATCAACAACGTTACTGCTGCAACATCATCTGATATACCTCCACCGCCACCTCCACCAGATCGGTACGTGCAACATATCTCGATCAGTTTAGCGATGGATGTTGTGATGTTTTCCCTGCTACTATTTATGTTGATTAATGCATCTAGTATGTTCGAGTTTTACATGTAAGTAGTTGATGTCGTCATACTTAATATTTTGGAATTAATCATGGAAATTGTGCCTAATTATCTAACAATCCAAAAACATAATTGTAGGCAATTTTTGAGTTAACAATGGCTGGTTTTGCTGATGCACTGAGACCGGATAAGTTTACCGGTGTGCACTTTAAGAGGTGTGACAGATTAAGGCCACACTCTGGCTTACTCATCTGAAAGTGTTCGAAGTTAGTAATGGCTATATCTGGGCAAGATCAGAAAAAGTTCAAGGAAGACAATACTCTCTTCGTCGGATGCATTCTGAGTATTCTTGCTGATTGTCTGTGTGATGTGTATATGCACATAACAGACGGTAAAGAGCTCTGGGATGCACTGCATGCTAAATTCGGTGCAACCGATGCATGCAGTGAATTGTATATCATGGATAGCTTCCATGATATCAGGATGGTGAACAACCGTTTTGTAGTTGAACAAGCTCATGAGATACAGTGCATTGCGAAAGAGTTTAACTCCTTAAGTGTGCCTTACCCGACAATCTTTGGCAGAGCCTCGAACACCACCGTCTTGGGTGCCATGAAATGCGGAAGCCTCTCCCAGCAGAACCCTATGATCTCTGCTTCCGTGGCACTGGCGCCATCCTTGAGCTCGACGAACACGCACGACGTCTCCCCCCAGTGGTCGTCGGGCCTCGCCACGACCGCCACCTCCAGCACCGCCGGGTGGCTGAAGACCACTGACCCCACCTCGATGGAGCTGATGTTCTCGCCGCCCGATATGATGATGTCCTTGGCCCTGTCCTTGAGCTGGATGTACCTGTCCGGGTGCCGCACACCAAGGTCACCCGTGCGCAGCCACCCGCCAGTCATGGATTTCTTGGTCGCGTCCATGTCCGTGTAGTACCCGCTTATGACGGTGTTGCCCCAGAACATCACCTCGCCCACCGTCTTCCCATCGAGTGGCACGCTCTCCATGGTGGCTGGGTCCTTGACCTCCATGTCCTGCATCGTGACGTGGTGGAACCCCTGCCGCGCCTTGAGCCGCACGCGATCCTCGCCCCGTAGCGCGTCCCACTCCGGCATCCACGTGCATACGGTGGCCGGGCCGTACGTCTCAGTGAGGCCGTCTCAGTGAGGCCGTAGATGTGGTACACCGCGAAGCCGAGCCCTTCCATCCCAAACAGGATGCGGGGAGGCGGTGCCGCGTCGCCCGTCATGACACGCACCGTACCCGACAGCGGCCTCCGGTCCGCGTCCGGCGCGTTGACGATCATATTGAGCAACATCGGCGCGCCCCCCATGTGTGTCACCCCGTGTCGCGCGATGTTGTCGAAGATGACCTTGGCCGTGAAGTGGCGCATGCAGACGTTGGTGCCGCCCTGCATGGCCATGCCCCACGGCAGTGGCGGACGCAGGAAAGAATTGGAGTGGGGGCACACCTCAAACTTTTTTTGCGCACCCCCCAAATTGTGAAAAACCTTTGCATAATGAAGTAATGAACAATATACAAGACAAATTCATTGCATTGGAGTTCAATACATATATCAAATGTGCACGATTACAATACAAATAGTCCAAATTATTACAAGGGTCTTACATGGTAGAATATAGCATAATTAGAAACTTAAATCATTTCTTCAATCTACGGTTTCGCATTGCCATGAAAGTTTCAACAATGGTATCATCACTTACATGAATGAACACCCCTTGCTCGATAAATATCACTAAGCAATGGTTCAAGAGGTCATCACCCATACTATTTCTCAACTTGTTTTTTACTAGACTCATTGCAGAAAATACTCTTTAAACATTCGCCGTCGCCACCGGTAGAAGCAATATCAATTTGAGAAGCATGTAAACTAAATCATAAACAACATGCTTTTTTTGTTTCAACAAGCTTAATAGAGAGCTCACCAAGATGATTGGCACATTTGAATCTATCATCTTTTCTCATGTCATCAATAAAGATCTCAAGTTGGGGTTCAAGTCTTAACAAATCCATACTTGATATGTCATTGGGGTAGAATTGAGCAAGTCTCATTACCTTTTGTGCATCACAAGAAGCAAATGAATTCACGGGATTCAAAGCTGCCATACAAATAAGCAACTCCATGTTAACCTCATCAAACCGATTGTCAAGCTCTTGAATAACTTGGTCAACAACGCCAATATACACTTCTCTTCTATAACGATCTTCATTTGTTTGCTTTTCATAATACCGTTGTGATCTTCCATGAGCCACATAATTAGATTCCGAGGAAGGAACTTCAATGCCATGAGTGTTGCAAAAGAATGTCACCTTTGCAAGAAATCTTTCCCATCCAAGTGATGACCTCATATCCTTCATTTTCTCATTTGCCAATCCAACAAGCACCATTGCATTGAGAATATCTTGATCCTTCTTTTGCAAAGATATAGACAAGTCATTTGTGTAGCCAAGAACAACAAGCATCAAGTTGAGATTGAAAACAAAGTCAAATGATTCAAAGGCCGCGGCAACTCCTCTTATTCTTGTCCACTCACTCTTTTGTGAAGGATCTTTTCCAATCCTTACAAGCACATCAAGTATCACCGGGTACATATCAACAATGTGTAGAATGGTCTTGTAATGAGAGCCCCATCGAGTATCACCGGGTCTAGATAAACCCATCTCTTGATTGAGTCCACTTACACTTTCAATTTCACCCATCTCAAGTGCTTGTAAAACTTGTTGAGCTCTAACATCTCGAAACATGTCATGACGCTTGCAAGAAACTCTAATGATATTGAACAAATAAGAAACATGATCAAAGAACCACACACATGCTTGGGCAGCGCTAGGAATCGGCTCCCGATCCTAGCTTCCCATCGGACTCCTCTACAGACGTACGATCTGTTTAGCCTTCTGATGGATACGTGGGCCTTTTTGAGTAGATATTCTAAGCATCTTTTTAGGTAACTAGCGACTAATTAAGTGGGTTATGTAATTAACTACTCCGATTTAAATAATCTTTGTTATTTTAGGAAAGTAATTTCGGTATTGTTAGGGAGAAAATCTTGATTATTTTTATTTAGATAACCCAAACGAATTTTTTGTGATATATGCAAAAAAAAAATTATGTTTCCAAAGTAGCATGGTGTTGCTTCCGTTGATCAGACTACTGCTTCCAACAAAGAATTTCTTTCCATCGGTACTGAAATTATTTATTAGACCTGCTTCAAAAGGTGTTGCTTCGAAAGAAATAAATATTTGCTACCATTGAATGGAAAAATTGCTCCAAGAAAAAATAATTTCAGTATTATATAACATTTTTTACAAGACATGTGATAACAAAATGTCTGCATCACTTGTGCTACTTTCTTTACAAATGATTCTGCGTTGGACGAAGCACAACTTTTACGACACGAGCGATAATTGGTATTGTTCATTATATGCTACTTGCTTTAGGTTTGCTTCCATAAAGCAAAAAATGTGTCATATGGGACAAGACTCTACGCCGTCTAGGAAGATGCAGATGGAAACACACGATGATTTCCACGCTTCCTTTTAATCGTGTTCGTGCTTCATTCATCAGATGGTGGTCATGCTTCATCCCGGTCCACCGGCTGATTTCGCCATGCTCCTTTTCAATGGTGATCATGTTTCATTCAGATGGTGGTCATGCTTCGTCACATGCCACCGGTCTTCCATGCTTCCTTCCGATCGTGACGGTGCTTCATTTAGATGGTGATTGTGCTTTCTTCCGCTGCTCGACTATGTGCGGAAATTGGAGCGGCATGGACATAGAGATGCTACAACTTGAAGGCCTAGTTGACAATGATGTAGGGCATGTTCATGAGATGAATTATAAACGGATTACACAAATTTAAACTTCAAAATTGGAAAATATATGAGCAGATGCAATTACCTACTTCCCCCAATTCATGTCGTCGTTGATGGTGACCTAGACTAGTGGAAGTAGCCTACAACCTGCTTCAAATCCACGAAGGAGAGTGTGACCTAGTATGTACCCAAGTTCATCATAAATTCATCACTATATAATGCAAAGAAAATTAACTTGTCGCATGTATTACACAGAAGGGGGAAAAGTTGCTTGCTGCAAAAATGTTGATTTATAATTAGTAATTATGTGATGAAGAAAGCAATGTGGCCAATATTGATGCTACTTCACAAAGATCCAATAAACAAATTGAGGAGTAAATCTGGGCCATTCACCGGAGACTACACGGATGGCATCGGAGCAATCCGATGATTTGTTTCCATCCGGACTACGATAGGTAGTGTTTACCATTTTTAATGTGGGAGCATGGCAAGGCTACTAATGAAGCTATAATAATCGTTTTCCAAGCACATAAGCTACACGTGTTGCTGAGTGTGTGTGGAAAAAGATGGTGTTTCATCCAAAGTCTAAAGAGTAGTGGTGAAGCAGTAATTAGGACAGTGCCATAGAAGAAGTACGGATGACAAAATAAGAACTCACACAATAAATGGACACTAACTCTATGCATCATATATCATCATGCATGTAGGAGGCATGAGGTCATGTTTCAACAAAAAATAGTTCTATCATGGGCACAAATACACTAACTAAATCAAGAAGCAGAGAAATTTTGTTAAATGTTAACTTCAGTCATAAGAAATATAGATGAAAAATTTAAGAAGCATGGTGGTAGTGTTCAAAATATAAAGCTACTAACAAGTATATATACAATAATGGATGTCTTGTGTCATGGTGGTAGTCTAAAAACCGTTGGAAGCAAAGAGGATGTGTTTAAAAGATAATGTTACTGACATAAAGTGCAAAATCATGAAGCATGGTTCTATATATGCAAACAACCTCTAATGTAGAAACACAGAATAATATGCAAGAAGCATGTACAATTGGAAGCATCAACGTTACAGAATCTGAGCGTAATTAGTACCCTATAGAAGCATACGAATTTGAGAAAGAAGAAGTTAACAATGCAAACTCACATACTTGCATGCTTGTAGGCAAGAAATGAGTGGAGAAAACTATACATCGATAACCAGTTTCATTTTTCTAATTGGAGAGCATGTGGGCTTACATAACAAGAATAGAGAAACACATGCAGCCTAAACAGATCATTTACAGTAGCAGATTCCTTCGTTCAAGATATACTAGATACATCAAAGTATGTCAATGAACATGAATTATACGGGTGTAGTGGTTGTGTGAGTTTCTGATTCGCTGGAGTGTACCTTGGTTGTCCCGGCAAGGCCGCCTCCAACTTTTGCATCGGCCGACGGCGGCCAGCGAGGCTCCGCCATGATTCCCCACGACGGAACGACATGCCCGCCGACGCCGGCGTCGATCCAGGTGGAGGCGCGGATGAAAGTGCATGGAGCCCCCATGTGTGGTTTTGGTAATTAATGACAATCCCTATGGACTAATGTTTGCATTGAGTTATATTTGTAGAAGTTGTCCATAGGCAATTCTTGAACCATATGTTGGCTTCAAGGTTGCAATAAGAAGAATTTGATGAAGGATATCAAGTGTCAAGTATGTCTTGAAGATGAAGATGAAGTGAGCCCTCAAGTTACTTCAAGACATCAACATGTTTGTATTAGGTTGCAATAAGAAGAAATTGATGAAGGATATCAAGTGTCAAGTATGTCTTGAAGATGAAGATGAAGTGAGCCCTTGATGACCCACAAGTATAGGGGGTGTATCGTAGTATCTTCGATAAGTAAGAATGTCGATCCCAACGAGGAGCAGAAGGTGTTGACAAGCAGTTTCGATGAAGGATTCACTGTAAATGCTCACAGACAAGTATTCAGGGGGTTTTGATGTAAGAGTTGAATAAAGTACGAGTATGTAAAGTGCGAGAGTGACAATTGCAGCGAGTGGCCCAATCCTTTTTAGCACAAAGGACAAGCCGGTTTGTTTACTTATAATGACCAAACGTTCTCGAGGACACACGGGATTTTAGTCTAATGCTTTCGCTACATACGGCTAATTAATCTTCATTGTTGTGATAAGTGTTGTGTGGGTGAACCTATGCTAATGTACCGCCCTTCCTAGGACTAATACATACTTGTGATTATACCCCTTGCAAGCATCCGCAACTACAAGAAAGTAATTAAGAATAAATCTAACCACAGCCTTAAACTGCGAGATCCTGCGATCCCTCCTGCATCGATATACCAACGGGGGTTCAGGTTTCGTCACTCCGGCAACCCCGCAATTAGCAAACGAATACAAGATGCATTCCCCTAGGCCCATAAATGGTGAAGTGTCATGTAGTCGACGTTCACATGACACCACTAGAAGAATAACACCACAACTTAAATATCACACCATTGAATATTACTCAACCATAGTTCACTACTAACATTTAGACTTCACCCATGTCCTCAAGAACTAAACGAACTACTCACGAGACATCATACGGAACATGATCAGAGGTGATATGATGATGAATAACAATCTGAACATAAACTTGGTTCAATGGTTTCACTCAATAGCATCAACAACAAGTAGAGATCGATACGGGAGAGTTTCCCCTATCAAACAATCAAGATCAAACCCAAATTGCTACGGCGGTGACGGTGTCCAGCGGTGATGACGGCGGTGATGATGGTGGAGATGATGATGATGGTGATGGTGATGATGTCCAGCTCGATGACGGTGACGATGGCGTCGATTTCCCCCTCCCGGAGGGAATTTCCCCGGCGGATTCCTGCCCGCCGGAGAGCTCTTTTCTCTCTGGTGTTCTCCGCCCCGCAGAGGCGGCTGTAACTCTTCGCGAGGTACCCCTTCGGCTTAGGTTTTCGGGACGAAGGATTTCGCGAAGAAAAGGAGGCGAAAGGGGTCGTGGGCCCTCCACACCACGTGGCGGCGCGGCCGGGGCTTGGGCCGCGCCGCCCTAGGGTGTGGGCCCACCCCGGCTCCTCCCGGCTCCTCCTTCGGCTTCCTTCGTCATCTTGAAAAATAGGATTTTTGGTATAATTTTCTTCCACGAGGTGATCTTCCGAAATATTGCTTTACGACGGTGCTTTTTCCAGCGAGAATCCCGGCTCCGGTGCTTGATCCTCCAATAATGATGAAACATGCAAAATAGATGAAATAACATAAGTATTGTGTCCCAATATGAAATATATCAATGAATAACAGCAAATTATGATATAAAATAGTGATGCAAATTGGACGTATCAACTCCCCCAAGCTTAGACTTCGCTTGTCCCCAAGCGAAACTGAACTCGATAGACATGACCACATGTTTATGGAGTGAAGAGTCGATAAATAAAATACGGACAAGAAGCATCATATTCATTCACACAGGACATTATAGTAAACAATCTCTTATAACTCATATTGAAACAAGTATAAGGTAATCACAAGTAAAGGTGCATAAGAAATCATCATTGGTGATGGCAAACTTCGTTCTTGGTCAGAGAACAATTAACGTGATTATATTTATCTCATTGAGCAGCGCTCTCATACTAAAGTTTATAAGGCACAACTTGCATACTCAATCATAATGGTCCTCTCATGATCATTGATAACTTGCAAAGCTATATTCATTCAGATAAAACTTGTACTAAACAAGGAAGAATAAAAGACATGATGAAGCAAATCACAATATAATGGTTTGATCACAACTACTCAAATGCTTGCTTGAGATGGAGGGAAATAGGTTTACTGACTCAACATAAAGTAAAAGACAGGCCCTTCGCAGAGGGAAGCAGGGATTAAATCATGTGCTAGAGCTCTTTCGAGTTTTGAAATCATATAGAGATAATAAAAGTAACATTTTGAGAGGTGTTTGTTGTTGTCAACGACTGGTAGCGGGTACTCTAACCCCCTTGCCGGACAACCTCCTAAGAGCGGCTCCCATAATATTTTCATTTTGTGTGGCACTCCTTCCAACCTTTCTTTCACAAACCATGGCTAACCGAATCCTCGGGTGCACTGCCAACAATCTCATACCATGAAGGAGCGCCTTTTTATTTTAGCTTTATGATGATGATGACACTCCCCCCAACCTTTGCTTACACAAGCCATGGCTAACCGAATCCTTCGGGTGCCGTCCATCAATCACATACCATGGAGGAGTGTCTATTTAGTTTAATTAATTTGGGACTGGGAATCCCATTGCCAGCTCTTTTTGCAAAATTATTGGATAAGCGGATGAAGCCACTAGTCCATTGGTGGAAGTTGCCCAACAAGATTGAAAGATAAAACACCACATACTTCCTCATGAGCTATGAAACATTGACACAAATAAGAGATACTAAGTTTTGAATTGTTTAAAGGTAGCACATGAAGTATTTACTTGGAATGGCGAGAAAATACCATGTAATAGGTAGGTATGGTGGACACAAATGACATAGGTTTGGTTGAAGGTTTGGATGCACGAGAAGTATTCCTTCTCGGTACAAGTCTTTGGCTAGCAAGGTTAATTAGCAAGCATAAGAGTCGAGGAAACAAACAAATATACATGTTATAGAAACAATCATGCATCTTCCTTGTAAGCACAAACAATCTTAACTTCAGAATAATAAGCTATGAGCTAACAAGAAAGACAATGAAACATCTACATGTATTTCTCTTTTCTATTTAAACCTCAAAGTGTTGTTGTTATTGACCAATGCTAAGTTTGCCAAAACCAAATAGATTTATTCAATGCTCCCAAAGTGATACCTATACTAACAACAAAACGAATCATATAGTAGAGAATGCAAACTAAAATAAGATGTGCAATATGTAAATGATAAGACTTCTCATTAATATTCCATATCGATAACTCACACCAAGGGATACATAGACAACTAAAGGAGAGATACTTCCAAACGCAACCCATCTCATATGATAACTTCCCTACTCATGATATGACACTACTTGACAATAAAAGTAAAAGGTAGTGATGATGTGATACCGCGGCACTCCCCCAAGCTTGGAGCAAACCAAGGGGATGCCAATACCGATGATGGATTACTCCTTTGGTGATGGTGGTGATGAATTCCCGTCTTCAGACTTCCAAGATAGAGGCTCTCCATCAACAAATGACATCTTGGTCTCGGGAATCCTGAAAACTAGCGAGCACGGCTTATATGTTTAAACCTGTTTTCATACTCACGAGTTCGATTATGAATGTCGTAGAGTTGAGCTTGGAGTTTGTTGGTGGTGTCGTGAAGTGAGAGGATGTCGCCCCATAGCTTTGCGGTTTCCTTCTCGTGTTCGAGCAATGAGTTCGGACACAATCTTGTGAAAGATATCCACTTCACGCTCGGCCATCTTCTTGTAATTGAAGACCTCTTGTTCTAGCTTCTCCACCCTGTCTTCCAGGCTTCCTTCTCCTTTGGGACCCTGAACATCTTTGATCTGCAGTTTTCCCTCGACGAGCATTAACTCCTTTGGATGCATCCTCAGCTCCTCCTTGTACAAGTTGCCAACATCCTTGCAGGAGTTGTCCTTCGGAGTTCCCGATGAAGACATGATGGCTCTAGATCTAAAACAAATCCTGGCAGAAACAGCTCGAAACAAAACACGTCGAGAAAACGATATACGGACCTCCAGGGGTCCGGGGGATTTTATAATAAAAATTTTCAGAACAAACGGAAAGTACCAGATCGAACCAGAGTCGGAAAGGGGCGACGGGGCGGCCAGACCATAGGTCGGCGCGGGCCCAGGTTAGGCCGCGCCGGCCTATGGTGCCACGCCCTCGTGCGTCCTTTCCACTCCGTTTCGAACTCGTAATTTCTCATATTTTCCAAAAACAGCAAAAATATAGTTCGGAAAATAAATTGCGTACTTTTCATTACCGTCATCGTTACCTATTCAAAGTCGAGTTACGGCGGATCTGTCAATTTGTCCTTTGATGAAAGCTTCCGGTGTTTCCACTTGAATAATATCAACATCAACATTATAAGAATCACCCGAGATATAATGCTTGAGTCTTTGTCCATTCACCACTTGCGTAGCATTGCCTTGGAGAGAGCTAATCTTGATTGCTCCTGAGCGATACACCTCCTCGACAACATATGGTCCTTCCCATTTCGAGAGTAATTTCCCCGCAAAGAATGCGAGACGAGACCGATACAATAGGACTTTATCCCCAATATTAAACTCTCTTTTGATGATCCTCCTATCATGCCATTTTTTAACTTTTTCTTTAAAGAGTTTAGCATTTTCATAAGCTTCACTTCTCCATTCATCTAGAGAACTCAATTGTAACAACCTCTTATCACCTAGGCAAGTTTAGGATCTTTATTTAATTCTCTAACGACCCAATAAGCTTTGTGCTCTAGTTCTAAAGGTAAATGACAAGCTTTCCCATAAACCATTTTATAAGGTGACATTCCCATGGGATTTTTATAAGCAGTTCTATAAGCCCAAAGTGCATCCTTCAATTTACTAGCCCAATTCTTTACGGTTTTATTAACGGTCTTTTGCAAAATAGATTTAATCTCTCTATTTGATAATTCTACTTGACCACTAGTTTGAGGATGATAAGCGAAGCAATTCTATGATTAATACCATACTTAGCAAGAGTTTTTCTAAAACCTCCATGAATAAAGTGAGAACCTCCATCAGTCATAATATATCTAGGCACTCCAAATCTAGGAAAAATAATATCTAAAAGCATTCTTAAAGAGGTCTCACCATCGGCACTTTTTGTAGGTATAGCTTCCACCCATTTAGTAACATAATCAACGACAACAAGTATATGAGTGTTACCTTCGAAGACGGAAAAGGTCCCATGAAGTCAAATCCCCAACAATCAAACGGTTCAATAACAAGAGTATAATTCATTGGCATTTCATTGCGTACTGGAGATATTACCAACCCTTTGGCATTCATCACAAGATAAAATAAACTTTCTCGCATCCTTGAAGAGAGTTGGCCAATAAAAACCTGATTGCAAAACCTTTTGCGCGGTTCTTTCTCCGGCGTGATGTCCTCCATAAGCACTACCATGACATTTACTCAATATCTCTTGTTGTTCATATTCGGGGACACATCTTCGCATAATACCATCCACTCCTTCTTTATATAAGTGTGGGTCATCCCGAAATAATGCCTCAAATCATAAAAGAATTTCCTCCTTTGCTTGAGCTGAAAAGGTTGGAGGCAAGTACTTGGAAACAATAAAGTTAGCATAATTAGCATACCAAGGACTTGTCTCGCGAGCTCACCTTTATTACAGACCAATTGTTCATTTGGAAAACTATCATTAACAGAACAGGATCATAAGCAATATTTTCCAATCTAGACAAATTATCGACAACGAGGATTATCAAGCACCTTTCCTATCTACAATATGTAAATCAAATTCTTGCAACTGAAGTACCCATCTAATAAGCCTCGGCTTAGCATCTTTCTTTGTCATAAGGTATCTAATTGCAGCATGATCGAGTATGAATAGTAACTTTTGAATCAACAATATAAGATCTGAATTTATCACAAGCAAAGACTACGACTAATAATTCTTTTTCAGTTGTAGCATAATTTCTTTGAGCAGCATCAAGGGTTTTACTAGCATAATGAATAACATTCAATTTTTTATCTACTCGCTGTCCAAGAACAGCGCCTACAGCAAAATCACTAGCATCACACATAATTTCAAATGGTAAATTCCAGTCAGGGGGTTCAACTATAGGAGCAGTTGTTAAGGCTTTCTTAAGAGTTTCAAAAGCTTCCTTACAATCATCATCAAAAACAAATGGTACATCTTTTTGAAGAAGATTAGTAAGAGGCTTTGAAATCTTGGAGAAATCTTTAATAAATCTCCTATAAAACCCAACATGACCAAGAACACTACGGATACCTTTAACATCCCTCGGATAGGGCATCTTCTCAATTGCTTCAACTTTAGCTCTATCAACTTCAATACCTCTCTCGGAAATTTTATGTCCCAATACAATTCCTTCATTAACCATAAAGTGGCATTTCTCCCAATTAAGAACAAGGTTAGTCTCTTCACATCTCTGCAAAACTTTATCAAGGTTTCGCAAGCAACTATCAAAAGAATTCCCATAAACGGAAAAATCATCCATGAATACCTCTACAATACTTTCACAAAAACCATGAAAAATAGCAGACATGCATCTTTGAAAGGTAGCAGGGAGCATTACATAAACCAAAGGCATACGCCTATAAGCATAAGTTCCATAGGGACAAGTAAAGGTGGTTTTCTCTTGATCTTTAGCTTTAACGACAATTTGTGAAAACCCGGAATATCCATCAAGAAAGCAAAAATGAGTATTTTTAGACAATCTTTCTAGCATTTGATCAATAAATGGTAAAGGGTAATGATCTTTCTTAGTAACTTTATTAACTTTTCGAAAATCAATGCACATTCTATACCCTACAACTACTCTTTGAGGAATGAGCTCATCATTATCATTAGGCACAACGGTCATACCTCCTTTCTTGGGAACGCAATGCACAGGACTAACCCATCTACTATCAGCAATAGGATATATAATACCAGCTTCAAGAAGTCGTAATACCTCATTCCTTACCACTTCCTTCATCTTCGGAATTAGACGACGCTGAGGTTCAACAACGGGCTTTGCATCATCTTCCATATTAATAGCATGTTGGCAAATAGATGGAGAAATCCCCTTCAAATCATCAAGAGTGTAGCCAATAGCTCCTCGGTGTTTCTTCAATATTCCCAATAACCTTTCTTCTTCAAACTCTGAAAGCTTAGAACTAATAATAACAGGATATATTTTCTTATCATCAATATGAGCATATTTAAGATTATCGGGTAAAGGCTTTAAATCAAAAACAGGATCTTCCTTTGGTGGCGGTGTTGTACCCAAATCTTCCACCTAGGTAAATCATGCTTGAGAATAGGTTGGCGAAGAAAAATTTCCTCAAGTTCATCTCTTTCTTTCCTAAAAATTTCACTCTCGCTATCCTCCAAATGTTGCTGCAAAGGATTGTTAGGAACAAGAACAATATATGCACATTGCTCCATTTTAAAATCATTACTAGGCAAATCAGCTTTATAAGGAGTTTTAGTAAATTTAGAGAAGTTAAACTCATAAGATTCACCAGCAAATTTAGTCAAAATTTTCTCTTTCTTGCAATCTATAATAGCTCCACAAGTATTTAGAAAAGGTCTACCAAAAATAATAGGACAATAATCACTAGCAGCGAGAACCAAGTACCAAAAAGTCGGCAGGATATTTAATCTTACCGCATAAGACTTCCACATCTCGAACAATACCAATTGGTGAAATAGTTTCTCTATTAGCCGAGCTGGATGACCACATCAATATCTTCAAGTTCACAAGAATCAATTTCGTGCATAATCTCCGTGTAAAGCTCATACGGAATAGCACTAACACTTGCACCAATATCACATAATCCATAATAGCAATGATCACCAATTTTAACGGACATCATAGGAACACTAGCTTGTTTGGGTTTATTAGGATGTGAAACAATATTAGAAGCATCTTCACGAGAAAATAATATGACCATCCTCCACATTTTCAGTCACAAGATCTTTAACTATTGCAACGACGAGGTTCAACTTTTATTTGTTCTTCAGGTTCTACAGGTTTCTTTTCACTTTTATGAACCGCACTATTTATAACGAGTACTCCTTCATTTTAGCGGGGAAAGGAGTTTTTTCAATATAAACTTCAGGAATAACATGCTCAGCAGTTTCAACTACAGCACATTTATTAATAGATGAATCAATTTTATCTTTATACGGTTCATGATACTTATCAAAATTCTTCTTTGGCAATTCATAATGAGAGGCAAAAGCTTTATAAAGATTTACAGCGACTTGAGAATCAAGACCATATGTAGCACTCATATTACAAAATAAATCAGTATCCATAAAAGCTTCAATGCATTTATAATCATAAATTATACCTGATTCTCTATCCTTGTCGTTCTCCCATCCTTCAGTATTTTCTTGGATTCGATCAAGAAGGTCCCTTTTAAACTCTTCTTTATTGCGTGTAAATGATCCAGAACATGAAGTATCCGACAAGGTCTTGTCTTGAAAAGAAAGTCTTGCATAGAAATTATCAATAATAACATTACCAGGAAGCTCATGAATGGGGCATTTGAGCATCAAAGACTTCAATCTCCCCCACGCTTGGGCAATACTCTCTCCATCATGAGGCCAAAAATTATATATGCGATTCCGATCCTTATGAATTTCACTTGGAGGATAGAACTTAGAATAAAACCGGGGCACAATATCATTCCATTCAAGAGAATCCCCATTATCCGAGTAATTTATACCAATGCGCCGCCTTACCGGACAGCGATAAGGAGAATAATTTCTTCCTCACTTCATCCATAGCAATACCTGCACATTTGAATAACCCGCATAATTCATGCAAAAACGAGTAAATGATCACCGGGGTGGACAGTTCCATCCCCTTCATAGCGGTTATCCATAACACGTTCAATAATTTTCATAGGTATTTTATATGGTATTACTTCCTCACCTGGCGCCTCATCTACTACCGTTGCAGTAGTAGTAGATTTCCCAAATAGAAAATGAAGAGAAGATCTCTCCATAATGACTTATAGCGACGAGCGAGAAATAAAATCAGCACAACGATGAAGGTTTTCCTTACCAATCCCACTTACCAATAGCGCTTCACTCCCCGGCAACGGCGCCAGAAAATAGTCTTGATGACCCACAAGTATAGGGGGTGTATCGTAGTATCTTCGATAAGTAAGAATGTCGATCCCAACGAGGAGCGGAAGGTGTTGACAAGCAGTTTCGATGAAGGATTCACCGTAAATGCTCACGGACAAGTATTCGGGGGTTTTGATGTAACGAGTTGAATAAAGTACGAGTATGTAAAGTGCGAGAGTGACAATTGCAGCGAGTGGCCCAATCCTTTTTAGCACAAAGGACAAGCCGGTTTGTTTACTTATAATGACCAAACGTTCTCGAGGACACACGGGATTTTAGTCTAATGCTTTCGCTACATACGGCTAATTAATCTTCATTGTTGTGATAAGTGTTGTGTGGGTGAACCTATGCTAATGTACCGCCCTTCCTAGGACTAATACATACTTGTGATTATACCCCTTGCAAGCATCCGCAACTACAAGAAAGTAATTAAGAATAAATCTAACCACAGCCTTAAACTGCGAGATCCTGCGATCCCTCCTCGCATCGATATACCAACGGGGGTTCAGGTTTCGTCACTCCGGCAACCCCGCAATTAGCAAACGAATACAAGATGCATTCCCCTAGGCCCATAAATGGTGAAGTGTCATGTAGTCGACGTTCACATGACACCACTAGAAGAATAACACCACAACTTAAATATCACACCATTGAATATTACTCAACCATAGTTCACTACTAACATTTAGACTTCACCCATGTCCTCAAGAACTAAACGAACTACTCACGAGACATCATACGGAACATGATCAGAGGTGATATGATGATGAATAACAATCTGAACATAAACTTGGTTCAATGGTTTCACTCAATAGCATCAACAACAAGTAGAGATCGATACGGGAGAGTTTCCCCTATCAAACAATCAAGATCAAACCCAAATTGCTACGGCGGTGACGGTGTCCAGCGGTGATGACGGCGGTGATGATGGTGGAGATGATGATGATGGTGATGGTGATGATGTCCAGCTCGATGACGGTGACGATGGCGTCGATTTCCCCCTCCCGGAGGGAATTTCCCGGCGGATTCCTGCCCGCCGGAGAGCTCTTTTCTCTCCGGTGTTCTCCGCCCCGCGAGGCGGCTGTAACTCTTCGCGAGGTACCCCTTCCGGCTTAGGTTTTCGGGACGAAGGATTTCGCGAAGAAAAGGAGGCGAAAGGGGTCGTGGGCCCTCCACACCACGTGGCGGCGCGGCCGGGGCTTGGGCCGCGCCGCCCTAGGGTGTGGGCCCACCCCGGCTCCTCCCGGCTCCTCCTTCGGCTTCCTTCGTCATCTTGAAAAATAGGATTTTTGGTATAATTTTCTTCCACAGGTGATCTTCCGAAATATTGCTTTCTCGACGGTGCTTTTTCCAGCAGAATCTCGGCTCCGTGCTTGATCCTCCAATAATGATGAAACATGCAAAATAGATGAAATAACATAAGTATTGTGTCCCAATATGAAATATATCAATGAATAACAGCAAATTATGATATAAAATAGTGATGCAAATTGGACGTATCAGCCCTCAAGTTACTTCAAGACATCAACATGATGAAGAATGAAGAAATGAAGTGCAAGTTCAAGATGAGCCATCTCGAAGAGATCCTTTGCTTGAGTCTTGCCATCCACATGGTGGTCATGGTTATGTGAAGATGCGCCGAAGAAGAAGCTCTCCCATGGTGGATTATGGGGGAGCAATCCACAAGACTTCGTCAAGCAAGCACAAGCAAGAAAGGCGTTCCATCTTGTTGAGGTCAAGATCGTCATCATCGAGCTCAAGTGGAATGCGCAAGTATAAGGTTTGCTCTTGATAGGGTTTGTTTCTCACCGGTCTCATAGTGTAGTTGGAGACCGGTTTATAGTTTAGTTGCCGTACTATCAAGAGGGCTCTCGAGTGAGTAACTCGATCGTATCCTTCGAAGAGCTCAAACCTTTGCATCCTTGCATCATCTTTCTTGGTTGTTATTTGTATCTTATCCGTATGGTGTTTTAGAGCTTGTGCTTCTTCTCATGACAAGCTCTAGTTCATCGAAAACGGATTTTGCATAGATCACTTGTTGCGTTTTCGAGTTTGGTGATTTTCTCGGTTTCTCATGTTGAGGTATTGCACCTCTAAAAATAATAGAAAATCACCCCCCACTGTTTTCCATATTTCCAACAAAATTTCCTAAATCAAATCCGAGTTTCCTAACTTTTTGTTGGGTAGCTCTTGTCGTCCTCTTTCCAACAAAATTGGTTTCACTTAAATCCGAGTTTCCTAACTCAACTTATTGCATTTTCGAGGATGGAGGTTTTACCGGTGTGTCTTTTGCTCCTGGCGGAAGTTCCGGCCTCTACAGCCGGAAGTTCCGCCGCATACTCCTTTCGTCAGCACCCACATCGCCTTTCTTATTGCAGGTTTTATTCTCTGGCCGGAAGTTCCGGTGAAGCTGGCCGGAAGTTCCGGTCAGCGGAACTTCCGCCCAACTTCCGCACAAGTTCCAAAAGTCGGCGATTTGTGGCTCAGTATGTCCAGTATGGTTTTTCTGGAATTCCGGAACTTGGCCGGAACATGGCCAGAACTTCCGGTCGCCGGAAGTTCCGCCCTAGTTCCGCCCCTATCTCTTTCTGACCAGGTCGTCTGCGCGGAATCTTCCTGGCGGAAGTTCCGGCCAACATGGCCGGTACTTCGGTGCCGGCCGAACTTCCGGCCCCTGCGGCCGGAACTTCCGGTGTTACTCTGAATCGTGCATAACGGTCAGATCTGGAGCCCCCTCTCATATAAATACCTTTCTTCCCCATTGGAACAAGGTGGCTTCTCTTACTCTCTCTCTCCTCCATTGTTGAACTAGAGAAGCTTGCACTATCTCTCAATCCCTCCATGATTCTTGCCCCCATTTGAGGGAAAAGAGAGAGGAGATCTAGATCTACTTTTCTACCAATCAAATCCATCTCTTTGTGAGTGGAACTCTCTAGATCTTGATCTTGGTGTTCTTTGTGAATTCCTTTGTTCTTCCTCTCTTATTCCCCCAATAGCTTTTTGTAGCTGTGTTGGAATTTGAGAGAGAAGGACTTGAGCATATTTGTGGTGTTCTTGCCATTGCATTTGGTGCATCAGTTTGAGTTCTCCACGTGATTCGTGGTAGTGAAAACAAGAAGGTTGTTACTCTTGGGTTCTTGGAATCCTAGACGGTTTCTAGGCCTTTGTGGCGGTTTGTTGGGAGCCTCCAATTAAGTTGTGGATGTGTGCCCCAATCTTTGTGTAAGGCCCGGTTTCCGCCTCGTAGGAAATCCCTTAGTGGAACCGTGACCTAGGCCTTTGTGGTGAGGGTCACCGGAGATTTAGGTGAGGCGCCTTCGTGGCGTTCGGTGTGTGGTGTGAGTACCGCATCTTGGGGTGAGGCCTTTGTGGCGTTGGTGTGCATCGAGCAACCACACCTCAAGGTGAGCCTCTTGTGGCGTTCGGGAGCACTAAGCAACCGCACCTCTCCACCGGAGATTAGCACTCGCAAGAGTGTGAACTCTGGGATAAATCATCGTCTCCCGCGTGCCTCGGTTATCTCTATACCCGAGCTCTTTACTTATGAACTTTACCTTGTGATAGCCATCATGCTTGAAGTTATATATATCTTGCTATCACATACTTGCTTGTATTGATTAGCTTAAGTTGTTGGTGCACATAGGTGAACCTTTGCTTAGAATAAGTTGTTGGTGCACATAGGTGAACCATAGTATATAGGCTTTGGGCTTGACAAAGTAAACGCTAGTTTTATTCCGCATTTGTTAAGCCCATCTCGTAAAAGTTTTAAACCGCCTATTCACCCCCCTCTAGGCGACATCCGTGTCCTTTCAGCGGATCTATGCCTGGATGTGAGGGTGCGGTGAGGCAGCGAGAGGCAAGGCGCCTGGGTATGCCAGAATCGCGGCGGAGAGAAGGCGCTGAGCAGCAGATCAATTTCCCAATTTGTTGGAGGGATAACTGGCCGGAAATTTGGGGATTTGGGTGGTCAACATGCGGGATTAAGGGGTTTCTTTCTTTTTTCTTTTGAAGAAGAGCTAGCCGTTGGATGGAAATAAAATTAACGATGTTGGAGTGGTCCGACAATTTCCTTCCCATCGGACTCTAATTTGGAGTGTTTACCTTATCCTTTGCCACGGCAATAAGAACCAATTGAAGTTGATGTGCAAAGCAATGTATGTAATAATAAGAAGGTGACTCTTTCATGATCAATGTTTTTAACTCCTTAATCTCACCCTTCATGTTGCTATCCCCATCATATCCTTGTCCACGAATTTGAGTGGGAGACAAATGATGATCTTTTAGCAAAGATATAATTGCAACCTTGAGAGACAATGAAGTAGTATCGGAAACATGAACTACTCCAAGGAACCTCTCACATATTCTTCCCAATTTATCCACATAACGCAAACAAATAGCAAGTTGTTCTTTGTGAGACATATCACTAGACTCGTCGGCTAGAATTGCATAGTGGTCACCATCAAGATCTTCAATTATTAGTCTAGTAGTTTCTATCGCACAACATTCAATAATATCATGTTGTATCCTTGGACTATTCAAGATGCAATTTCCGGGAGCATTCTTCAAAACAACCTTATTGACTTCCTCATTACCTTCCGCAAGCCACTTTAGAAGTTCAAGAAAATTTCCCCGGTTGGTTGATTCTTCACTCTCATCATGTCCACGGAATGCCAATCCATCTTTCAAAAGAAATCTCAAGCATCTAAGAGAGTAAGTTAGCCTAGTCTTGTAAAGAAGTACATCATTCTTAGACACCTTCATAAGAACGTTATCAATTTTGGTGTTGGGTGCAACAAATAAGTTGTACTTCTCTTGCGCTTGGTTGTGAATGCTAGTAACACCACCCACATGCTTCTTAAATGATTCGGGTCATTTCCAATTTCTAAAACCATCTTTAACAAAGGCATCTCCTCCGGGACCTCCATTGGCTCTCTCTTTGAACAAGAAACACACAAAGAAAAATGCCGCATCCTTTCCGATACTATATTCTAGCCAATTGTAGTGATGAAACCAAACACAACTAAAGTGTCGATTTTTGCCCTTCTTTTTTGTTGCCGGGAAAGCATGCTCATATGGTTGGCATGGACCTTTTAGGATATATCCTCTCTGAACATCATCTTGAATATTAACATCATAACTTGAAATAGGAATCCTTTCCCTCCATATCATGTGGAAAAAAGTGAGCATTTGGTTGTTGGGGTGAGGGTGGGTGTGGTGTTGTATCTTCAATGCCAATCTCACTCTCAACATTGGATTCGACTTCTTCATCGTGAACAATATTGGATTGGACCGGAGATGCAATCTTCTTTGATGCTTGTTTATGAAAAAGTAGCGTAATTTGGCTATTTCTCTTCATTTCTACACAATTGAAACATTCAAACATTACTAATTTAACAATTTTATGTGTTCTTCATCATATAAGACTTAACATACATTGATAATTTGATACATAGACACATGAAAATAACAATTTTTCATACAAACAGAGAGTCATATGCAAACAACAAATTGGATAGTGAATAGCAAAATTAGCCCGCTCACTTAAAATAGCAAGATCCGGGGCGCCGGGGCGGGCCTCCGTCGGTGCCAGTGTTGCGGCCGGGCGGCCGGCACGACAGCAGCGAGGGCAAACCTCAGCTCAGACCTCAGAGGCGGGGCGGCGGACGCAGCTGGGCGGGCCGCGGGCGAGCGCCGGACTGGGCGGGGCCGATGGGCAGCAGCGGCGGTGGGGCTGGGGCAGCGGGCGGCGGCGGGGCCGGGGCCGGGGTCGGGGCGGCGGGTGGCGGCTGCGGTCGGAGGACGGGGCTCGGGACGTGCGCGTGGAGACTGGTGGAGTGGGGAATCGAAGGTCCGGGGGTGCGCGTGCCGTGGGGCTCGACTCCTCCAGGATGGGCTTGCTCAATCGGTTTTTTTTTTCATTTTTTCCATGGGTACAAGTTTGGGCCAGCGAATTTCTAGCTGGGCCACAGCCCCCGGGCCCCCAGCTGCGTCCGCCAATGCCCCACGGCAGGTTCCAGCCATTGCAGTGGAACAGGGTCCTCCTCCCTCGCGCCCGCGCGCCCCCTATCCTCCGCTTCGCTGAAGCATTTCCTTAGCTGGGCCTTCTTCGCGGCCCAATTATTTGACAGCCGCTTGTTCCTCGCGGGATGTTTCTCTTGTTCCATTTAGTTCCAGGCCTTGTTCCTTCGTTCCCGGGCCGCGTTTCCGCGCGTTCGGGCTGCTGGTGCTAACCATGGTGGCGGCTCGGTATATAAACTGGTGGGATTTCCTCTAAACTTTCGAGGTGGGACTATCTTCCTTCGCTCGTACCGGTTCGTTCGATGGTTTGCGGGATGTTTCGCTCTGACCGTTGACCTGATCGGTGGGACCAGACCGTGCGCGCGCGGGTTGGATGGTTGGCTTCTGCGTTGACTGGAAACCAACGAAAGAAATGGAACAAAACAAGAGGTAAAATTGTTCCAACGTCCAGGAACAAGTAACCCGTAAGAACTAGAACTAGTAATTGTTCACACAATGGAAAAAGAGTGACGTGGCCTTTTCAGATGAAGACCATCCAGCAAAAGATCACAGGAACAGAACTTTACATAGAAGATGTGCAGCAATAATTTAACCTCTAGCTGTGAACAGGAACAGAACTTTACATAGACCATCCAGCAAAAGATCACAGGAACAGAACTTTACCTCTAGCTAGGAATAATTCCATGGATTACTGGAAAGTATAATTGCAGGAAAATGCGAAAAATAAATAAAAATATGGTAAATAAATGTCCAGGATCTTCCTGTTCTTCATCGTTGCTGCTATGTAGAGAAGTTGGTGTGAAGCTCTCAACATTTTGGGGAAACCTGTGAAAATAAGAAAAACAATTTGAAGATAAATGGAGCGGTTTAAAAATGGGATAAATTTGGTAATAAATAATTATTTGAATAAATCTGGAATTAGAAGAAAATTCACTGATTACTTGTACACCCTCAACTATATCAATCACATAGTATAGTAGTATTTTAACACAGCATACATAAACATAGCGTCACGGGTATGAACATAAAAAGAAAGAGGGATATAAAGAAATCATACATTCATTGAGATGAACTCCTTGATCCTCTTGCTTTGTTTTGCTAAGTTGTACTGATTAGTAACAAGTTGGAATAGAAGTTTCCTTTTGATAGCAGGTAAGTCTTCCTTTAGATCAGAGAGAAAAAGGTATTATAAAAAAGTGCAGTTTAAAAATGTGTGATACAGTACTAGAAAAGAATGCAGTTTAAAAATCTATTAAAAAAAGTATTCTGGGATATCTTTACTAACACTTGAGAATGAAGGCACTTCGAAACCATTGTATGTCAGCATGAAGATAAGGATGAAGAAACCCGAATCATATCTATGAGTTAGAAAGAAATATATTAGTTTGAGAAACAACATAAACATGTAATTAAAAAAAGAAGAAAAGATCAAAGAAATTAAGAGAATTGGAATTCTTACTTGAAGTTTTGTTTGGGTACAGACACAAATCTCATTTTAAAGTGGGAAATGTTGAAATTTGGACAATGTGGGTAAGCAAACATGAACAGTTCTTTGAAGTTATGCACAACTGCATCCATTGTAGGTATTAAGTTATCTGCATTTTGCGCTGGAATGAGGACATCAAAGTACTTGTCCATAAAATTAGCAGTAACAAGGAACCACTGCTTGTTTACAGGACAAGGTATGTGTACCTAGAAAAAACAAAATGAAACATATAAAAACACAAACTTCAGTGCAGTATTGCAAGAAAAATCAAAGCCTTTCAATCCCAAAGTTGGGGTAGGCTAAACATATAAGAACAAATCGAAACAAATAAAAACATTTGAGAATGAAGGGGCACTTCATAAAAGTGTTCTTCGTATTTGTACTCACCAAAGCAGCATGCTCGAGTCTGAATCCGACCACTGCTTCTGTTAGTAATTTTTTATAAAGCTCGCAATCAAGATCTGGGTCCATTAGTAGTTCCTATGAGGACATGCAGAAAAGAATTAAATGAATTAAAAGTGGAATGCTTGAAGTATTCTGCCATGAAAATGCTTGAATAGGATATTATTTGGGTGAAGCAAACTTACTGTAGTCTCTGTAGATGTGATATGCTTCAAGCAAGCAATTTTTTCACTGCATTTATCTTTCATCTTTTGATCATTGAGAATCATTTTGATAAATGCATTCATAACATAATTGTTTACGTATCCTCCATTTGACATACACAATGCTAAAGTTCTTTCATCAGCCCATCTTTCTCCAATTTGGAAAATTCTAGAGCTGAAAGATAGAAGAAAGAATGTTTGAGCAATGAGCAAAATTAGGAAAAAAATGAAATGTAAGCAATGAATCATATATTAGTGAATTGGTACATGGAAGAAATACCTGTAAACAATGTTATTGATGTTTGAAGTTAATAAGTTAAAAAGTTCATCTTCAAGAGCGGTAGAGAAGACAATCTGTTTGTCTGAATTCAATCTTGTAGAAGCAGGCTGAAAAGAAACATTGTTCGACATATTCCAAAAATTTGAATGATGCCCAGAAGATGTTGCTTTCATATTTTCTGATGACGGAGCAGCTAAATCCATTTTGGTCTCATGAAAATAGAAATCTTGAGATGTGTATGTATTGTCACTTTGCACATGTTTCAAAGATTGAGGCTTGAATTCGCGTTCCTTAAAAGATAAACCATGAGTGTTCCTACTGAATTTGACACTTGTGCTTCCAGACAAGCATATCTTCAGTGTTTTCCCTCTGACAAGATAAAGGAGAAGCAGTTCTTACAGAACACATATTTCTTTGCCCCATGTTTTCATTTAACCATTGTATAGATTTGCTTGTATTTTGATAATCTGCATAAACATATTGTCGACCTATTAGGTCAACTACATTGACTGCCATTGTTAAAACTATAACTAACCAAAAACATAGTCTCTATCAATTTGGCAGAATGTACTGACCTTCAAGGTTCTTCAATGCCGGGAAAGCATTAACATGTGTGTTGTTCTGAAGTGTTGTTGCAGAAGGTTGAGGAAAATCAACTGATGGCTCGTATGTTGACTTGTTGAAACTGAGACATTGGTTTGGAACTGTTGTTTTCCCAGTGTACATAGTGGAATCATCCCTGGCCATCATTGAAGCAACTGGAGTGGCTGGTGACTGTTCAATATCGAATTCTTCGCCGAAACTCCAACTTGGGAATTCACTGCCATTGTTTACAGTGTGTTGTGGTAATGAGCATCCAGCAAGCATCTCATTTAAAGAAACTGGATGAATACGAGCATTGAATCTATTCACAGTATTCCTTTCCAATCCTTCATGCTCAAAATTATGAGAAACATCATCTGCAAAAAAGTCATTACAGATTCAAAAAAGTAATTATGGCAGGGTAAAAATGGAAATACATATAATGAAAAAAATAACAGAATACCCAACTCTTTGTAAATTTGAAAAGGGAAGGAAACTGGATGAACTAACCTGTACTGTTTTTGTGTAAATGATGATCAAACCAACCAGAGAAATCAATTCTCTCCTCCTTTCTAGGGGCTTCTTCTTTGATTGATGCAGGCATGATAAAATTGCAAGCATCTGTTGAAAAAAAGTATATAACCTTTATTAACACCATCAAAAAGGAAGTATTCAAAAAAAAAATAGCAGGAAAAGTAAAAAAAGAAAAATGAAGAAAAAATAGCACAGACCTAGAATAGACATTGGTTGGAATCCATCATCATAGTTTGAGATGTTGACCTTTGTAACTAGTGACTTTGCAAGATAGTCATCAACATTTGCCAGGGTCAAAAAGCCACTTTCTTCCTGTATTCCTGTTTCCTCCAATTTCTGAAGTTCTTCTTTGAAAATTTCTGTTGTGGGTAATAGCTCTTTCTTCGACAACTCAGGAATTATAACTTCAGGAAGAGGAGGGAATGAAGTTTCCATATAATGGTAGATCATTTCTTTAATCATTTCTTTGGTAGATGTTACTGAATCCTGAGCAACAACAATTTCTTTGCAGACACCTTGATTTTTCTCTTCTGCTGGACTAAGGGAAGAAGCATGTAGCAAATCCTTGAATTGAATGCTGCCTGGATTGAAATTCTGTGGAGCAACTACTTCTACATCATTGCAGATAGCTCGCAATACTTCATCAACACAGTTTGAAATTGCTGTCGTAGTGTTGCTTAAGATTGTTGCATGCAAATTGCTTGAAAGCATGTCAAGTTTTTTCTTTACCTTCAATAGATAGAAACAAAGCATAAAAAAAGAAGGTTGAATAAACGTTCAAACATTTGTCAAAGTAAGCAAAAGAAAAAATGATATCTGAATTTAAGAACTTACTTTTCTTTGGTCATCCTCATTGTATGTGTTCTCTATGAATTTGACAACATCCTTAGGCATAGCATATGACAGCTTGCATTTCTGGTAAATATTAGCAAATGGTGTTGAACACTGATGTTTCATCTAGAAAAAAAATCACGAGATATTTGTGAGACATACATTATATTAAAGCAACGTGTTTATCTTACAAAAACATACAGTTCAGCAATGAGGGAACTTGTTTATCTTACTGGAAGTTTTCCAAAGGTTGAATCATCCTTACAATCTAGAATAGAATATAGTTTGATGGCATTATCTGTCCACAAAGGAAGGCGCGGTATTGTATTTTGAAAATCAATTTCGAGAACCATGAGGAACTCGAAATAAGTGATCTACAAAAAAGAGGAATTTGTTACTTAGAAATTATAATAATGGTTATGTAATAAAATCAAAAAAGGAATTTCTTGTTCCACTAAAACAGAAAAAAAGATTAAGAACCAAAATAAAATTCTGAAAAAACAGAAAGAAGAAGGAAAGCATTTACATACCACTGGAATTAACCCACAACCACCACAACTTCCACTATAAGAGTTTAGCTGGAACTTGTTTACAGATAGGAGAATCCATTGCAAAATGTATGAGCACCAATCATATTCTCTGATTTTATCTTCATGCGCAATAGCAGTGTAATGGAGAGAACTAGGCAAAGTCTGATTTGAGGGGCAGAGAAGAACACAATTTGCAAGTAGTGCAAATGACTTTATGAAAGCAGGTCCTTTAATTCCCTTTCCTATTAATTCTGCCAACTCAAATATAGAAGGGCTGCACTCCTTCCCATGAATTTCCAAGTTAACTTGCTTCACAATTTCAGGTGAAGAGGTGAAAGATATCGGTCTAGAACCAATTGGAAGACCGATAATTACTTGAACACTTTCTCTTGTTAATTTGAATGAGAACCCATTAGGTAACTCGATGCAGCCAGTGGTTGTGTTTATGAACATTGCTAACCAATTGTAAACATCACTTGGGAAAACAGAGCATGCTAATTGAAGTAATGTACCGAACCCCATATTTTGAATAATCGCTTTTTGCTCACATGTCAACTTTTTGATAACATCAAAGAGCAACTTAAGATGGTTTGACACCTATACAGACATTAAAATACAAAAATCATGCCAATGTTAGACCAAAAAGTCATCATACAAAACAATGGTTTATTAATAAGAAAAACTGCACAACAATGGTTTACTGACATGCACATAAACACATATCCTCAGTGGCTTGAAATAATAAATCAGGAAATGAAGAAAATAAAGAAGAATTTGTTGAACGAAAGAACAAGGACATTCTGTAGAATACAGAAAATAACTTAAAAAAGTACATGAATGATATAATCATTCATTTGTCAAGTGGAAAAAACATTAAATCCTGTTCACTTACCTCATATTCCCCCTTTGTCTGCCGTTGTCTCTTTCTACCTAATGTTTCATCCATCTAAAAAAAAGAACAGAGTAGAAATTTAATTAACTAGAACTGCAAATTGCAAAAAAATGAAAAATATATGGACAGTTTAGCATCCGAAGAAAACATATGGTCAACACCTACACTTGCGGAACCTCATTGTTGCAATTGTGCTGCGAGAACGAGTCGAAGAAAAAACACTAGGTCGCAGATCTGTGTGAAAAAAGAAAAGGTAGAGTTCCTTAGTATGAAATGGATTAGAAATACGAGGGTCTAATCAAAAGCAAAAAGGGGGGGGGGGGGAGGGGAACCTGGGACTAAGGAAGAATGTTATCGCCACGGATGAAATCATCGAATTCTTTGGAAAAACCTTGAAGAAAAAGAGATTGGGAAAGGAGAGGGGACTGCGGGAAATGAGCGGCGGATCTGGGGAGAAGAAGAGATAAGGTAAAATGACTAGTGCCACCTTTGGACATGGTCGAGTAGTTTCTTTATGTCTCTTGCATGTGTGCCCCACCATGGGCATATCTGGCATTAAATTAACATAAAATGACTTGTCCGAACTAAAAGGAAAAAAGAAATACGCAGAGCACAAAAAAGATAAAGGATACTTGGGGGAGGGTTCGACAATGGATCCTGCGGCGGCGAAGTCGGCGGAAGCGCCGCCCGATCCTCCCGTCGGATCGAAGCCTCCCCCTAAATTAAACAATATACCAGTAGGCGGAGGTGTAGCTCGTGATAAGAACATCCGAGCATGATAGTCAAAACTCGCAACAACCTCCGAAAATCGGATCTCGCTCATCAAAGGTAAATTCGAAAAATCAAAGTACATCCCCTAGGAAGAGATAACCAGCGCCACTGATTCTCTTGGAAATTAACTTCTTGCTTTTTTGTTATTCTATGAAATTCCCTGAAAATTTACTGGTTGCTTCTTTCATAATATGTGAAGTTATTCTATGAAGTCAGTACCCCTGATATGCAAAATGCAAAAAATCTGGATCAGGTACCAAAGAAACCTCAAACTAAACCAAGAAAATCCTCTAGTGGCGCACAGCAGAAACAAATCATTCTCTCAAACTTGAAAAAGGTAAAAAGATGAAGAAACAATGCATGTATAAATCGTTTTAAAAAAAGAGATACAGCTACTTATTTTCTTCATATGCAGGTTGTAAATCAAGGAATACAACTGAGAGATAACATACTTTCTTCCAAGGATAACAAGGTAATGAAGTGGAACGAGAGAAAAAGGTGACAAACGAGATGAATTCGAATTCGGACTTGGTTTATCCGAGAAATTTAACACAATATGCGGGATGTAGATAAAGATATGCAGGACAAAATTCAATCCAAAAATGATGACCTTCTAGATCAGTTTGATCAATTTGTTGTCCATGCCGAGATGGAAAAAAGGAAGAAGGTACAATAAACGAAGTTCTATTTTTCTTGAATTGTAATTCCACGAGAAAAATGTACAAAAAAATTATTGATAAAATGTTTTACCTGCTTGTAGGTTGCCTTAGAATTGCAGTCTCCACAAGTTCTTAAGGATACATGCAATCAGATTGTGCCTTTCGAAGATGGAAAAATGTTGGGGCCAAAAATTGACCAGAGTATGCTGCATGAAATTGTTCATTCATTGGTTACAAAAAACATAGATAAAAATGCATGTTTTGAGAAAAATATTGAAACGGATGCTTATATTTTTTGTACGGAGTATTGTTCTTGAAGGAGATAAATTTTTGCATGAAGTTGTTCCTTTGGCGACAAAAGATCCAGGAGAAGGAGCAAAATGCGGAGGTATTAACCGGCTTACAAAAAGTATTAGAATGAAATTATTACAAGTAGAAAATAAAAAAGAGTTACTAATATGACTAGTAAAATGTCTCGGATCTGGAAAATTTGCTATCAATGACACAACCATAATGAAAGCACCGGAAGCGATCTGAAATTCCTATCTCGTGACGAAGAAGATAAAAACATCGAAGAGGTAACTTGAAAAAAATAGATAAGAAATCTTGTTGCAGACATGAAAGTTCCCCTCCCTCGGAAAATTCCAGAATTAACTACTTATTTTTTCCACGGGACGAAAGTGATGATGATGATGCTTCTAAGCAATTGGCCAAAATACTCCCAGATGGTGAAAGCGACGAAGACATATCAGAATTTGAAGACTCTTCAAACACATTCATTCCCACTGGAGAAGAACTTAGTGAAGAGAGGCCACCAGAAATTGGAATGCTCTTTGATACATTGGAAGCGTCCCAGCGGTTTCTCAATATTTATGGCTACTTGCATGGATATGGTGTGGTCAAAGGTCGGAACTACAAGAACAAGAAGATCACTTTCCAGTGTTTGCTTAGCAAGGAAAACTCATGCTCCCAATCTTACACAGCGGAAAAGGAAGAGGTCGGTAGTTCAAAGAACACGAGTGCCCCATGAATGTTACGAGTACAATTGCAAAATGGACAATGGAGATTCATATCGAGTCAATCTTGAACACAACCATGATCATGCTCGAACACACCATCTTTGACTAAGTTCTTTTCAAACCACCGGAACATGTCAGAGGAAGATAAGAACTTGTCAATGATACTTCAAGACTGCAGGGTTCCTCCGCGAAGAATTATGAGCATATTCCGTCGCTTGAAAGGAAGCAGGAAAGTTCTTTCATTCAACAAGAAGAAAATACAGAACCTCAAACGGAAGGAGAAGAGAGATAAGAACACTGATATTGCAAATGCACTAAAGTTTGTCGAGAAGCTACGAGGCAAAAAACCAAGGAATTGTGATGAAGATGGATAGCGATGACGACAACACGAGTCCAAAGCATTCTGTGGACTGATGCTCGCTCCAAAATGGATTATTCTCTGTATGGCGATTTCCTTTCATTTGATACCACCTTCTCCACAAACAAATATAACATGCCATTTGCCCCATTCATTGGCATCAACGGCCAAGGACGAACAATTGTTTTCGCATGGGCACTGCTAAAAGATCAAACAGCAGAAACTTTCAAATGGGCTCTGGAAACATTTTTGGACGTCATGGACGGAAAGAAACCATCGATTATCATGACCGATCGGGACAAGGCAATTAAATCTGCAATAGATGATGTTCTGTTTTCAATATGGCACAGATTTTGTTTATGGCATATCATGAACAATTGTTCGAGATAAAATGGGAGGTTACATGGCTGCTAGGGAAGGGATGGAAGATGAGATGAGGAAAATAATCATGGACTCCCTTACAATTGAAGAATTTGAAAGCAAGTGGAATGCCATGATTGAGAAGTACGATGCAGCCAGTAGCAAACATTTGCCCTTAATGTGGAAATGCAGATCACGAGTGGGTACTGTGTACTTCCGAAAAGTTTTCTGCCCTTTCATCCGTACAACAGGTCGCAGCGAAGGGATGAATTCCATATTCAAGGATTACGTGAAGCGCAAGGACACACTAGAAACATTCCTTGTCCAGTACGAGTTGTTTCAAGAAACAATCATTGAAGCTGAAAATGATGACAGATTTGTATCGATTGGTCTCGAGCCAATATATTGGGGCCACAACCTTGTCGAAAGACATGCTGGAAAGATCTACACTCGGGGAATTTTCTTCAAGTTCCAAGACGAAATGCACAATTCAACTGCCTTCGGAGTTGAAGTAATAGAAGAAAACAAAATTTATAACTCGAAGAAGAATTTCAGCTACAAAGGGCAAGAATTCCATCGGCGGTCTTTCCGTGTTGAAGTTGACGGAACAAACGAGTTGTTTGATTGCATCCGTGGGAAGTTTGAACGAGATGGCATACTGTGTCTTGTCATGTTTTACGACTCTTCACACGAGTTTGACATAAATCAAATCCCGGATCATTACATCAACAAGCGATGGACCAAAGAATATAGAGAAACTGAATTACTCAAACACAAGAAAAGAATGATTGATGAAGGCGCGGGTAGTGAAAGCTCACGGGTATCAATGAGGTATGCAATTGTAATGAACAAGGTGTCGGACTTGTGTGCGAAGTATGCAAAGATGCCAACAGCGACAAAGAGTTCTTGGAGGAGATACAAAAACTTCAAGAGAAATACACATTGAAGCATAAAACACAACCTGCACAAGGAGCTCCGCCTCATCAGGAACCACTGAAAGATCCGCCAATAAGAAGCAACAAATCAGTAGACAAAGGTGATAGACTGAAAAGGCAATCAGAAAAGAAGACAAACAAGAAGAAAGCAAAAAAAAAAGAATGCTGATGATAAAAGTGATCTTCCTTGATTGATGATTTTGGCTATATGTAATAATTCTGTTAGGTCATACACATTCATATTCGAGGTGCAAAAAAAAGCATATTCTGTGTGTTGGTATACATTAGTTTATGATTGTGATTGCTATGTATGTCCAGACTATTATATAAGGGATTCATATGTATGTCCAAACTATTATTATGAACTATATTTATGTCCAGAATACTATATATGTAGAATGTCGGATCATCAATAAAATGATAGATTGAAAATTAGTTGTAAAAAAGCATATTATTTGAGATAAAAACAACGATTAATTTTTTTCATCGAACATAATCCAAAAAAGGCCTTGATATCAAACATAATGCATAAGATGATACATAAAAAAAACATATAGTTTTCATACAAAAATTTTTTTTGACCCTGCTAAAATTGTTGTAAGAAAAGAAGATTGTTTATAGGTACTATGCAGGAGACTTATTCATTGCAAGGCAATCAGAAAAGAAGACAAACAAAGAAGAAAGCAAAAAAAAAAATGCTGATGATAAAAGTGATCTTCCTTGATTGATGATTTTGGCTATATGTAATAATTCTGTTAGGTCATACACATTCATATTCGAGGTGCAACAAAAAAGCATATTCTGTGTGTTGGTATACATTAGTTTATGATTGTGATTGCTATGTATGTCCAGACTATTATATAAGGGATTCATATGTATGTCCAAACTATTATTATGAACTTTATTTATGTCCAGAATACTATATATGTAGAATGTCAGATCATCAATAAAATGATAGATTGAAAATTAGTTGTAAAAAAGCATATTATTTGAGATAAAAAACAACGATTAATTTTTTTCATCGAACATAATCCAAAAAAGGCCTTCCCTTGATATCAAACATAATGCATAAGATGATACATAAAAAAACATATAGTTTTCATACAAAAAAAATTCTTGACCCTGCTAAAATTTGTAAGAAAAGAAGATTGTTTACGATGAAACAACAAGGAAACTTCATATTATGATACATAAGATTTATATACGAATCAAGGAAACCTCAACGAAGGGGAACACTAGCCTAGACGGTAGCGAACAACACACTAGACGGAGGGGAACAATATCTAGACGAGAGGGAACAACGACTTACACGGATGGGAACAACGACATAGACGACGGGGAACAACGACCTACACAAGGGGAACAACAGCCTAGACAGCGAGGAACAACGACCTACACGGAGGGGAACAACGGCCTAGACGGCGGGGAACAAAGACCAACACGGAGGGGAACAACGACATCGACGATGGGGAACAACGACCTACACGGAGGGGAACAACGGCCTAGAATGGTGGGGAACAACGACTTACACGGATGGGAACAACGACATAGACGACGGGGAACAACGACCTACACGAGGGGAACAACAACCTAGATAGCGAGGAACAACGACCTACACGGAGGGGAACAACGCCATAGACGACGGGGAACAAAGACCAACACGGATGGGAACAACGACATAGACGACGGGGAACAACGACCTACACGAGGGGAACAACAGCCTAGACAGCGAGGAACAACGACCTACACGGAGGGGAACAACAGCCTAGACGGCGGGGAACAAAGACCAACACGGAGGGGAACAACGACAATAGACGATGGGGAACAACGACCTACACGGAGGGGAACAACGGCCTAGAATGACGAGGAACAACGACTTACACGGATGGGAACAACGACATAGACGACGGGGAACAACGACCTACACGAGGGGAACAACAGCATAGATAGCGAGGAACAACGACCTACACGGAGGGGAACAACGCCATAGACGATGGGGAACAACGACCTACACGGAGGGGAACAACAGCCTAGAATGGCGAGGAACAACGACTTACACGGATGGGAACAACGACATAGACGACGGGGAACAACGACCTACACGAGGGGAACAACAGCCTAGACGGCGGGGAACAAAGACCAACACGGAGGGGAACAACGACATAGACGATGGGGAACAACGACCAACACGGAGGGGAACAACGGCCTAGAATGGCGAGGAACAACGACTTACACGGATGGGAACAACGACATAGACGACGGGGAACAACGACCTACACGAGGGAAACAACGTCTAGATAGCGAGGAACAACGACCTACACGGAGGAACAACGCCATAGACTACGGTGAACAACGACCTACACGAGGGAACAACAGCCTAGACACGGAGGGGAACAACGGCCTAGAATGGCGAGGAACAACGACCTACACGGAGGGGAACAACAGCATAGACGGCGGGGAACAAAGACCAACACGGAGGGGAACAACGGCCTAGAATGGTGGGGAACAACGACTTACACGGAGGGGAACAACGGCCTAGAATGGTGGGGAACAACGACTTACACGGATGGGGACAACAACATAGACGACGGGGAACAACGACCTACACGAGGGGAACAACAACCTAGATAGCGAGGAACAACGACCTACACGGAGGGGAACAACGCCATAGACGACGGGGAACAAAGACCAACACGGATGGGAACAACGACATAGAATGGCGAGGAACAACGACTTACACGAAGGGGAACAACGGCATAGACCGAAAGGAACAACGACCTACAGGGAGGGGAACAACGGCCTAGACAGCGAGGAACAACGACCTACACGAGGGGAACAACAGTCTAGATAGCGAGGAACAACGACCTACACGGAGGGGAACAACGCCATAGACTACGGTGAACAACGACCTACACGAGGGGAACAACAGCCTAGACACGGAGGGGAACAACGGCCTAGAATGGCGAGGAACAACGACCTACACGGAGGGGAACAACAGCATAGACGGCGGGGAACAAAGACCAACACGGAGAGGAACAACGGCCTAGAATGGTGGGGAACAACGACTTACACGGAGGGGAACAACGGCCTAGAATGGTGGGGAACAACGACTTACACGGATGGGGACAACAACATAGACGACGGGGAACAACGACCTACACGAGGGGAACAACAACCTAGATAGCGAGGAACAACGACCTACACGGAGGGGAACAACGCCATAGACGACGGGGAACAAAGACCAACACGGATGGGAACAACGACATAGAATGGCGAGGAACAACGACTTACACGAAGGGGAACAACGGCATAGACCGAAAGGAACAACGACCTACAGGGAGGGGAACAACGGCCTAGACAGCGAGGAACAACGACCTACACGGAGGGGAACAACGACATAGACGATGGGGAACAAACGACCTACACGGAGGGGAACAACGGCCTAGACGATGGGGAACAAACGACCTACACGGAGGGGAACAACGGCCTAGAATGGTGGGGAACAACGACTTACACGGATGGGAACAACGACATAGATGATGGGGAACAACGACCTACACGAGGGGAACAACGGCCTAGATAGCGAGGAACAACGACCTACACGGAGGGGAACAACGCCAAAGACTACGGGGAACAACGACCAACACGGAGGGGAACAACGGCCTAGAATGGCGAGGAACAACGACTTACACGAAGGGGAACAATGGCATAAACCGAAAGGAACAACAACCTACACGGAGGGGAACAACGGCCTAGAATGGCGAGGAACAACGACCTACACGGATGGGAACAACGACATAGACGACGGAGAACAACGACCTACACGAGGGGAACAACAGCCTAGATAGCGAGGAACAACGACCTACACGGATGGGAACAACGCCATAGACTACGGGGAACAAAGACCAACACGGAAGGGAACAACGGCCTAGAATGGCGAGGAACAACGACTTACACGAAGGGGAACAATGGCATAGACCGAAAGGAACAACGACCTACACGGAGGGGAACAACGGCCTAGAATGGTGGGGAATAACGACTTACACGGATGGGAACAACGACATAGACAACGGGGAACAACGACCTACACGAGGGGAACAACATCCTAGACAGCGAGGAATAACGACCTACACGGAGGGGAACAACGCCATAGACTACGGGGAACAAAGACCAACACGGAGGGGAACAACGGCCTAGAATGGCGAGGAACAACGACTTAAACGAAGGGGAACAATGGCATAGACCGAAAGGAACAACGACCTACACGGAGGGGAACAACGGCCTATAATGGTGGGGAATAACGACTTACACGGATGGGAACAACGACATAGACGACGGGGAACAACGACCTACACGAGGGGAACAACAGCCTAGACAGCGAGGGACAACGACCTACACGGAGGGGAACAACAACATAGACGCGGAACAAGACCAACACGGAGGGGAACAAAAGGCCTAGAATGGCGAGGAACAACGACTTACACGAAAGGGAACAACGGCATAGACCGAAAGGAACAACAACCTACACGGAGGGGGAACAACGGCCTAGACAGCGAGGAACAACGACCTACACGAGGGGAACAACAGCCTAGACGGCGGGGAACAAAGACCAACACGGAGGGGAACAACGACATAGACGATGGGGAACAACGACCTACACGGAGGGGAACAACGGCCTAGAATGGTGGGGAACAACGACTTACAGTGGATGGGAACAACGACATAGACGACGAGGAACAACGACCTACACGAGGGGAACAACAGCCTAGATAGCGAGGAACAACGACCTACAGGGAGGGGAACAACGCCATAGACTACGGGGAACAACGACCTACACGGAGGGGAACAACGACATAGACGATGGGGAACAAACGACCTACACGGAGGGGAACAACGCCATAGACTACGGGGAACAACGACCTACACGAGGGGAACAACGGCCTAGAATGGCGAGGAACAACGACTTACACGGATGGGAACAACGACATAGACGACGGGGAACAACGACCTACACGAGGGGAACAACAGCCTAGATAGCGAGGAACAACGAGCTACACGGAGGGGAACAACGCCATAGACTACGGGGAACAAAGACCAACACGGAGGGGAACAACGGCCTAGAATGGCGAGGAACAACGACTTACACGAAGGGCAACAATGGCATAGACCGAAAAGAACAACGACCTACACGGAGGGGAACAACGGCCTAGAATGGTGGGGAACAACGACTTACACGGATGGGAACAACGACATAGACGACGGGGAACAACGACCTACACGAGGGGAACAACAGCCCTAGACAGCGAGGGACAACGACCTACACGGAGGGGAACAACAGCATAGACGGCGGGGAACAAAGACCAACACGGAGGGGAACAAAAGGCCTAGAATGGCGAGGAACAACGACTTACACGAAGGGGAACAACGGCATAGACCGAAAGGAACAACAACCTACACGGAGGGGAACAACGGCCTAGACAGGCGAGGAACAACGACCTACACGAGGGGAACAACAGCCTAGACGGCGGGGAACAAAGACCAACACGGAGGGGAACAACGACATAGACGATGGGGAACAACGACCTACACGGAGGGGAACAACGGCCTAGAATGGTGGGGAACAACGACTTACAGGGATGGGAACAACGACATAGACGACGAGGAAGAACGACCTACACGAGGGGAACAACAGCCTAGATAGCGAGGAACAACGACCTACAGGGAGGGGAACAACGCCATAGACTACGGGGAACAACGACCTACACGGAGGGGAACAACGACATAGACGATGGGGAACAAACGACCTACACGGAGGGGAACAACGCCATAGACTACGGGGAACAACGACCTACACGAGGGGAACAACGGCCTAGAATGGCGAGGAACAACGACTTACACGGATGGGAACAACGACATAGACGACGGGGAACAACGACCTACACGAGGGGAACAACAGCCTAGATAGCGAGGAACAACGAGCTACACGGAGGGGAACAACGCCATAGACTACGGGGAACAAAGACCAACACGGAGGGGAACAACGGCCTAGAATGGCGAGGAACAACGACTTACACGAAGGGCAACAATGGCATAGACCGAAAAGAACAACGACCTACACGGAGGGGAACAACGGCCTAGAATGGTGGGGAACAACGACTTACCGGGATGGGAACAACGACATAGACGACGGGGAACAACGACCTACACGAGGGGAACAACAGCCTAGACAGCGAGGAAACAACGACCTACACGGAGGGGAACAACAAGCATAGACGGCGGGGAACAAAGACCAACACGGAGGGGAACAAAAGGCCTAGAATGGCGAGGAACAACGACTTACACGAAGGGGAACAACGGCATAGACCGAGAGGAACAACGACCTACACGGAGGGGAACAACAGCCTAGACAGCGAGGAACAACGACCTACACGGAGGGGAACAACGACATAGACGACGGGGAACAAAGACCAACACGGAGGGGAACAACGACATAGACGATGGGGAACAACGACCTACACGGAGGGGAACAAACGGCCTAGAATGGGGGGGAACAACGACTTACACGGATGGGAACAACGACATAGACGACGGGGAACAACGACCTACACGAGGGGAACAACAGCCTAGATAGCGAGGAACAACGACCTACACGGAGGGGAACAACGCCATAGACTACGGGGAACAAAGAACAACACGGAGGGGAACAACAGCCTAGACAGCGAGGAACAACGACCTACACGGATGGGAAACAACGCCATAGACGAAGGGGAACAAAGACCAACATGGAGGGGAACAAACGGCCTAGAATGGCGAGGAACAATGACTTACATGAAGGGGAACAATGGCATAGACCGAAAGGAACAACGACCTACACGGAGGGGAACAACGGCCTAGAATGGTGGGGAACAACGACTTACAGGGATGGGAACAACGACATAGACGACGGGGAACAACGACCTACACGAGGGGAACAACAGCCTAGACAGCGAGGAACAACGACCTACACGGAGGGGAACAACAAGCATAGACGGCGGGGAACAAAGACCAACACGGACGGGAACAACGGCCTAGAATGGTGGGGAACAACGACTTACACGGAGGGGAACAACGGCCTAGAATGGTGGGGAACAACGACTTACACGGATGGGAACAACGACATAGACAGCGGAGTAAAAACTTGGATTACAGTTGTACCAACAAAGATAAAAAAAATGAAAGAAACACAACTTGGGTTGTGAAAATAAATTAGGGAATACATGGAACAAAATACTAAGGTTGTAGAAAACAAAAAAAATAACAATTATTACAAGTTGGAGAAATAAAAATACCAATCTTCTTGAAATACAATTCTAAAAAAAAGATTAAAATTATTGCAAAAAAATAGAGAAAAAACTACTATTATAAATAGAAGAAATTCTTCTCTTTCTAAATAATATGAATATCCAGTCCTATGTAACTTCTATTAGCCACCACCCTTGCAATGAATAAGTCTCCTGGTAATATGTTGTTGTCCACCCGTAAATCAGCCCAGTGTTCACGGAAAATGATAGTGCCATCATCTCTTATTTTGTAAGTTCCTTGGACAGAATATTGATTGTATGCATAAATGCAATCGCCCTTCCTTTTTAGAACAACATTACTTTTGATAGCTTCGAATGGAACTACCTACATGATCATAAAAAAAATCTCAAAACTAGTGATGAGAAAAAAACGATTAAGAAAAAATTAAAAATAAGAATAATAACAACAATTGTAAAAAAGAAAAAAACTAACACAACAGGTGTATTCACTACTCACTAGCCTGTGAATAATGAAATTAGGAGCATTGTTGTGATAATGCTGACTCCTCATATACTCCCTATAGCGAGTGACAAGTATGTTCATTTCTGCTTGGGAAACATCCGTTGCTTCCATGAAAAAAGTGCTACGGAACGCTTCTTCACAATCAGCGGGTAGGTTATTGCACTCTATCAAAAGAAATAAAATGTCCTATAATTAGTAGTGAAAAAAAGAAAAAATTAAAAAATTAATAATATAAAGATTAAAATAAAATTACCAGGGAATCCAAACCAATATTTTGGTTGATCTATTCCAACAATTACGGAGACATTAAAGATGTCTTCATCTTCATCATATGAAAATTTGATCGTATCTCCAGCAGTGATACGAAATGCTTCTAACAAGGACAAATAATAAGGTCCTTCGATGGAAAAGTATGTATCGCAATCATCCAATAATAGATGATGTGTTGTGAAGACATCATCAGGTGCATGCAAGTGGGGAGCTGGTCTACCTACAGCTTTCATTATTTTTGATGGACATAAAAATTTAATCCTTGTATAGTAACGAAGCAAGGGAGAATCTGCATAGATTTTTTAAGAACAAATAAGATAAGTACAAATAAAAACTTTTTATGAAATAAATTATGAAAACTTTTATAAAAAAATACGTACAGAATATTCTTCGAAATCTTCCGCCAACATCTTGACGTAAAACTCTGTACAATATCTTGATGGCCGGGTGCACAAATTTCTGGGTTGGGAGCATTCTGAGCATGAACCCATACCTTCAGTAGTAGACAAAGCTACACAAAAAAAGGAAACATATTAAAAGTAGGAAAAAAGATCATACAAATAGTTCTTATTACAAAAATCATGAGGAGCAAACACTGAATTTGCGCAAATGAGCGACGAATAGATATGATGAAGTGACAAAGACATATTTTTTAAGTGGAAAAATAATCTCATATTATAAGACATTATGCGATCAGAAAAAAGAAATCCATACAATGATCTATTTTTAGAAGGTAGTATATGGTGGGGAAAAATTATAAGGCAGTATGCATGGTGTCTGCTTTTTTAGAATAGCAATGTGTCGTCCCAAAAAAAAGATGCCCCACAAAACTAGTTCAAAAGGGTACAGTATACTTGACACATACAATTAATTCAGTGAAAAACTATTCCTTACAATAACATCAGTACTAATGATGCAGTGAATTCATATTGAAAAACAGAGTCCTTACAAAAAACTTACAAAGGCAGCACAAGGAGCGCAAATGAGCACCAGCAAAAATAGAGATATGATGAAGTGACGAGATACAGTGACGAGTAGACATATTTATAGTGGAAAAATGGTCTATTATTAGAAGACAATATGCGGTTAGAGAAAAATAGAAAAGCATTGTGCGGTGAGAAATAATTAGAAGGATTTGTGCGGTCAACTAATAGATAATACTATGCGGTCAGGAAAAATTACAAGACTTGTTCTCATTCTATTTTTAGAATGTGTTATGCGGTCAGAATAAAATACTTAATGTGTGGTCATCTATATTTAGAAAAAGCTCCATGCGGTCAGAAAAATGAAGACACTATTGCGGTGGTGACAAATCCGTGTGGTGATATATTTTTACAAGGGACTATGGGGATGGAGGAATTTAAAAGGCACGATGTGTGAGAAACCTATATTTAGATGGCATTGTCATGATCATGGACATAATACACATATTACACAATCAAAAAATTCCGAAATCATCGCTCAAAAAACGGAAGCGGCTTCATCCTAATCAGCCTCCGGACTCTGTCCTTCTTAAGAAGACACACTGCCAGTCGACAAAAAAAACAGGGATTACTATTATTACTCCGACAAACAGCCGGCACGCTAACAGTCGCCAACCTATTATAATGAGTACAAACTAAGTCAATTACAAAACAAGAAAAAGTAACTCGAAGCTTTACCATCCAAAAACAATCTCATCTAGGCACAAATAACATCATTGTCAAAACAAAAATAATAGGCACTATGTAAATGGTTTCCCCACAGACATCATTCAACACTGATGAAATATAGTAAAGGTTTAAAAGGGAGTTAACAAGAAAATATCAGGGGACACATACTTACAAAAAAAAGCATCTCCATATTAGGCTATAACAGGGGAATATACATATCCCAAAAGCTTCCGAAAAACTACTGGTATGCGATTACATGAATATGACATATTCATGTGCAAGAATATAGACATATCCGAGCAAATCTTGCTACCACTACTGGTCTATCAATATAAGAAACTATTCTACAAGCCAAGACTAAGTAATTTTCACGACGAGTCTTTGCTTCTTGAAACTCTCCAACTCGTAGTCATATCATTCATCTCCGATGACACAAGTGCGTGTGCGACAACTTTCCGAACATTACTGATCAAAGCCTACAAAGAATAAACATGCATGGGAAAATTAGAAAAAGTAAGAAACAAAGATATAATATGTGAAAAAACAGTTCCTCCCAAACTAAGTAACTTACGGACTCAAACATCTTGAATTCCTGTCCCTCCCAATGTTCCATGTAAAGGAATGAGAAAACACCGCAATCATACCTGAAAAAATACATTAGTGATGAATCAGTACTCATAAAAAAAGAAGTTGTGGATTTCTAGTAGTTTGCTGAGTTCAAAGATAAAGTAATCATACGTTGTAGTTTGCTGAGGCAAGTTAAGCGGGATTTCTGGTACATAATTGTCCAGTGTGAAACTAAAGCACTTACTCACAGTACATGCATTGTGAAAATTTGTAACCTGTAACAATGTACATGATATATGAAAAACTTGAAATAGAAACAACATTAACAATAATTAGTGGAAAAGAGAAATATAGGATGAAAACAGGTACAATATTGCTAGCCATTATAGCCTTCTTCTCCTTGTCGAGTATCTTGAAGTGAGTCAAGGAAGTTAATTTTCTTGAAAAGCAAATTGATGGAAGTTATTGTCCAAGTGATTATCGGACACTACCGGAAATGCAACTGAAAAAAGAAAAAATCAAAATAATTATAATCATCATCAAAAGTCAGATAAAAATTGCTAAATGAATAGAAAATGTTATCCCAAAGTAATACCAGATCACACTTAGCAAGGTTGAATTTCTTGTTCATCTTTCCAAGTTCTCTAGTGACAGATTTGGCATCGAATTTCTCAGGTGGCACATTGAGCTTCGACTGCAAAAAGAAACATGTATTCGTCAAAAATCGGGAAAATAAAAATTAAAAGAAACAACTATGTGAGCAAAAAAGTACATAAATTGGTATTAAATTGAGATAGAAAGGATAATAAATCAGACCGCAAAAAATGGACTAAAAGAAATCTTCCTTAGAGAACTCTTGTCATCTTTGACTTTAACGTTCCGATTATTGAATAATTGCACAAATGCATCCATGACTTCATTAGCTATTTCTCCTCTTGGTTTCAAAGATTGGTAGAACCTCTCATAGGTAACTGTGTGGCCATCTATATCCACAACAATGCTAAGAAAACAAAAAAAATGTAAAATTAGAAAAAAAAATGAAAGCTACAATACTTATCTATATTATAAAGAAAAGGGTTTGCGTAATCTGTGCTCACCTTGTCTCTCTAAATTTCTTAGAATTTCTAAACAGCATTTTACCAACATTCTTATCGTAAAAAGTTTCAGCAGAGTGATCAACAATCAGATTTAGCCTCTCTTCGAATTACAAGGTCTCTTTGCATATCTTTTCTTCCGCTTTCTCTTGTCAATAGTACTAGGGCCAGTTTTCAAAACATCATCTGACTTCACTTCATCACTACTAGCTGAATACAAGAAATTTAGATATCAACATATAAAGCACAAAAAGGATAAGATGAACGAAAAAAGATAAGGTGGGAAAAAAACATACTGCATAATGGTGTATGATCAGTAGACAATGGAGATTTAGGATCTTCAGATGCATACGACATAGCGATATCAATTCCTAAATTTACATCTGACTCATCACAATCTGAAAGAAAAACAGGAAAAAGAAGAGGAAAAGATAAATCACCCTTCTTGCAGTAACACAAAAAACTAAATCAATGAAACGTAAAAAAAGTGTTCTGCTAAAAAATTCAAAGAAAGGACAAAAACCTTTAGCTCGCTGATTTAATAGTATCTGAATGAGATTCCGCATTGAGTGATGAGGAGAGAGGTGCTGAGGTAACATCGCCAATGAGAACATTTTCCACAAAATGGTTTACTTCCATTTCTTGGCTTGATATATAAACTACGCTCGCACCAGAATCTTCAAAATGAAGAATTTTAGGACTAGCAGTAGCATCATCAAGAAGAGTTTTTGCCTTCATGAGTGATTCTCCTTCAAGAACAAGAAATAAAAAAATTTGAAAATCTAATCATACAGAAGAGTTTATGAAAAATGGAAGTATATTTAGAAAGCAACAAACATGCAAGAAACATACTAGAAGTTCCCGACTCATCATACTGAGGGTGAGAAAAGTTAGCTGCACTGGATACAATAACAACTGCATCTTGATTTGGCATGAAAAGATTAGCAGGTGGAGACTGTTCTGGGTCCACACTATGAACAACATCAGATTGGAAATCTTCTTGAAGTATACTAGCAGTACCAGCATCTAGCAAAGTATCACCTACACTAGGAATAGTAGGACATGGAGGCTGCTTTGGGTCAAGACAATGAACAGCTTCGCATCCCTCGTGTCGACTACAAAAATGAAGAAAACATATAAAAAGAGTGTCATCTTGTTAAAACAGAAAAAAGACAACTCGTAAAGAAAAATGCAATTAAAAACACACTTACTACTTGCCGATACGTCGAATTTAACTTACCTTCATCCAATACGAAGTTCATTATGGGTCTTCATATCAAGAAGAGAAGGGTGATCTGCTTGAGCATCAGCAACAACATCAGAAGGTTCATTATAAGAGCTAGCATCATCATCCTTATCTTTATCCAACACAGATTCATTTCCATTTATTGCAGTGTCACATTGGGGGTCCGCTGAGGTGAGCTAGTACCAAGATCATCATCCTTATCTTTATCCAACACAGATTCATTTCCATTTATTGCAGTGTCACATTGGGGGTCTGCTTGAGGTGAGCTAGTACCAGCATCATCATCCTTATATTTATCCAACACAGATTCATTTCCATTAATTGCAGTATCACATTGGGGTTCGCTTGAGGTGAGCTAGTACCAAGCATCACGGCTCATTTTATCACCTTCATAGATTTATTAAGGAAACAAAAAAAAGTAAAATTAAAAACAGAATCATAATACCGATTATTTATTATAAGTCACAAGAAAAGAAAACATACCAGTAACATTTGAGTCAGCTGGAGCCTTGTCTTGTTCAGAAACAATGTCATTGCAATGTGAACTCTTGACAACAGCTACTTCAACCTTGTCCATAAAATGAACATGATCACTTGCATCATATTCTTGTCGAGGGCTTGAAACAATATTGCTTGCACTACCTAAAAGAAAAAATATAAAATATATGAAAACCAAATACTTGGTTGTAGTACTAAAAAGAAATATAAAATAACAATAATAAAAAGGAGTGTGCTCTAGACAGGATTGAAACTTAATTATCTACATCACTACCAAGCACATGCAAAAAAAATGGAATCTCCAACAAATGTATGCTCTACAAAGATCAGTGAATATGCGACAAAAATGTATGCTCTACAAGTCTCCATGTGCTAATGTTCAAAGATTGTTCAAGTATAACCCGTAGGTGGCTGAAAGTGTGTCTCGAAGTAGGACGCTGCGAGTGCGTGTCGCTTGATCGAGCCTTGAAATGGGTATCATCTGCAGGTGACTTCAAAGGTGTCTCAACTTGAGGTGGCTGACAGTGCTCAGAAATAGCAGAGAAGATTTCAGCGGACATTAAATGAAAACTTGTCTCGAGCAACTTTGTAACATCAGCGAGCAATCTTCTCTTTGTTTGATTTAATTATAGAACCAACAATTTTCTAGAATCGAATGGAAAATTGAAGAAAGTTACGACAAAATAAACTAGACAATAAAGGACAAATCAGGAAATGAACTGCAAAAACATATGCATGCAAAAAACTTCAACTTATATAAAAGGTACATGAGATATAGAAATATGCAGAGGAACTAACATGCAGAGGTATATCCCCACGATTGTTTGAGTACACATTAAATGGATCTGAATTCATATTATCCTGGCTTGAACTTGGCACATTTGAACTTGGCACATCTGAATTCATATTTTCTGTTTCAAGTATAACCAAGAGAAGCCAATACTAACCGCTGCCGCTTGGACTCGACTAACCAAGAATTCTTCAAATTGAAGATTACCGTAAGGAGTACACGACTTCTCCCTAAACCGCACATTGTAAAACCAAAAAAGGGAAAGAAAGAATATCATAAACAAGATCAACAGAAAAAAATAGATGAAAACATGCCATAATACATTGGATAACATAAAAAAGCTTACATCGATTGCTCCGAAACAAACCCTTCCTGAACATTGAATTCTATCAAACTCGAATAAGAAGCTTGAAGTCGCATTGTCAACATGGAATAACC